>NC_135480.1:180331299-180644851 GCF_052094955.1 Ictidomys tridecemlineatus | reverse complement strand
AGGCATTCGTTCTTTTTATAATTATTATTAGATTACAATTTCTGGGCAAGAACTATGCCTTCTGTTTGCCTAAATCTTTAATGCAACCATAAAAACAATTAATTTATTTAAAAGCCTGGTTTTCTAAAGGAATAAGCTTTAATTTTCAGAAGAAAAAAAAAAGCGGCCTTCTTCTATATCACATAGGTCAAATGAGGTGTGAGATAATGAGAAACGAAACCTCCTGTGGCCTCCTGGCTGACAAGAAGCTATGCCAGGGTGGAAAGCCTGTTCTGAGCCCTCTAATGTGTTTATTCTGCAGCCTCCCTGTGGAAGGAGGCACTTTCATCTCTGTTAAGAGCAGTGGAAATATTAGGCTCAATTGAGCTTTCCGGACTTTGCCCTACCTCATTTGGGTCTGCTGGTCCAGGAAGGAGCTGAGAGAATTTCATCTTTTCTCCACTCTTAAAGTAAAGCAGCTTTGTTACCTCATTTCTTCTGTCAGGGTATATCTCAAAGCTCTCTGGCAAGCTCTTTCTTGAAGCCAATTCTGATTTTGAAACTTTCACTGCCCCCAGAAAAGAGCTGAATCTGTCTCTCTGGGAGAACAAAGAGTGATGGGGGGAATCTCCAGAAGTGGATGCCCAAAACTCCTTAATTGGTGAAGCAGTACTGGAACTTATTACCAAAGAAAGGAGAGTTGGTAGGGGTGGGGAGACTGTACTGCGGAGTTAATATCTCCCAAATAAATAGCCTCTCCCAGCATGAGATAGAGCTTCTGTTTTCCTGCTAAGAAGTTGATGTCATTGATAATTTGTAAAAGCAATCAATTGCTGAGACCATTGCTTGCAAATAGATGAGACACAGAAGAAAGAGCAATAGCAAAGAAAAAGACCATATTGCAGTCACTTTAGCAAGCACTTCCAACACAACGACTAATTCTACGTGTAAACCGCAACTGTTAACACTTACGGGGCCTCATTCTATACCAGACACTTTGTGTGTATGTGTGTATTATCACATTTTCATATTTAATTCAAATAAGGAATTATAGGTAGGAAGTGGTATTGTCTTCATTTTAGAGATGAGGAAAGCCTGACTTGACCCCAAAATGCTAAATGACTTGCAGATGGCCACATGGCTCATAAAGTATGGAGACCTCATTTATGCACAGATCTCCCTGACTCTTAAGTCCTAACCACTGCTTCTCAAAAGAAACAAGGAAAGGTCAACTAACCAAAGAAGGCAGTGGCCCCACGAGCAAGGACAACTTGAGACCTAAATGAGAATATTGTAGATGCTACTAAAGAAAACAATGCAAAATCAAACAGAGGGAATATAGGAATAGGTGGTGGGTGCAATTGTTTATCTAGGACTAGAAAAATAATAGTCAAAGAAGAATGGATGGTCCCAAGGAGACGTTTAGTTAAATGATTAACTTTTAATTAGATGTTTATGTTTTACAGTAAATCATTGTATGTATTTACCTAGATAGTGATGAATGTTTTCAAATTCTTTCTTAATGTCCCAATTAGACAGTGCTTGTACAGCACTAATACCTACATCTGCCCATCCCTAATAAACTATTCCTTGGGTGTTTTTCTTCCCCTTTCCATCTTGTCCTATCCTATTAGTTTCACTTATAGTAATTTCTATTATTTATAATTATATGAAATGCTTATTTGTCTACTTACTTATATATTGTCATTACTATATAGACAATCAAAACTATCTTACAGTGGGCCTGGCTTACTTTAGGGGAGGTTAAAATTACTTTTCTGGGTTGAAAGAGAATTTAGTAAAAGATTTTATTACCTTTTTGACTAATAAATTTTCTTTATGTTTTGTAAACCTAACTCTTTGTCTACTAACTTGCTACTAATGTTCTCATTTTTTGTGTTATTTTTGGTTTATGATAGGTGTTTAATGCCAGAATAACATTAGATTAACTTTAGTATATTACTCTTTACCATTGTGATTTCTAAGACATATTTTATGTCTAAGACATATTTGGTCTTTTTTTATTGGTGCATATTAATGATACAGACTGGTGAGTTTCATTAATGATTTGATGTTTTACCTTTAGCTCTTATTTGTTTTTGATACATGATAGAATTAGTAATTAATAATTTTATTTTGATAAATAATCTATTTTCTCAACTTTTAATCTCATATTTCCTTCATATTTCTTTATGATTCTTCATGTATAATATATTAATGTACTATATTAATTTGAGGTTCTTCTTTACATGCATTAGCATTTGTTCTATTTATTTCCCTGTTAATCCTTTTGGTAGTAATTCAGTGTTTTAATTATTATTGCTGTATAACAATTACATTTCTTTTTTTTAAATATTGATTTTTTTAGTTGTAGTTGGACACAACACTTTCATTTTATTTATTTTTATGTGATTCTGAGGATCGAACCCAGGGCCTTGCACGTGCTAGGTGAGTGCTCTACTGCTGAGCCACAACCCCAGCCCAACAATTACATTTTCTAATGTGTTTTCATATTCTTTAAGGCAAGACCCTTCTATTATTTTTCTCTTTCCAATTTTTCTTAATTTGGCCCTATAGCACTTTCTTAGTTTTTGTCCCAGATTTAGACAAAAGTTATACTTTCAAGTTTGAATTTCAGTGTTATAAGCTTTCATATCTTTGTGCATGTGTGACTTTATCATTTCATGTGGAGAGATAGAAGACAATGAATTTGAGGCCGCTAAGCAGATAATATATCACTAGATGCTTCTAAACTATTACTTAATAAATATTTATTTGAAGAATTGTGTCCCTTAAGTCTGTAAAATGATTAACTTCAACATCTGGAATTTCTCAGTAGAATTGTTTGTGGGTAGAGCATGATTACACGGATTAATCATTATCCATTGAGGGGAGGGAGAAGGGGTCTTTAATTCAATCTCATGCTGCTTTCTTATGCCAGATGCATTATTTTCTCTGTGTAGCACTAACTGTTCAATATAATTAGTTAATTTCACTTTCTCTGTAGAAAAGTATTACAGTCCCATTGTTGCTCCCATGAAAACTTGTTCCTCACACAAAAGCCATTCAGTAAATACACTGGTGGGGGCATTAGTTAGACAGGCTACTACAGATTAGGGAATTCTTTCCTATAGATTTCAGATATTATCTTACAGAATTCTAAGCCGTAGAGTTGGCAGAGGCTAGAGATCAGATAAATTGAAAACACATCCCCAGAGGTTCACTAATAGTCACAAAGCTGTTAGGTCAGATACAAAGGTTAAAAGTAAATGACTATTTTTCTAAAGAGCTTAAGATAGCCCTAGACAATGTTAGTTCTAAACACGGAACATATCATCTCTCCACAACCATGACGTGCTACTCAGCTGAAGCTAGTCTGCAACGTCTTGAGTGTAGTTGTGGCTTCTTCAGAGAAATTCAGCTGCATATAAGCAAATAAAAAGCTCAGCAGAAGCAGTAGTAAACACAATGCAAAAATAGTTTCTGAAAATCTGCAGGGAAGAGCTGAGTTTTGAAAGTTGAATAAGAATATAGGCAAATCCATTTCTAGGTAGAAAGATAGTATAATCAAATTTGTGTGGGCATGACAATGCTTCCCCCATTCAAGAGAAACAAATTGTCCCATATGATCTGAGTCGGTGTGCATTGCAGGAGTGGAAAATTAATTATTCTCTATATATTTCATTGTTCTTAGTTGGGACAATCTCTATAACAAAAGGCAGGTTAACAAGAGAAAAAACAACAGAAATTTAACAACACATGTATCTCATGGGAGATACCCAGGGAAGTGAGTAAATCTTTAAAAGATGGCTTTGTGTTTAAATACCATCTTTAGCTGAGATGATAGAAGGTGGCTAAGGAGATAGCCAGGAAATAGGAAAATATCCAAGAAAAGCAAAATAAATATGAGTAAGCGTCACTATATAGATTTATGCTACCTTCTCTATTGACTCATCCTTCTCTTTCTGCTACAGAAAAAGGAGAACTTTCATAAATGAAGGTTTCCTTCATAGATGTAAATTTCCCCATGTAGAAGCTAACTTTTGCTCTGCTCTCAGAGCTTCTCCTCTTGTCTGCAGGTTTGTTTTTTTTTTTTTCAAAATAATCTTTACACTAAAGGGACGTGCTTTGGAGTGGCATATTCTGCTCTTCTACAGCACACATGCAATGTTGGAAATAGAGCTAGTAATGAGGTAGGGATGACCCCTTATGCCATACTATTGATTATGAAATTTATCCTATGGGTAATTCAGAGGTTGCAGTACTAGAAAATGATATGGTCTTATGTACGTTTTAGAAAATAAAACAAAACTGGCCACAAACTAGGGAGCTGAAGCCAAGAAAATAGTTGGGAATAATTTGTTCCTGCCAGCTAAATGTGGAGCTTGCCTTCCATTGTTCTCTTGTGTTGGAAGAGAATTAAAGAAAAGGAAGAAGGAAAAGGAGAAAGCTAAAAGAGAACAGAAAGAACTCTCTGGAGCAAGTTATATGCATCAAAAGGAGGAAAGAGGAAGTGAAACTTCCATTCCTCTCACCTCCAGATCTTCTCTGGCATCTTGGCCTGGAGACCAGGAGCTACCTGGTGAATACTGACTCCTGAGTATTGATATCATCCCCTCTTTTGCTTCTGACATTTGATTTTGTCACTAAGTCCTTTTCAATTTGAAAAACCTTTCTCATTGCCCTCCCTGCCATCACTAGCAGGAGTTTCCAGTTTAACCACTCAGCACCTAGTTGATATCCTGGAAGCCTTGCTTCTCCCTTCTTGTTAAATCTCCCCTAGATCACCCTCACCAAACTGCTTTTACCATCAGGAGCCTTGCTCAAAGGTTTATTTTAGGCTGCTGTGATGGCACAGGACTGCAATCCCAGAGACTTCAGTGGGAAGTTGAAGAGGTTGAGGCAGGAGAACAGCAAGTATTAAGGTCAGCTTCAGCAACTTAGAACTTTCCTCAAAAGAAATTAGACTGGCAATGAAACTCCATGGTAAAGAGCCCCTGAGTTCAATCCAAGTACAAAAAAAAAAAAAAAAAAAAAAAAGTTGAATTTGTGGAGACAAAAGTCAAATTTTCAGAATATACTTAAAACCCCTATCCTATCTACCCTCATGAGTGCTCTCATTTTCTGCCTGTGATCATACTTTTCCTCTTGTAAACACCCTCAGCATCCCTTCCTTCATTATACCCAAGTCAAAATCTTTCAGTGCTCAAAGTTCAACTCAAATTCTTTTCTTTTTTTCCTCTTTTTTTTTTTTGCAGTGTAGGAATTGAACCTCATCTGTGCTAGGCAGGTGCTCTACCCTAAGCTACAACCCTAGCTCTGTTTCTTGCTACACATTGTTTTTTTTCTTTTGGGGGGAGCAGGTAGGGGAGTCCATGCCACTTTCATTTTATACAAGGGCTTAAAATTTAACTGAGAAAACCCTCTTTATTTGTTGAACATGTATTATTGACCCAAATGTTTGGTAAGGTCTCACAAATATTCCAATAACTCCCAATTCAAACATACTTAGTTCAACTTCACCAATATTTATTCTACAATATGTACAAGGCATTGTTATAAACATTCTCAGACTGCCATTGTTAAAGGATAAATGTGTCAAATGTCTGCTCTTGGGAAGAGTAGTTCACATATTTATTAATACTGGAAGATCATTTATACTTCATCCATATGATTAATAATTTGTGACTTTTCAAACCAGATACTCTTCCCCCATTGAATTGATGAGTTCTATAAATAGAAGGAATCATGATGGAAGCTACATCAATGTGTTTAATTGCACACATTTTACATTTCACGTCAAGAATCCAGGCTTAGTAGATACAGAAATATAATCAAGCCTTCAACATCATACTTGATCTTGAAACACATATTGATCTTGAAACACTATTGCTAATAACTCCATATATATTAGAAGTGCTTCACTCAAGAGTCTAGAAATTTAGGGAACTATGGTCCATTCATCTTCCCTACTTCCTTATATAAGAACTTATTAAGATATCTTTGGGAAAAGGGGGGGTGAGAAGAAGAAGAAGAGGAAAAGGTTTTTCTATTAGTTTTTAAAGGAAGTAAAAGTAATTTCTTTAATTATTCCACCTGAAATCTTAACAAATGAGTTATTAGCAGAAAACTAAGAAATAGGATGCATAAAGGGAACTGCCTATAAGGATGATGAGCCTTATAAAAATCAAAGACCAAATGCTTGGTGTGCCACCTCTTGCATTTAGGCCAAGAACCATCTGTCCTCTGGTGTTCGTAGCAAAAAATTGTCAGGAAATAAGGTGTTAGGAATCAATGTCTCCCTCAGATAGAAAGCATATTTTCCAAAAGTATGGGAATTTTATCACAGAAGTATCTGAATACCACAGGGGAAAAATAAAGAATTTAGCCTCATAGGAAAGCAGAAAGTACCCAGTGTTACAGTCTTTGGCCAATGCTTTCTAATTCTTCTTTTTCGTATCTTTAAATACAGAATCCCCTTCACCTACAACTGAGTTTAGAAAATTCATTAAGTTCTGATGCTGATGTCACTGTCTCAATCCTGACCATGAACAACTGGTACAATTTTAGCTTGTTGCTGTGCCAGGAAGACTGGAACATCACCGACTTCCTCCTCCTCACCCAGAACAATTCCAAGTTCCACCTCGGGTCTATCATCAACATCACCGCTAACCTCTCCTCCACCAAGGACCTCTTGAGCTTCCTGCAGGTCCAACTCGAGAGCGTTAAGAACAGCACCCCCACCATGGTGATGTTTGGCTGCGACATGGAGAGTATCCGACAGATATTTGAAATTACCACCCAGTTCGGGGTAACACCCCTTGAGCTTCATTGGGTGCTGGGAGATTCCCAGAATGTGGAGGAACTGAGGACAGAAGGTCTACCCTTAGGGCTCATTGCTCATGGAAAAACTACACAGTCGGTGTTTGAGCACTACGTGCAAGATGCCATGGAACTGGTCGCCAGAGCAGTAGCCACCGCCACCATGATCCAGCCAGAACTTGCTCTCCTTCCCAGCACGATGAACTGCATGGAAGTGAAAACGACAAATCTCACTTCAGGACAATATTTATCAAGGTAGGATTCAAGGGCCATGAGAAGAAGTAAAATTTTCCTATCTGTCCCCTATGATTCTGAGTAGCCTTAAACTCTAGTAATATTTCTGAAAGTGCTTCCAGTTACATAAGGTTAGTATCTTCATTTATCAGCTGTAATTTTATGTACCCAATGTGACAGGGAGTTCTCCGTCTTGCTTTTAGACCTTGGCTTAACCCCTTACTCACCATTGGTTTGGGCAAGTTATTTAAAACCCCTGAGCCTTAGCTTTCTAACTAGCTGGATGGAGAATAATAGCGACACCCTTATTAACATTAAAGTACCTTAATTAACATTAAAAGTACCTAACACCATATGGACTCATGGTAACTAAATAAAAATATTTCTTTCCTGCCTATTCTTTTTGATATAGATAGGCTTAAAAAAATCTTTCTAAATATATAAAGATGACGAAATTACTCAAGCAGGAAATATACTTTTCTCTCTGCCCCAAGGCCTTGATACTTAGAACAGTTATAAAGATTAAAGACAGAATCTAGAGTTAGACTGAGTTTGAATTTTAGCGCTGTGACTTACTACTTCCATTACCTAATCAAGTTACTCAACTTTGCTCAGTCTTAGTTTCTTATGTTTTGTATCAATTTATGGATAAAATGGATATAGCACTGGATCCTGTGACCCATGGAATTGGAATATATTATAGATAAATGGACTCATAGATAGGAAGATAGATCTATAAATTCCATGAGAGTATTTTTTTTATTTTTAGCAATTATTATTTAGTATTTGGGACATAAATAATTACACATACATATATTCAAATTAGGCACCTTTCTGCTTAGTACCTCAAACTGATTCCAAAGCTAGAATGAAACAGCTTATTTAAAATAAAGAGTAACCCGTCATATGGAACTGATTTTCATAATACCTGGGAAAAGAAGATATTTTGTAGGGGCCTAGATTTTCTTCTGATAAAGGATGACCTGTGGTCAGAGATGCCAAGTCAGAGAATTATTGGTATTCCAGAGGTGAGAGCTCACCTGTAGTCTAGGCCCTGCTTTTAGGCAGTCCTCTTAGAACAATGACAGTTGACCATACAAAGAAACACAAGACAACCTCGTAGTGTCTTGCCTTTAAAGAATAAAATTTCAAGGAGGGGCCTCAGAATTTTACATTTGTGGATTGGGTACTACCATATTCAAGGCAACATGCTAAATGCCAAATATAAGACTAAGCAAAATCTACAAACTCCTTTCAGAATGTTGTTGATAAAATATAAAATAATTCAGACTTTTATTTCTTAAAAATATGTTAATGATAAAATTAGATGTTCTATCATCATCAGAACTTTCCATTTCTCGATATTACCTTTGAGTCTCCATAAGATTAAAGTCTATACCTATTCTATTTTACAATTGCTGTCCAGTTTAATCTACTCTTTATAGATAACTGAAGCTCAGGATTTTATCTAAGAAAAGAAACATTCCCCTTCACAGAAAACATATAAGCAAAGCTTTGATTTATAATTTCAAACAGGCATTATTTTGGAAAGAGAATCACAAACAACAGACAAGAAAAACCACTAGTGAAAGCTACATTAAGTTGTTTACCATCTTTCTGTCCTTATGTAAAATGAAGAACACAAGAAAAATGATTCTGTGTGGATCCTAAACAAAGAATATTTGTTGACTTAGGTTGCATATATCTTAGGGATTCATTTTATCAAGATCAACCAATATATCTAGTTCCCCAAGATGTAGTTTATATCAAAATGACGTGCCTCTTTCCACAAGGATCCCCTGCACTTTGAAAGTACATGATGGCACTTACTCTACTCTGTCACCATTATTTGTCTCTGTGTCTTACTTCTGAATTAGAATATAAATTCTATTAAGTGGAGACAGTATGATTCAGCCCAATCCAAAACCTAGCATGCTACAGGCACTTAACAGATATTTATTGACAAAGGAAGAAGGAAAGGAAACTTACTATTATATGCATATCCTAAATTTTCTGTTGCTGTAGAAGAAAATGGATAGTTGGTAGAAAAATATTATCTAAATTATAAACACCTTTTTTCTTACATAGATACTACTGTCTGGTTATCTTTTTTCCCTTTTCTTTCTTTCTTTCTTTCTTTTTTTTTAATTTTTGTATGTGTGTGGAATGTTAAGTTAGTGGATTATCTCTAACCTCATCATGACTATTTCCACATTTTTATTCCACAAATTTTGAAAACTGTGAAAGAAGAGTGTGAAGTTTGGAACCCAGCAGCAATTCACAAACGTATTAGGGTCAGTGACAATATTTTCATCCCCATAGATATGTTTGAGAAATGAACTCAAAGAACTTCAGAAACTATGCCTGGGACTTCTTAAACTCCCTGAGGAATGCAGTCAAAGAGAAACTTTCAAAGTATTCAGGAAAGGGTCAAGGGAAGTGGGTGAAACCCTGGAAGGAGTCTTTATAATGAATAACTTAAAATCTGCCTTAAGCCATGAAACATCTGTGGATCTTTCATCATCCTTATTTATTTGGTCTAATTCAATCTTTTAGAAAGTTAGTTATTCTCAGTCCATAAGTCACATCTGCATATAGTAATTTTCTTAATTGTTTCTAAATTTTGTGAGGCTGACCCCACTACCTCACTGCATAATAAAAACCGGGAGGATAATGAGCCATGTCAGAGTTATGCAAGCTTTCATTTCTCACACAGTCATTTTCAGTTTGGGCTGACAGTATTGTTAACATTTTAAAATGTTAACAGAATCACCAAAAACATGGCATTTTCAGTATAGACTTTTAGACTAGAAAAATCATTTCTAATGGCAGAGTACATAGACATAATTGCAGGTATAAAAGATTTTATTCTTCCCAGTTCCCTGCATGCCAGAGTAAATGTCCATCATAACTAAATGTACAAAAACTGTTTGGGGACCCAGTTTCTTGTGGGATATTTAATAATTTCTTTACAAGTTGCTTTACTAAATGTTAATTATTTGGAGCCAGTATAGCTGGCACATTATTCTAATAATTCTTCCATAAATACACGTGTCAGGATGTATCTGTCCAACCAATGACCATTTGTTGAACTAAGGAGAAGTCAATAAAGTCTCAAATCTTGCCATTTTTGGAGTTGACAGTCTAACACATGAGGTTTAAAAGTAAGCAAGAGTTATAAACAATGGGTTGTGTGATTTTTAAGAATAGAGATGTGGCCAGGCATGGTGGCACACTCTTGACTCCAGTGAGTCAAGAGGCTGAGGTAGAGGATCCCAAGTTTGAGGCCAGCCATAGGAACTTAGCAAGACCCTGTCTCAAAATAAAAAATTAAAAGGGCTGGACTATAGCTGCATGGTTAAGCACCCCTGGATTCAATCTTCAGTACCAAAACAAAAATAAAAATTTGTTCAGAAACACAGAGAAAGAAATAACTAACTCTTCTTAGACATTTGGTGATGGACATTGATTTTTCAGGTTTGGAGCAAATGGACAGGCCTGGAAAATGTCATATGCAGATTTTTCAAGACCAGAAAAGGAAATTTAGTACTGTTGGAGCATTAATTGCATATGAAGAGGATTTGAGATGATTCTGGAAAAAGTAATTAATTTGACAGCCTAGCACTCGGGTTTTTTATGCTATACAAAAGCGTTTGCATCATAAGCACAGTAGACATCAGCGGAATGGCAGAACATTAGCCATGACACATTTATAAAATTATAGTCTTGTTACAAATTAACTAAATAAAATGAGAGAGTATAAAAGTCTTGAAAATAAATTTTAAAACCATTAGGATACAAAATTATTTTTATTTCACAAAATTAATTTCAGCCTTGCCCACATTTCCCTCCTTCCTGTACCATGAACACTAAACTTATAAAAATGAACAAAAGTTTGAGGGTTTACCTGCTGTTCCTAGGAATAAGATTTGTACCTGCTGATCTGAAGGCCCTGGTTGCTAATGAATCCATTGTTCTTGGAGAAAGACCTTCATGGGTTACTTATAGTCAGGTCAAGGGCACTTACCCTTTAAATTTCTAAGAGTATAGACCCCAGTAAATACCCCTTATCCTTGGCCTGAAAAAGTCCCTGACCATTTGCCTAAGTAATTATAATTCTGATAGCTATTTGAGCTTCTAAGAGGGATGTGAAATCCTGACTTTCTTCTTCAAACAGCTTCTGAACTTCATTTCTGTATCCTGCAAGAGTTCTATGAAGCAGGAAATAATTAATTCATTTATTCATTCAAACATTTATTGAAATTTGCTAATATTAGGTAGAAAAAAACTTCAACTGGAGACACAAAGAGTAAAAAATATATAGAGGGTTCTGCTCTCAAGAAGCTGACAATCCCTTGCATCTGTTCTCACACCAGCAAAGGATAGACCCACCTTATTATCTATACTTTTATCCATTTTTCTTGACCTGGATATTTGATTATCATTATTTATTGAGCCAATACCCTTTCTATTTGTGATTATTCTCTGGCACTAGCTGGCATTTCTAGTCCCCCTTTCAGTTGACCTTGAAGCTTGATCCAACTTGTTAAAATCTTTTCCCCTACAAATTATGTTCATCTTGATGTTTACATGGTCAAGCAATACAGAGACTAATTGGCCTTTCCTTAACAGCAAATCCTTTAATTATTGATTCTGCACATATTATTAAGAACCTATTAATGGGCTGGGGTTATAGCTCAGTAGTGGAGTGCTTGCCTTGCACATGTAGGGCACTGGGTTCGATCCTCAGCACCACATAAAAATAAATAAAGTTATTGTGTCCATCTACTACTAAAATTACAAAAAAAGAGTGAAGTTATAATTATAAAAGGAGAACCTATTCTGTGTTCTTGTAAATATATCAAAATAGATTCCACTATCATGTATAACTAAAAATAACAAATAAAAATTTTTTTAAAAGAACCTATTATGTGCCAGATATGTTGAGATACTAGAAAAGTTTCAGAAAAAAAATACCAAAACAAATATCCATTCAAAAAAACCTAAGATATAAATTGATGATGTTCCACAATTTATTCCTGGATATCAGAAGAATTCCAGCAACACTTGAGGCTGCATGGTATAATTTTATTTTTGCATATTCCTATCTAACAACCACTATAACATAGCAGCATTGTGATGCTAGCAAAGTTATTTAAATTCTATAAACCTTAATTTTCTCAACTACAAGGATTCCTATCTCAAAAACTTAAGTTTGTATGCCTAAGGTCACTTAGCTAGTACCTTGATTAAAACCAGCTTACCGAAATCCACGTTCTGGACTCTTGGAATTAACATAAATCTACCTTAATTGGGATCCTATTACTTTGTAACTTATATTCTTTCTTCCAAAAGCAATATAAAATCTGAGGTATAATTTCCTCAGTGTTAGATTCTTGTCCTAAAGATATCTGCCAAATCCAAACAGTTAGCCTATAGGTTTCAACATGTATTTAAAAGAAGTTGCATTGAGTGTGGAGGCCAGAGGTCAGATGCTGCTTAACATTGGCTCCCTGCAGCCCTGTGGAAAAATGCATTGCTGTAAGTGACTTACTGCATCCAGCTTCACTCCTAGGTTAACTAACTCAGCCAGAGCTGCCAAGGAATTAAAACTTCTGGAGAACACCTCTCGTGATCTCAGGGAGCAATGTGTAAGACCTGCCTTTCCAGATACTTCCATCAGGATTCCCTGTCACTGGACTAACTGACTGAAATCCTTTGAATTTTTTCCCCACTCTGGTCATTTTGGTCATAAAAAGAGTTAAGTCTAAATTTTTCACTAAATCATGGGGACTTAAGAAGGAACAGTGGAAAATATGTATTCCTTCATGACCTTATTTTAATAAGTACAGCTCAAATGAATTTAATCCAGTTTTCCAGCAGGCTTTAAACCGGCATTTTTCCATTGTAGAGAAACTCCCAAGTTTTTATTTGCCTGAGAAGAAATCATATTCTTTATCAACTTTTTTACTTTATTTACATGTTGTAAACTTTGGAGATACGCCCCCAAAAAAGTGTAAAGTTATAGAGGGTTAATGTTGTGATTTTACTCTAAATTCCAGATTACTGTCTGTCTCAGGACTACCTCAATCTCCATGCCCTACGAACTTTCAGAGGGTTGTTTCACTGGCAAATTCTGTACAATGTTCCATTGTCGGGGGTATTCTAAGAGAATACCGGGGGAAATCAGTGCCTGGGCCAGCACCAGGTCCAAGTCAAAAGAGCCAGAATAAATTAAATCGGTTATTACACATAATGATCAGAAATGGTTTAAGGGTAAGCATGGACCATAAATATGAAGAAGAGTCAGGGCCACAAGGGGAAAATCAATGACTGGGAGTATGGAACAGAGGTAACTGTTGTATACCTTAAGGAAGAAGAAATCACAGGGGAACAATGTCATTTACAACACATGGAAGCAAGAAAAAGAGAGTACCAGATTCATATGTTTGATTTCTTGATACAGTCACATCCCAACACACACTAATAATAACATGGCCCAAAGCATGTATTACATTATGACCTAATCACATAGGTCATTTGGGGGGAAAAATTCGAAAATGCAGGAAGCTCTTCTTCCACTACACAGTTTTACTTGTAAGTAACTGCATTTCATAGATATTGGCAAACATAGACCCAAGTGATTCATAAATATATACATATATTTAATATATTAGTAAATTGCTATTACCCATTAACTGATAGAAATCCACTTTTTAAAAAATAGGCCTTGTATATTGTTTGAGAAGATAACATAATAAATGATTACAGCATATAGGACCCTCTGCTCAGGATTGAAATTTAGCGGTTTTAAATTCCTGTTAAATTCCTTATCAGAGAGGCTTCCCATTGAGCTAATTTCTATTTTTAAAACTATCCATTATTCAGGAGGAAAATGTATTAGAATCTTAATGCTTCAAACAACCTACAAATTGCAAATGCAAATGCTTCCTGCCTGATTGAGCCTCATTCTTTTGGAAAGTGATGAACTCCTAAGGAGATACATGTCTGATTTGAGCAGAAGACATGTATTTAATTGCAAAGTCAGGTACTGTGTTATGCCCAGGATTCAGATGACTTGGTGTGATTGGTGCTTAGATGAACATGGAAGTCTCTTTTAGCCTAGCAGCCTGTTGTGGTATGGTGCAGAGTAATGGGAACAGGGTGGGTGTGTTCATTCCTGACAGCAACTCTAAAGATATGGCTCTAGGGATGTGTAGTCTGTTAAAGTCCATGCCTTTGAGGATCTCAGTCTAAAAAGTCAGAGCTGAGGTTAATCAACTGCCAAATACTTGCACTTCAGGCTGCTAAGGAAAATTAGGATGTTCAAAGAGTCATTTTACATGTAGTTCAAGAAATCATCTACATCTAATGTTGCATTTGGAGAGTGGTCCTGTGTGAGAAAAACAAAGTCAATCAAGAGTTGGCAATACATTAGTAGGGTAATAGATAAGCTCTGTGGCTTAGATGGCTAAATTTATATTGTCATATACCATAAGGATGTGTCAGATACCACAAGGATCTCCTTCTGTGAAACAAGCCACCAAGTGAGAGATAAACTAATAACCATGGCATATAGACAAGGATCCTCCAGGGCTGGAAGAAAAAGGGTGGGCTGACAAAAGCAGACACTGGAAAATAAATAAATGAAGGGAAGTAACATAGATGCATTCCAGAGAGTAGGGAGAGAGAAACTAGTGTGGCAACTAAAGAGAAAAAGTTCATTCAAGTAGAAATTCAAGTGGGAATGGTCAAGAGTTGATACAGATAAGCTTTTCTGCCCACAGGACAGAATATTGCATGGAGTCCACCAAAAGATTAGACAGAGGGAGAGGGATGGAGGAAAGGAAGAAACTCAGTACAATAAGACAAAGAATATTTAACAAGATAACTGTAGATTCACCCTCATACCAAAAACCATTAAAAATACTGGAAGGAAGAAAAAGAATTACAAGCTTGAGAAACAGACATGAAATGAGAATGTAGGGAGTAGGAGAGTTTAGGGACAATCTCTGATATATGAAGGAATATCACACACATGGATTAAAATACAAACAGAAAAATATAAATAGCTAGTAATTAGACAACGGAAGGTCTGTGTAGACTGTGAAATAATCAGAATTGGGCATAAGATTTCTAAAAGACTATCCAAGAAGAATAATTTGGAGCTCCTGGTAAAAAAAAAAAAAAGAGGAGAAATGTGTGTGTAAGTGTGAGCTTATGAGAAATGCAAAGGTGCAGATTGGAGGATGTGAGTTTTTTATTGGAAGATTCAAGGCAGATATGAGTCATCAGAAGAAAGGATAGGATTTCTAAATGTCCATGGGTCTCTTCTCAAGTCTCCTCCGGTCCCAGAAAAATAGGAAACCTTCAGAACATTTCTTTGTGTCATTACAAAGGGCCTTTACTGAGATGGGTTTTGTAATCGAGAGTTGATGTATGTGGAGCCAAATAAAAAAAGGAACAAGATGCAAATATTTAGAGTCAGTGTGTAGGAGCCAGTAAAACTGACAACTGAACCCAGTAAACTAACAAGAATTAGATGGTGCTGTAGGGGTTAGGAGGAGTTTGAGAGAATGTCAATGGTAAAAATACTGTCAAAGATTTCTAATCAGGCAAAGGCAAAAAACAAAATTAAGTTCTCACAGGCAAGAAAAAAATGATAAAGCATTATGGAGGATGAAGCCAATCTCTCACTCCTCAGGGGGAAAATATTAAATATGATGAGATGATCATGGGAAAAGAAATTCAGATCATTTTTCAAGATACAAAAGAATGAGGATACAAATTTTTTTTTAATGATACCAAGAAATTTCCCAGAGGGAAAAATAAATTTCAGGGCTTTACAGAGAAAATAGATATTCACATGTACAAATATGATTAATGGAAGGCAACATTAGGGGAAAAGCAGAGATAACAGGGAAATTTCAAAGAAACAGAAAACAAGCGAGAGAAGATGATATACAAAGAAGTTGATGGGTGAAAAAAAATCAAAGTAAAAATAAATGTATGTCCTGTAAACACTTAGAATATGAAAAGGGCACAGGAGGATGTCCATGCCTTTAAACAACACAAGAGTCCATTAATATGTTGCCAAATGAAGATTAGAAACAGCTGGACTATTACAGAACCATTACAAAAGCAGGGGAAAATACTGATTTATAATAAATAAAACCTAAGACTAGTGAAACTTTATATGCCGAATAAGAAGAAAAATCAGGGGAAACAGTTCTGCAAGTCTTTAAGAGAGCAGTATTTCTAGTGGGAGATTTTTAAAAATCTGGCTCTAGTAAATTGTAGAGCAAGTTAACAAAAAGTAAAGCATGAATAATATAAATTATTCATGCAAATTAAGTAAACAATAAAAATCAAGTGAAACATGAATAATGTAATTGATCAGAAAAATTAAGATAAACACTGCAGTTAACGTTGCATAGAGAATGTATATACTCACACCAGTAAGTGCATGGAATACTTACCAAAAATGCCAGTAGCACTCAAAACAGGCTGTAGCCGGGTGCAATGGCACACACCTGTAATCCCAGAGGCTAGGAAGCCTGAGGCAGGAGGATGGCAAGTTCAAAGCCAGCCTCAGCAATGGCGAGGCAGGCGCTCAGCAACTCAGTGAGACCCTGTCTCTGAATAAAATACAAAATAGGGCTGGGGATGTGACTGTGGTTGAGTGCTTCTGAGTTCAATCCCTGGAACCAAAAAATAAAAAAGAGTATACTTTTATGTGGAAAGTACAAAAAACTAAAGCTCAAACCATTTCAGTAATACAATTATTAGCTATTTAGAAAACAAAAGATCAACATACTAAAATCATTTACATCTGAACAAAGCAATAATCATGGTTAAACTGATAGATTTCAATAATTAAATTCTAAAAAGCAAACAGTAAACATGGGAAATAGGGAGAAAGAAACTTGAGGGTTAACACATAAGATAAAAGACATATTATAAAACATCAAAATAATGAGATCAAATAAATCCAAAGGCTGCTTTTAAAAAATATTTAAATCTCTTTAAGCCTCATTAAAAAGCAAGTTGCTAATAACAGGGTGAGTATAGCATATGAAAATGGGTTTTTCTATTATAATAAAACAATACATATAGTGAATTTGGAAATGTCAGTAAAGTGTGTGGCATTCTACTAAAACACAAAATGCTAAAATTGACAAGTAGAAAATTTGAGTAGACCAAAAAAATTAACTAATATAGATATGATCAAAATGTTTACCACCACACAAAGATCACACACAATAGACCGTAAGATAAAAAAAATATATATATATATATATACCTAAAGTGGATGAGTCACTGATACAGCTTTTCAAATCTTTAAGAAATAGACAATTCCAATGATATATATACTCTATTCCAATGCAAAAAAAAGAAGGAAAATAACTTGATTATATGCCAGAGTGTTTAGTTCACAATTCAAGGTTAGCTATTTAAAAATAATTTCTGTTACCATATATTAAATATTTGTTCTTACCACCATGCCAAGGAACTTCCATACATTATCAAAATTAATTTGAATATTATGACCATGTTAAATAGTGGCCATAAATTGAAATACCAGACATTGTTACTCTTATTTGTAATACTAACAAATAGAATGGTACTTGGCACAGATGCATATGTACCCACTGGCCCAGGGTGGACCAGGCCATGCCCCATCCAAAGGGAAGTCTCTCCTTAGCTCCAGATGGTTGTTGTTTTTCTAGAATAGGGGTTCATTTCCAACAGGTGTTCTATTTATCTATTTATTTTTTTCAATTATTTCTAGTTCTGTGATCCATTAACTTTTTAATTTTTTTAAATTGTAGATGGACATAATACCTTTATTTTATTTATTTATTTTTATATTGCACTGAGGATTGAACCCAGCGCCCCACAGGCAAGCACTCTACCACTGAGCCACAACCCAACCCCGATCCATCAACTTTTAAGGGTTGTCTTAGATGATTATTAATTATGTTATCATAAGTAAATTTTTTAAAAAATATATATTGCAAAACTCTGGACCACTTTTACTACTTTTGATCTAAAAAGCAATAAAAAGCACTTCTAAACATACAGATCTGTCTAATCTGTTTTTTTAAAAAAACACAGCCAAAAAAAATAGAATTTTTTTAACCCTATATATTACCTACACCAAATATCTATGTAGCATATGGCAGTTAAAGTATTTTTTTAAATAATAGAAAGAAAATAATTTAAACACATACAGAAGAAGTGTGAGATTTACACATGCCCTTTGCCATATAATCTAAGAAAATTGAAATCAAGAACACAGAAAACATAAAAAACGCAGTCAGCAAGTTTTATTTAAGATATAAAACTAAAATAAATTTTTGATTCATCCATTATACATGTACAAAACTCAAACAAGCATTTTCTTACAAAGAAAACTATACTAAATTTTTTAAAAATAAAAAGCAAACATTTTAGGGACTGAGGTTATATCTCAGTGGCAGAATGTTTGCCTAGAATGCATGAGGCCTTGGGCTCCATCTCCAGCACTGAAAAAAAAATTATAATATATTATTCACTTCCTCTAATACAATTAGAAATAAAGATGCTATATTTGATGGTATATTTATAACTTTAAATGCCTCTATTATTATAAAATAAATTGTGAGCACAGATATATCCTCATCAAAAAATGAATAAATAAATTAGAAAAGAAAGAGGTAAGGGCTGGGGTTGTGGTTCAGTGGCAGAGCGCCTGCCTCGCACATATGAGGCACTGGGTTTTATCCTCAGCACCACATAAAAATAAATAAACAAAATAAAGATATTGTGTCCATCTATGACTAAAAATATATTTTAAAAAACAAAGAGGTAAATTTAAATGAAAAGTCAAAATTAATTGAGAAGAAATTCCTAACTTAGCATAAATGACATTGTGTGCACCTCTTTAGCAACACATTCCCAGAAGAATATCATTTGCCAAAATTGACCAGGAAAAATAAAAAGTTTAATAGAAGAAATTTTAAGATGAATTAAAGGATTATATATTTTTTAATATTTATTTTGTAGTTTTTGGTGGACACAACATCTTTATTTTATTTTTATGTGGTGCTGAGGATGGAACCCAGTGCCCCATGTACGCTAGGCGAGGACATTACCGCTTGAGCCACAACCCCAGCCAAGGATTATATTTTTTTAAGTGCCAGGTCCAGATAGTTTTAGAACTGACACCCACAAACTCAAACAGAAAAGCAAAACACTAATCATTTCAACTGAAATTTACCTAAAATGTTTTTTATAGAAAGTTCTTCCCTTCCTGGACTTTTAAGACTACCTTCCACCTGATTTAGAAAGTACAATAAAACCTAGGGGTAAAGTATAATCAGATCTATAACTTACTTTTTAATTTTTATTATTCCTTTTTAGTTATACACAACCTTTGGATTCATTTTAATAAAATTTTTAAAAAGCATGGAATATAATTGGCTCAAATTCAGTCCCCAGTATTTCCCCTTTCCCTCTCTTCATTCCTCTCCATGTTCTCTTTAATCTATTGATCTTTCTGTTATTTACTTTCAGAATTTTCTGTGGGGGAGGAAGGGGGTTAGTGTCTTGTAGATATACATAATGGTAAAAGTTACTGTCGTATATTCGTATATGTACATAGGAAAATTAGGTTAGACTCATTCCTCTGTTCTTCTCTTATCCTGTCCCTTCTCTCTCCCCCTCTTCTCCTTCATGTAGTCAACCAACCGTTCTTATATTTTCATGGAATTTCATTCCCCCTCTCCTTTCTCCCCTCTCCCTCTCCCTCTCCCTCTTCCTCTTCCTCTCCCTCTCTCTTATTTTTTTCCTCCTTATTTTGGACTAGCTTCCACATACCAGAGAAGATATTCAACCTTTGACTTTTTGATCCGGCTTATTCACCTAGCATGATAGTCTCCAGATCCATCCATTTACCAGCAACTGCCGTAATTTATTTCTTCTGTACGGCTGAGTAAAACTCCATCACAATACCTTTATTTTATTTATTTATTTTTATGTGATGCTGAGGATCGAGCCCAGTGCTTTGCACATGCTGGGCAAAGGCTCTACTGCTGAGCCACAACCCCAGCCCCCATATTTCCTTTCAAGAGGTCCTAAATGAGTTAAAACCAGGTGTTTCCTATTATATCCACCCACCCCTATATTCTGTCTGACTTTCTCAGAGCAGAGACCATTACCTCTCTACTTGTGCCTTAAAACACAACATTTTTGCCTTCTCAAGAGCATTATCCCAGACATTCTTTCCTATGTCTCCTACATCAATGATTTCTCCACTTAACTGGATCATTCCCATTGGCATAAGAACCAGTGCATCATTTTCCACTTGAAATCTATACACCTATGCATGTATGATATGCACACATGCCCATGTAGATGTTTACTTGATTTCCCCCTCTATCACTATTCCATTTGTATTCTTCTCTTTACATCATGTTCTAAGGAGTTACCTCCCATTTCTCTCTTCACATTCTCCCTTGAATCTGCCCCACTGAGGTATTAGGCTTCAGCACTTTACCAAAATCACCCTACAGAAGTCACCAGTGACTTGCACATTTCTAAAGCCAGTGGTCAATTCTGTCTTTGTTTCATCCATCTGCTAGAAGCATTTGATATATTCCATCACTGTCCTCTTCTTCAAACACCTTTTACTCGGCTTCTAGAACACATCACAGCCTGTTCTTCTACATCTGTGGTTATTCTCAGTATCTTTTCGTAGTTCTTCCTCACCAGTGCCACCTGTAAATGTTAGAGTGTCCCAGGGCTCATTCACTGACCTTCTCTTCACCTATAATCATTCACATAGTGATCTCATTTGGTCCTAAATGCTGTGTATATGTTGATGGTTTCCTAATTTGCATCTGCAGTGTAGACCTTATTTCTTGAGCTCCAGATGATCCAACTACCTCCTTGACGTGAGTCTGTATCTTTATAAGTTATATCAAACTTAACAGCCACAAAATTGGGTTCTCTCCCATCTCAAATCTGATTCCCCTATGGTTTTCTTTGTCTCAATGGGAATTCCATCCTTGCAGCTGCTCAGGGTACAAACCTCCGTGGCATCCTTGACCCTCCTTTTCCTAGCAACCCTGTCTGAGCTGTCAGAAAATTCTGTCAATTCCAGCTTGAAAACATATCAAGATCCAATTAATTCTTCCCACCACCATAACTACCCCCTCAGTCCGTACCCCCATCACCTTTTGTCTACATGTGTGAAATAGCTTCCTAACTGGTCCCTCTGTCTCTCCTCTTGTCACCGAAGTCCATTTTTAGCAGCACTGTGACAATCCTGTTAAAACACAAGTGATATCAAATCATCTTTGTATTCACAATCCACCAATGGTGGCTGTCCATCTCACATCAAGGAAAAAGAGTGCTTACAATGACCTAGAAAAACCTATTTTTCCCAAACCCACCCCCCTACAAATTTTCTCTGACTGCATCTTCAACTACTCTGCCCTCATCCCTGCTCATATACTCCAGACACATTCCCACTTCAGTGACTTGGGACTCGTTTTTCTGTATACATGGAATGCTCCTTACCCAGATATCCTCATGCCCCGTTCTTACCCCTCCTTCAGCTCTTTATTCAAATATCACCTTCTCAGAGAGAAAGCCTTCCCTGGTCTTCCTACTTTATTTTTGTCCTTTGCACTGAGTGCCATCTAATATCTCATGCATATTATCCATTTAGCATATTTGTTCTGCCTCCTTCCATAGACTATAAGCTGCATATAAGCTGCATAGATTCCTGTCTTCATTCACTGCTAGGCACCTAGACCAGTGCCTGGCATTTAGTGAGTATTGTTGAATGCATAAATGATTGAATGGGTAATGTGTTGTTTGTTAATATCTTTGCTCATTTGTTTGAATGAGTAAGTATGAAAAGCCTTTAATTAGTATGTTGGGATTTTGTGTGCTAATATGGCTTCTAGAGTAGATCATAAATATAGTAAATACAGTTCTTGCTTATACGATGAACTGTCTCAAAACATTTTAAAGTAATTTACAAAGTACCAACTTTATCTCAGGTGCCATAAAAATCTAACTTATTCTTAATTAGTGACATAATGAGAGACTTTCAATAAAGTAAAATTAATTAAGGAGCCTCATTCATTTAAGCAGAAAGGATTCCCTGTGGTGGCAGTGAGGGTGTTGTTGGACTGGTCTCTTAAACATCACTGTGTGCAAGGCACAGTGCTAAGCTAGGTCCTCACTCCTAGAGTGAGAGCCAGGTCCTCATATGATTGCAAAGGTGTCGTAATATTCTTCTTAGTGGTCTCTGGGTCACCATCTCTTCTTTCCTATATACACATTTTACTTGCTTGCAGGTCAGTATTACTAATATGGCCCTCTGGTTATATCATTACACTGCTCAGAAATCTTCATTGCTCCCTTTGTACTATTAAAAAAAATCCAATCTCATAAAATGGGTGTGTAAAAATTCTCTGCAGTCTAGTTGCGGTGTGTTTTTCTGTTTCAAATATTTCTCCACCTTGCTTTCCAATCTGATTTTTGTGCTTACTGACCCTTCTCAGAGTTTCCATCTTTTGTTGTTTTGTTCTGTGTTGAGGGTGCTAAGGATCAAACCCAGGGCCTTGTGCATGCTGTGCAAGCACACTATCACTGAGCCACATTCCTCACTGTGCTTTTCATCTTCTTATCTTTATAATATTCCTGAATCTGGAAGATTTGTTTACAGTGCATATCAAGGCTGGAGCAGTTGTCTGATCAGCATAAAGAATGGTGTTGGTATTAGATTCCCTTGGATTCAAGTTCTTAATTCCTATTAAAGGAACTAAAGATTAGTTTGATCTTTTCTTATGCACACATTGCTCTCTGGGCTTACACTGAGCTTACATTCAACTAAATACTGAAGGTCTTATTTATATGACCCATTTTGGCGTGGTTTGTGAGCTAAATATGATCCTATGCACTGACCCTCTGAAAAATCACTGCTTTTTTATGAAGACAAAATATCTCTTGATCATACCATCTTTTTTTCAACTTTTCCTGCTACCACCTTGTAAAATTAGCACAGGGAGAAGTGAGAGAGAGGGAGAGAGAAGGAGGAAGCACTCGACCTGGCACTTGGAATTATATTTGGGACCTCCTCCTTCTAAACTGTTTCCTATAGAACCAGCAAGGGAAAAAGGTATTCTAAAATTATCTCTGATGATCATGTCCCTCCTCAGAATCTCCTCAGTGTCTCCCCATGGCCTCATGTGACCTCAGAGATGACATGATTCATTTCCCACCCTCATCCGCAGCCTTATTTCTCACCACCTGTTGTCCCACAGTTTGCACTCTCCACCTGTGGACTTTGTGCATCTCTCAGGGCTGACAGCTTTATTTTCCAGTTTATCTTCCTGAATAACTGTATTTTCTTCTTCAAGACTTAGCTCTGCTGCTACCTCCTCCTCTATGAAGCGTTCCTGAGCACACCTAGGGTGAAACCTGCAGGTGGCTGTGTTCTCTCTTCCAGTGACACCAGATTTCCCTCTATGGGGATACTGGTTATACTGGTGTGAATTGCTTCTTAGCTTTCTTTCCCCCAACAATTAGATTTTGAGCTCTTCAAGACTAATGAGTTTTCATCTCTGTAACTATTAGTGGTAAAATGGTACCTGGTATTTCTCTCAGTTTATCATGCCATCAGAACTGTGCCTAATTGCTTTTGTTCTTGTTCTTGTTCATTCAAGAGTCCAGGACAAGGTAGAAAGGAGCATGGTAAAATTCAATTTATGCAAAAGCAGGATGGCAACATAACTTTGCACTACTTTTAATCTTTCAACTAATAGAGTAAGCATTTATACTCTGCTTGATTATCATTACATTTCATAGAATATATAGAGAAGGCAACGGTCGATAAAAAGTATAGATGAGATTAATTTACCCTCTCTGTAAGTCTGAAAATAAAATAGGCATAAATAATCTGTCATAAATGGAGATTCTCTGGCGCCCAATATATCAGTGCCAATTGCACAGTGAAAAAGACTCTGGGTTTTCTGGGCTGGGAAAGCTGGAGACCTTTGGATTCTGATTGATTTCTTTCTTTGACAGATGGCTGTCTCAAAGCCAACTGAGTACTGTCCTCCTGTTATGGTCATCTTAACTGCTACCACTGCTAATGAAGAATAGGCTTTACTGAAAGTAGGGAGCTGTATTATCTACAAAAAAAATTCTGAAGACTTCTAGTGCCACCTTCTGAAATGCTTTAAGTATATACTTATTCAGAGGCTATCCCTCAAGAGTGCGTCAAGCTAAAAATCCATAATCATTAAGCCCCAAACATTCTTAAAATAATGAAAGACTCCCCTTTCTACAACTTTCACTTTGCTTTCCAGATTACTAAACTGAGTAAATAAAATTAACCTATTTACTACTGGCCTTTTTTATTCTCTATGTTAGCAAATGTTTATATGTCTATGTTTTAAGAAATCTAAAAGTAGATTTCTTATCAGAAATACAATCATAGTCCCCCTTTCTTTATAGGACCAAGATAATTATCAATTGATTAATCTGTATATTTTAATGGTTTGGTTCCCTGCTTCTCTGAAGAAACAGAAAAGTGTTTTAAAGTCTAAGATAGCTGAGACTTCATTACTTGTTGAATAATAGAAATTATTTTAAGTGATAGAATCCCACTAGGGAGTGCTAACATGAATAATTGCTATTACATGCAGTCTATCAAAATGAAGAGTTTCATTGCATATAATGATAGTAGCATCTTCAAAAATGATTTACATTTATCTCTATTGAACATTGGTGCATGCTTCACACTTTCTGATTTTTCTATGTCCCTTCTGTGGCAACATAACTTGATACTACTTCTATTAGCAATTGTAAATTATGGAGTATTGTTTATGACAGGCAATGGGTGAATGTGTTTTGCTATGCACTTAGACTTATATCATCTGGTTCCTCAGAATACCTACTATGTAACATTCCACATTTCAATTTAATTTCTTTTAATTTGAAATGTGTCTTGAGTCACTGCTATGGGTTTATCTTAATGCAGTATTTGTGTGTGTGTGTGTGTGTGTGTGTGTGTGTGTGTGTGTATCCAACTAGAAAAATTATAATAAAAGACTTGAAAAAGAAAGCTGGGGATGGCCTCAATTGTAAACAAAACTTGAATGACATTAAATGATAGCTATCATGTCTAGAATATTTGTTCCATATCAGAAAGTATAGAATGTGCTTTATATGCATTATGTCCAACCCTTATAATGGAGGAAGGATTATTTTCCCCATTTTGCTGAGAATGAAACTAAAGCCTACAGTTCAGTAAACTGACCAAGGTCAATGCTAGCAGGTGGCTGGGCCAATATTACAATGCAGTTGAATCTGATGCCAAAGTTTTGGGCTATTATTCTGACAGGAGGCCTTGAAGGCAAGTATAGAGATGCCACAGTTTATGTGTTACCTCTTATTTCTCATCTTCTCAGGCTCAAGAAAGACAGAGGCTATGACCAAGCATTTTCCTGTCCAGTTTATATCAGAACATATACTGAAAGTGCCTGAATTCATAGAGTTAGGAATGGGTTTATCATTTAGTTGGTAATTTTCCTTTTTTTGACTTTTGGCAGAAGCTCTCCCTAGAGCCAAGGCCAGTTGTTTTTCTAATGACAAGGGAGGGTAGCCTGAAGCTATCCAGAGAACTGCAAATTTATTTATCATTCTTTTCTTTGTTTCATGGATTATAACCAACATGCAGCCCTGAACTGGCCCCATGTGGAAAGATATATTAATTGTTTATACTCTTTAAGGAGAAACATGGTAACAAGATTTGGCTATTTCTGATGTTATGAATGCAGAGTTTTTTAATATTTATTTTTTAGTTTTAGGTGGACAAAATATCTTTATTTTTTTTTATTTTTATAGGATGCTGAGGATCGAACCCAGTGCCTCATGCATCCTAGGCAAGCACTCTACCACTGAGCCACAACCCCAGCCTCAATGAAACATAACCCTTGCAGTTTTAAAGTGATTATAAAAATAGATGCTTGCTTACTTACTAAGATTCACTTGAAAACCAGAAATATTTATTGAGCAGATTTGGTTGCAATGAAATATATAGTGAATGGTATAAATTGTTTATGTTAAAGATGCTCAGAATCTCCCAAACTTGAAAAGCTTTTAAAGTACGTAACAGTTTATAACATAAAACAATAATACATCACTTAGCTAAAAATTAAAAGATCTGGAGTAAGACCAATTTTTAAACATCTGGCTGGGATGTTAAAACCTGAGGGTAAGCTCTCATTAGTTCAGAGAAATAGAAATATTCCCCCAGACAGAGTTTAGCTTATTAATGCCTGAAGAAAGTATGGAGAATACCTTTAAAAGGGGGGGGGCGTGTTATTAAAACAGAGAGGCAAAGATAAGCAAGGCTTCCTATCTTTGGCTTTACCTCTTATTTACTTTTTGCCTTTGCTCCTCTTTACTAGGTTTCTAGCCAACACCACGTTCAGAGGCCTCAGTGGTTCCATCAAAGTAAAAGGTTCCACCATCATCAGCTCAGAAAACAACTTTTTCATCTGGAATCTGCAACATGACCCTATGGAAAAGCCAATGTGGACCCGCTTGGGCAGCTGGCAGGGCGGGAAGATTGTCATGGACTATGGAATATGGCCAGAACAGGCCCAGAGGCATAAAACCCACTTCCAGCACCCAAGTAAGCTACACTTAAGAGTGGTCACCCTGATTGAACACCCATTTGTCTTCACAAGGGAAGTAGATGATGAAGGCTTGTGCCCTGCTGGCCAACTCTGTCTAGACCCTATGACTAATGACTCCTCCTTATTGGACGGCCTATTTAGTAGCCTCCATAGCAGTAATGATACAGTGCCAATCAAATTCAAGAAGTGTTGCTATGGATACTGCATTGATCTGCTGGAAAAGCTAGCAGAAGACATGAACTTTGACTTTGACCTCTATATTGTTGGGGATGGAAAGTATGGAGCTTGGAAAAATGGGCACTGGACTGGGCTGGTGGGTGATCTCTTGAGTGGGACTGCCCACATGGCGGTCACTTCCTTCAGCATCAACACTGCACGGAGCCAGGTGATTGATTTCACTAGCCCTTTCTTCTCCACCAGCTTGGGCATTTTAGTGAGGACCCGAGATACAGCAGCTCCCATTGGAGCCTTCATGTGGCCACTCCACTGGACTATGTGGCTGGGGATTTTTGTGGCTCTGCATATCACTGCCATCTTTCTCACTCTGTATGAATGGAAAAGTCCATTTGGTATGACTCCCAAGGGGCGGAACAGAAATAAAGTCTTCTCCTTCTCTTCAGCCTTGAATGTCTGTTATGCCCTCTTGTTTGGTAGAACAGCAGCCATCAAACCCCCAAAATGCTGGACTGGAAGATTTCTAATGAACCTTTGGGCCATTTTCTGTATGTTTTGCCTTTCTACGTATACAGCAAACTTGGCTGCTGTCATGGTAGGTGAGAAGATCTATGAAGAGCTTTCTGGAATACATGACCCTAAGGTAATACTTCCTTTTACTCTGACTTTCGTTATTTGCCGTTATAACTCCATATGCTGTGTCTTATGTTATAGAATGCATATCTTCTTCCTCTAATGCAAGAGTAGTCTCTCAGAAAACAAAGAGACTATCCAAAATCTGTTGTCTGATTAAACCAAATATTTTATTGTTTTATTAAATGAAACAAAAAAAGTGAGGTGTTTCAGTGGGTGATTGTTCTAGAGAAAGTATTTCTAACAGAAACATCTATTAGTACAGCTTCTCCTTGTGCTTTTTGACCATTGGACAGAAAGTAGCCATCAGGAAATAGTTTTCCAAAGTTATTTTTACCCAAAGCAGACCTCCAAAACTGATTAATTACTTTTCTCAGGACTTAATGGAAATAAATAAGAGGATCCGTATTTAGATAATGTTTTAGTCAGCTTTTTCTCTTCTATGACTAAAAGACCCAACCAGAATAATTGTACAGGAGGAAAAGTTTAATTAAGGGCTCATGGTTTTAGAGATCTCAGTCAGTAGGCAGCTGGCTCTATTCCTCGGGGCTAAAGGTGACACAGAACAGCATAGTGGAAGAATGTGGCAGAGGGAAGTGGCTCTCACGATGATCAGAAAAACTCCACTTGCCAGATACAATGTATGTACCCCAAAGCAACACTCCAAGTGACCCACCGCCTCCAGCCACATCCTGTCTGCCTTCAGTTATCACTCGGTTAATCCCTATCAGGGGATTAAAACACTGATTAGGTTAAGGTTCTCATAATCCAATCATTTTTCCTCTAAAACTTTTTGTGTTGTCTCACACATGAGCTTTTGGGGGACACCTCACATCCAAACCATAACAGATAGTAAAGCATTTTTGCTAAAAAAAAATTGAAAGAACTTATATTCTACCGTAAGCATACCAATAGATATGCTGAACAAGGAGTACTGAACTGGGATGTCTGAATTAACAAGGACAAGGTGCTTTAATAGAGTAGGGCAGGTTATTATAGTTGACCCCGTTGGGCTAAAGGAAGGTTTCCAGCAGTCACATTATAATTAATGTCCAGGGACATTCAAGGAAAGTGTGTTCAAGAAAATTGCATCTATCTAGGATATTTTTATGTCTTAGAGACACCTGATCTTACAGGTAGAAAGAAGCATGGGGACAGAATGCAGTGAACAAGTAGAGCATGATGACAATCCAGTAAAGACAGTCATATCTATGCTCTCTCTGGATTAAAACAAGGTCCTTATGAGTGACTAGGTGTATGGAGAATCTAGCCCACCCACTAGGAGTAAAGAGAAGGAGGTTGTCAAGGACTAAGACCATTGGTATGAGTCTCAAGGTGACATTGCAGTCCTGATGGGGAACAGAATACAGATCCTGAGCAGTGCATTCGAATTATGTATGACACACTTTGTAAAGATTGAAAGATGCTCCAGTTCAGTGGGCTCACTCAGAACACACCATGCTCCAAGCAATTTGAACTAAGCTGAGTCCTTCAAATGGTGAAATACTCATCATATGTTTTCAAATACCTTGTGTCACACCAAATCTCAAGGTATTGAATCATTTACTGTAAATTTCTGTTGAACATTTAAAATTAACTTCATAGAGCATGAGCAAATAGGACACCTGCAACTATCTTTAGCAAATGATGAAATAGACCAGAGATCTGGTGGCGACTTTAGAGAATTCTCATGGACAGTTTCAATTAGGATGTAAGGCTTGTTTTGCAACCAAAAGAACATAAGAAAATTGACCCATATACTACTGCAAACCTCCTGATAAGTGACACAAGCTTTATAAAAAAAAAAAAGAGCAAACAATGCCTTGCTTACTAAGCAAATAATCATGTTGCTTCTTAATGAAAACTCAGGACTCTGTGTCATGAACTAGAATACAGTGAACATAAATAAATTCTTGAACATAAAAAATTGCATTACCCCACCCCAAAGAGAGATTCTGGTGATAAGCCAGCATTCACACTCAACAGCAGTGTTGGCATCCCATAGTTGCCCTTTTCCTCAGTAATCCTGAAGATCTTTTGAAGATTCAGTCTTACCAGATAGTTACAGAGTTTTTCTGCAAGAATCTTGCCAATGTGACATCTAAATTATAAACTCAAAATGAAAACATTCAATCCAACCTGTTAGAGAAAAACAATATATTCTCATTGGGCAAACATTATCTGATATAAAGGGTTGAACACAATTATGACTAGAGTTTCATTGATTAGAACCAAGGATTGCCAAAATTAAGTCATGGGTGTGTTATATGAAAGGCTTATAGTAGTGACTATTCTTGAGGATTAAAAAGAAACCGGATGGATAAACAATACATGATAGTAAAACAATTTTTAAGCCAAAAGGAATATTTAATCCATCCTCAACTCCAGCAAAATAAAGAAGTGAAAGTTTTAGAAAGCTAACCCAGTCCCCATGAAAATGTCTGAAAAACTGGAAAAAGTCAGCTTAGTATTATAGGTGGTCAGTTGTCTCTCTCTCTCTCTCTCTCTCTCTCTCTCTCTCTCTCTCTCTCTCTCTCTCTCATTGTTGTGTTGCAATTATATATAATAGTGGGATCTTTTATGCCATGTTCCTACATGCACATAACATAATTTGATCAATCTCAATCATCATAACTCCCCTTCCTATTCTACTGGTCTCCCCTCTATTATTACTTTTTAAATTAATGCATCATAATTATATATGAAAGCAGACTCATTGTGGTATATTCATACATGGACACAGCATACTTTCCCCATCCCCTTCCCTTCTCTCTCCCTCTCAACTGCCTTTCTCTACTTTATTGGTCTTCCTTCTATTTTCGTGAGATCTCCCATTTTATTCCTTTTTTTCCTCTTTCTGTTTTCCACATATGAGAGAAAATATTTGACCCTTGATTCTTTTGAGTCTGGCTTCCTTTACTTAGTGTGATGTTCTCGGATTCTATCCATTTACCAGCAAATACCATAATTTCATTTTATCCATTGTGTATACGGACCACATATTTCTCCATCCACATATCTATTGAAAGACACCTGGGCTGGATCCTAATGGCTATTATGCATTGTGCTACTATAAACATGGATGTGCTTGTATCACTGTGGTGCACTGACTTCAGTGCTTTTGGTAAATATCAGGGAATGTGATAGTTGGGTCATATGGTGGTTGATGAAGTGGGACACACCTTAATCTAAACCATTTTCAGTTTGAGATAATGAATGAATTTCCAATGAAGGCTTAGAAAAAATTGTGTGTGTGTGAGTGTGTGTGTTTCTGTACTAGTACTGTTTCTATGTTTTAAAAAAAATCTCTCATTTATAGAGTTTACACATAAAGGCACCAATATTATTTGGCTACACCAAGTTTTGGTATCCATACTTGGCATACTTAGTATCCATTTTTCAGTTTTCATCCAGACACATGATGTTATGTAAACTACGTAATACTCTCACCCTCCCACAGAGACTTGAGATAAAAATAATTTCCATACCTGCTGATGACTCATTCTTAAGTATATCATAATTACTAGCATGAGGTTTTCTTCTTTCCTACCGATGCTACATTGAAGAGAGTTCTACCTGTTCCTTACACTGAGTGACGTGGAGAAATTTGAAGGTAAAAATCTCAAATAATTTGACTTAAGTAAGTAAGATCAAAAGACGAACACAAAGAGAAACAACTTAGAGGGCTGGGGTTGTGGCTCAAGTAGTAGCGTGCTCCCCTGGCATGCGTGAGGCACTGGGTTCCATCCTCAGCACCACATAAAAATAAAATAAAGATATTGTGTCCACCTAAAGCTAAAAAATAAATTTAAAAAAGAGAAACAACTTAGAAATTATAAGCATTCCAAAGTTTAAAAACAGATTAAATCGGTCTAAGTTTAAGAAAGATCACCTTCAACTTGGTAATTTACTAAGTGGAAAGCAAGGCAAAAGTTGTGCTTTTTCCTGAAGAACACTCAGAATTTAGACACATGCATCAGGGGAGGATGAATGTACATTCCAAGCAAAGGAGCATAATGAACTACTGGGAGGTGGAAAGGATGAAGCACTTTCAAGAACTCAGATGGAGTCTGATTTAAACCACAGCAGTTGTTACAGCAGGAGAGGGATATAAGATCCAAGTCTGAAAACAGCAAGTTGAGGCGAGGTAACAGAGGATCTTGAATGTCAAGGGAAGAAAAGTGAACTTCTGATAGTAGATCCTCACCACCACGTTAGAACAATGGAATAGCATAGTAGAAAGGCATCCATTTACCTGACTGCTAGAGTCAGGATGTAGTTCAGCGGCAGAGCATTTGCCTCTCATGCTATAGGCCCTGGATTTGACCCCCATGGCCCCCACTCCAAAAAAAAAAAAAGACTGATTGGGAGCAGCAAACAAACAAGACTGAAAGAAAAACAAAATAAACAGAGTTGAAGTCATAGCTCTAGTCACTGATAGGAAGAAGGAAGGATGCAAGAAATATTGTGATCACATCAGTAGGACCTAGCAAATAATAGGGCATGAGAAGCAACAAAGAGTCACACTTTCAATATGTAGTCCTGAGTACCTGAGAAAATGATGATACTATTCAAGGAGGCAGACAAAGCAGTTTCTAGGCTAGGGAATATGATGATCGTGGTCATTGCTCATAGCATTTTAAAACCTATTTTGAATACTCAGGTGAAATCCAGTTGGCATTTGGAAATATGGAGCCGGAGTTCAGGAGTGAGATTGAAGCTAGTAGGAACGATGAGTGGGGAAGAGAAGCTGTGTTAAAGCCCTTGAAGAATGTAAGACCCCCAGGGGATAAAAGTATTAGGGAGAAAAATTGCTGTTTGAGGGAAAGCACCATAAATAAGGAGTCCCCGAGTATTGTCGTTTAAATATGAGGTGTCCCCCAAAAGCTCAGGAGGTAATGTAGCAATGATCAGAGGTGAAATTAGTAGATTACAGTAGCTGTAACCTAACTAGTGGCTTAACCACCCGATGGATTATTGAAAGGACTACTCTACTGAGTGGCAGGTAAGATGTGGCTGGAGGAAGTAGGTCACTGGGGGCATGATTTTGGGGTTTATATTTGTCCCTGATGCTTTGCTTTTCTTGTTTCCTGGCTGCCAGGTGTCGATCAGCTTTTTCCCACCATGCCTTTCTGCCATGATGTTCCACCTCAGCTCAGGCTCAGAGCAATGGAGCTGGCAGACCATGATCTGAATCTCTGAAACCATGAGTCCAAAGTAAACTTTTCTCCTCTTGAGTTTTTCTTGTCAGGTTTTTTTTTCTCACAGTGAGGGAAAGATGACTAACACACCAGGTGCTGGAGGGTAAGAACTGTGGGGAGATGAGATGGAAGAAAAAGAGAGAAAGTGCCCCATAGTGAAGTCACGTGGACCCTTCAGTGCCCACTCAGTAGATTGAATACTGACTTTTTAAGAAGGTTGGTATTATCCTTCCTTGCTGTACTTAACTTCTTACCAGTGGTTATAAGAGAAGACAGGGATGGATCAGTGCCCAGTTCAAACCAGGAGAATTAGTAAGTGTGTGTGTGAGTGTGTGTGTGTGAGTGTGTGTGTGTGTGTGTGTGTGTGTGTGTGTGTGGTGTGTCTCATAAAACTAGATTTATGGGATTTGAATATTTTCCAGGATTGTTTAAAATTCCCATCTCATTCTTCAAATTCACTTCACAGCATGCTAGTTCTGATGAAAGAGAACTTATTTACATAGAAGTCACAGATCTCTTGTGATTCTTTGGGGACATTTGTTTTTCTGCTGTAAGCTGAAAATCCTCCCAATCTGAACCAGAAACGACTTGTTATATGAAATATTGGTCACACTCTGGAGATTATTCCACCTCCGTGGCACTGTCTGCCTCATTTCTCTTCACACCCTTCATCCCTCTCATCTGCTAGATGGCAGGGTGGCTCCCTTATACCATGTTGCCTTTTTCTTCCTGTTTTTGTTATTCACAATCCGGTTCCTTCACCTTAGACAGAAGTTCCTGTGTGTTCACATTAATGCCCTTGAATACCTGCCTCCATCCCTTCTCCTGTAGCTCTTTTTTAATTATCTTGGGATACTCCCTTTCATTCTCTCTATTATATTTTGTGTACTCCAGACCTTTGAGAAGGACAACCTGCAGAATTCTCTAGAAGCATTTGATTGAGAAAGGTGTTCAGGTTGATTAATGGGAACTAAGTTCTGGTTACACCAGAGTAAGTTCTGGTGTGCTGTTGCACAGTAGGGTACCTATAAATAACAATTATGTACAATATATTTAAAAAAAACTATAAGAAATGATTTTGGGTGTTTCACCCAAAAGAAACAATACATGTTTGAGGAGACAGACATGTTTACCCTGATTTGAACATTACACAACGTATATGTGTATCAAAACATCACATGGTACCCCTGTATATGTACAATTTATGATTTTATATATCAGTTTTAAAATATATTTGATCAAAAAAATAGAGAAAAAAGAAATATGCTCCAAGGAATTGATGCCATTAGCTCTTACAGTCCATTTAAGCACCCTAAATCTGAGAAAGGGATTCCCAAGAGTTTCATATACTCTCCTCAAACTACTTTTCTCTTCCATATAATACTTTAAATTAGTTTAATAACAGCTTTCTCTTACTTTTATGTAGTTTATAGTTCTAGCCCAAAATTCTAGCTATGGTTTTGCTTTTAAAAAAACTAGTCTCATAATTATAGAATATTTCTACGGGAAATTTATGCGTTTGAACAAAAATCTGTTAACTCGAAAAGCAAGATTTGAGATGATCTTTATTTACATAGGTTCGTCTGCAAATTGAGTCCTGTCAGCAGAAGTGTCTTTAAGCCTGATTTCAAATAACTAACAATAAATTTAATGGCTCCATATCTCCTCTTGATCATAGTTATTTAGCATGCAAGCTATCCATTTAACATAATTAATAAAACTGTTAAGAATTAAGAGGGTGAATATTTTATCACTGTTTTGGGATTGGCTTCAACCAACTACTTTGAATCAGAAATGAAATTAAAAGCAATGGCTGTGTAAGAGAGATCAATTTATGATTCACTGAATGTTGCAGCAGTCTATACAGGCTGGAAATTTTTTCCCTGATATGTGGTCAGAGAGAAGAGATAATCTTGTTGCTGGCTGCTTCTACAGATAACCCCACAGGACAGGGACTGTGACCCACTATGCACATGAAATTCAAGAGATGGTTCTATCTTTCTTTAAGTCTTTTTTCCAGAATAATTTATTTTATGCTAAAAGTAATATGTTAAGCTTCTTGCAGCCTCCCATCTACTCCTCTGGGAAGCAAGTTCCATACAAAGCTGATGGGCTCTTGAAGCATGAGACCATGAGAGCAGTAATTTATGAGTGATATATTTAATAGAGCTTATTTGGGTATCTCCCCAATATAAACTAGCACTGTTCACTATAGGTGATGCAGAAAATAAAGTAGACAGATGGAATCAAGCATCCATCGCCTATCATTCAGAGTCATTTCGTTTCAGCATTTTAGGATGATTGATAGGTAAACAGAATCTACAGTATTATTTGATCTAGTGAGACCTCCGTGTGGGTTTATGGTCTAAGATATAGATCTGGGCATTCTTAGAAACCTCCAGCCATTGGCATCCACTGTGCTGGGATATAAGACAGGATGAGAAAATCACTTCACTCATCATGAAGTACACTGGAAAATAAAACCCCTCATAGAACTAAATTAGCTCAGTTGAAACGGGCACAAGAGGATTCAAAATAAGCTATTTGCTGATTTTAACAGACTTTCTAGTACTTCTTTTCCAGCTTCTCACATAAAATGTCCCCTTTATCCCTGAGTCTCTGATAGAAAGAGAGAGAGAGAGAGAGAGAGAGAGAGAGAGAGAAAAGGAAGAAATGAAAAAAAGAAGGAAGGGGTTGGTTCCTTAGAGCAAATATAAGGCTAGTGTCATTGTATGGCAAATGACAGTACTGCTTTATAACAACAATCCTGATGAACATTCAAGTAAATATTAAAAATTAAATAAACCTGATATGAGGACCAGAGTGAACTTTAAATCAGAAATATTGAAGCAAAAGACACTAGCATAGCCATAGTGGGAAATGCTTCTAAAATATTAAAAACCACCTTTATTGATCCTCATATAACAGCATGTGGCTGCCCAATAAAACCTATAAATTCATATAATAAAAGCTGACCATGAAGAAGTAAGGGATGTCATAACTCCAAGGCAAACAAGATGCTGAAAATGGGGCTTGAGAGAAGGTAAAAGACAAGTACAACGATCCCTTCATTCTTTCTTTATTTCATTCATCCAATAATAGCAGCTTCTATTCCAGAAACCACTCTAGGTGACTGGGGATTTTTGTAGTAAGCAAAATAGACACCATCCTTGCAAAGTGGAATTTAATGGGAAAGAAAGACATTTAATCAAGGGAGCACACAAATCAACTAAGGATTTAAACCATAGTAAAGTTACTGTGGAGGAAAATACAAGGTAAGCTAAGAACCTTGCAGGAGACATGATCTGAATGGAGACTCAGAGAAGCCCCTGCAGGAGGTCAGTGAGCTCCAGGGGATTTGAGGAGGATTCTTGGGAAATGCATGTTAGGGTGAAGGGCAGCAAGTACAGAAGTCCTGAGTCCACTCCATCACCATCTACAAGACTGGCTGGAAAGCCAAGACAAGACAAATGAAATTAGGAAAAGTAACAGGTGAGAGGATTTTGAGTACCACACATTTTTAAAAGAAAAAAAAAATGCCAAGAAATGCCATTGTCAGGGAATAACTGCGCTTCCCACAAATGTTGCATACTTGCAAATAGAAAATATAACAAGGAAAACATCTCATTTACTCTAACAAGAAAAATTCATAGCAGATTATGGAAGTGTCCTGTATATGTATTTTTTAATATTTTTTAAAATATTATGTTGATGGACTTTCATTTTATTAATTTATTTATATGCGGTGCTGAGAATCCAACCCAGTGGCTCACACATGCTGGGCAAGCACTCTACCACTGAGCTACAACCCCAGCCCCCTGTATAAGTATTAGATTAAGAGAAAAAAAAATCATGTAGTGAGGAATAAAAAGATGGTTGGATAAAATAAACTGCCATATTAACAAATTGAAAGATTCAATATGCTAAGCCATCAAAGTTTCCTTGGTTAGTTTATAGATTTAAATAAAATCCAATCAAAACCCCAAAGAGATTTTTTTTGAGTTTTTGTTTAGTTATTGCTAAATCTTAAATAAAGATATACTGATAAAAATATACATAAATGTTAACCTTTTTTAAAAGTCTCAGTTTGGTTCATCTGTAGATATTGGAATACTTAATATGAGCAGAAACAGAAAAGATAATGTTCCTTGGCCACTTTTCACATATCAGATACTAGTACCAACAAATACAATACCTCTCCTTATTAAGTGTTATAGAGACTACATAAAATAACCTGTGTGTGTCAGTCAGCTTTCTGTCAAGTGTGATAAAACACCTGGCATAAACAACTTAAAGAAAAGAAGGTTTATTTTGACTCAGTGTTTTTGTCCATAGTTACTTGGCTTGGTGAAGCAGATCATCATGGTGGGGAACATGTAGGGCTTCTCACCTCATGGTGGCCAGAAAGCAAGGAGAGAAACAGCAGCTGAGTTCCCAATATCCCTTTCAAGTGTAACTTCCTTCCATGAGGTCCCACCTCCTAAAGGTTCCATCACCTCCCAGTAGTACCATGGCTAGAAACTAAGCCTTCAACACCTGGGCCTTTGGGGTACATTTAAGATCCAAATTATAACCCAAAGTAAAGCACTTGCACAGTATCTGATACATAGAGGACACAAAATAATACTACCAAAATTAAAAGTCTTATCAGATATAATATCAATATTATATTTATACCAATTCTCCCCCCTCTCTTTTACACACACACATACACACACACACACACACACACACACACACACACACACACACAGTGTCAAGGTGAACTGAGTAAATGGAAAGATTCCCCTTTTGAGCTAAGTTCTAGAATGGAGGTTGGAGACTATTTTCTTGTCCACTAATAGATTTATTGTTATTGTGGTGTGGATCTTAAGCATAATTCCTGGTTTCCTGTTATTTCTTTTTCTTAGGTTATTCTATTTTAATTTATGCAGTCTTGTATTGTTTGTGATCTTTAAATCTTTTTGAGAATGAAGCAAGGTGTGTGTGTGCGTGTGTGTGTGTGTGTGTGTATGTGTGTGTGCATGGATAGATAAATAGTACAGTAATGTTAAAATCAAGTGAATAAATAATAGTAACTCAGGAAAGAAAATCAAACAATAAATATTTTTAAAATTTAAATCTTACTTGTAATTAAATAACTGATTAAGACAGTAATGAGATTATACTTTTACCTATCAAATTAGAAATTTTTATGGATAGTGCTCATTCATGGTAGATACACAATAAGATAAACACCAGTAAACAAAACCGTTGGAGAGTAAGTTTATGGTTGTGTTCATAAATCTACCTGGTCATTTGCTATCAAGAGTATTAAAAGGGTGCATGCCCTTTCACCCTTGGCTTCCATTTCTAGGAATCTGTGCAAACAAAATAATTTAGTATGAATGCAACAATTTACTACAAGTATTCACTGCAGCCTTAGTCAAAATAACAAAAACTTGGAAACCATATAAGTGTTTAACATATAGCACAATTAATAAATTATAATATTCTTATATGCAATAAAAATCCAGCCAGTGGAGATGATTTTTGAAGAGACTTTAAAGATGTAAAAAAAAAAGTCAAAATATAGTGTTAAGTGAAAAGTCAGAATACAAAACCACGTACATTTCCAATTGTGTAATATACATATCTAGGTGCATGTTGCAGAGAGAAATGATTAGAAGGCAATACAACACAATGTACATGATATAATATACATAAGCTATCAGAGCACTGATATCTGGGTAATGTAATTAAAAGAAATATTTGTGTATTTCTATAGTGGAAAACAATAAATATTTACTATAAATACACAGTGAATAGAATAATATAATTAATATATTAACAAAATAAATATTTCTCCAGTGTTCTTCTATTCCTATGTAATGAGAAAGCACTTAATAAACCAAGTGGGAATGGGAACAATTCAGACATCACACACATCCATGGCAACAGAAATAGTCACAATTGCAATGTTTGCTGCCACTATTCAGTCTTTGAAATCCAGATGAAGTGATGAGTTCCCCTAGGAGTTGCATCACCATGAAATGTTTACATTATACACACATTTACACTGTCCATGGATATTTTTGGATGTAAATTTTCATTCCCACACAGATTATTCCTTTCATAGGATTTAACACAATCAGTAATTGTTGTGTTATATTTTTGTTAATTGTCCCACTTTGCTGTGCTTACCACTGGATCCTCAGAACCCTGCACAGGGTTGCTTAGCGTTGTTCAATTAAATGAATGAAAAGCAACAGCACCATTAAATAAAGGCAGAACATTCTGCAATGGTCACTTTGAAATCAATGCTTTTGATACAATTTTGCACAATCGGTCTCCTACTAGATGCTATAGAAAAACAGAAAGAAAGCCTGAGTAAAGGACAAAGTAATATGTTGCAAAGCAACAGTTCTGATTGCAGGTCTGTTTGATATCTGAGTTAATTTCATGCTGCTTATGTGAAGTTTGGCAAGTTCCTGAGCCTCTCGTGACCCTTGTGTCCTCATCTGAGAGAATTAAAGGAGAACATGAAGGTGAAATATCTAGCCAATGTTCTGTTTCCCTCTAATACAAGATTTTATAAATCTCATAAGAATAGAGACCAAATCTGTCTTATGCACCTGTAGCCCTAATTCCTAAGCATATGACAACCATTTGTTTAGCTAAGTGTAAAAAAATGGATGTGATTGTCAGACCAAGCAGAAGTGGCTACTATAAGTCCGGCAGGACAGACAGAAGGTAAAGAGCACCTTTCACTTGCAGTTGAAAGGTGTGGCCAGATGAGTTCCAAACTACATCCAAGAATAACCCAGAGTGTTTTAGCTAGGAGATTATATGTATACCAAATCAAAGCAAACTCAGGACCACAATCTCTATAATGGAGTCAAGATCTGAAATGTAGAATCTTTAAGTGGGAGGGCACTCTGAGGCAACACAAGACATGTACTGCTGTCCCAGCCTGGGTGGCTCTGGGTCCCTGGTGGTACAGTTGGATCTATTAGAGTCCAGTATTAGTCAGACAAACAGTGCATGGCAATTATTAGGAGTTGAAGAAATTATTTCGTTTTCCTTCCTTAATGTTCTCCAATTTAAGGAACTTTAGGAAAACCATCAAGATTTTGCTAATTCAGGTTGATAGATAGAAAACAAAATAAATGAGCATGTGATATATTTATGTCTTCACCTACTTCCAAAACCATTTTGAGATGGAGTATTTACATAATTTTTTGAATAACTGCAGTTTTATTACTTTCAAATAGATACAGTAATTCATACTAACTGCAGCAAAGTATTTTCAATTAGACACCCTGCTGAGTTTGCTTTAATGAATGTCTAAGATCATTTCCTTCGTTTGAATACAAACAGAGAGTGTGCCAACATTTTGCAAAGCCTTCTCTTAAATTAGGGGGAAATTGGCTTATAACTTTGTTTACATTATTAACGTTCTTAGCAAGCACTCTCTGTATACATAGATTGCTTCGATACAAAAGATTACGTTGTAAGATATCTATAGTCACTTCTATCTTATATAATTATGAACAATTATCATATGCATGTCTATTGGCTCTATGTAAATACAGATATTTTATATTATTTAAAAGGTTAATACAGGCTAAATGGACACACATCTTACAAATTAGGGAGCACTAAGCTAATGATCATTTCCCTGTGAACAATCTCATTTGCATGCTCAATAAATATTCATGTGTTTGTGAAGAAATTGCAAGCTGTCTCCCAAAGGGGCTCCTTTTATATCTGAAATATACATTTTAGCTCTGAAAACATAGTGTAAACTAAATGGAATGTTGGATTTTTCTGATTTAGCCTCAATTGGATATTTTAATCCTTAATCAGATCAGGAGCTAGTGCAACCCAACCACTGCTGTATTCAGTGACAAATCAGAAATCACAAATGACTTCAGCTCCATTGTGAACTCAGTCTGGGAAATTTGGCCAGTTAGAGCTCAATTTTCCCAATTACATCTAGATGCAAGCCTGCTCTAGCCAATTGCACACACATACGTATATGAGGTTATTCTTGCTTAAGTTCAGAAAAGCATCTTGTCAGAATCTTTTAATATCTTTCAAACTCAAAAAGTACACTCACCATAACATTTCATCAGGAAGGTGCTGCCTAAAATATGTAAAGTGAAAAATAAATTAACAATACCAACCAAACCAGCACTTATAAATGCTTTTAAAACTATATTTCAACTAGGCTTTTGTTTGTGGGGGGTGTTGGTTTCTTTGTTTGTTTGTTTTGTTTTTGCCTAGAATTAATGTAGCTGAATCTATTGGCACATAAGATTTAAGTGAATATAGTTATGTAAATATATGTATCTCCTATGATCTATGTGCTTTATGTAATAATTGGTCATGATACCAAAGGTCATACATGACTGACTTGGCTTTGTAATGAGGACAGAGATATAATTTCAGGAACAAGAATTAAAAATATCAATGTCAACAAATAATAATATGCATTGGATACCTACTGTATTCCAGGAATTCCGATAATTTAAATAGATTTAATGAAACTTTACTGCTTCTGCACAGGTAAATAAAATAGGCTGAAAGAAATTAAATAACTTGTCTAAGGCATATAGCTAATAAATGGCAGATGGAGGATTCATACCCAGTAATATCTGACTATGAAGTATTCCTACTTAGTATTTCATTTACATGCAGTAAGAATGTGCTCCCTAACCTGATTTATTCCAACCAGTCCTTTCCCTGCTCCTGGTAAGGCTGGTAAGGCTGCTCAGACCACAAAGAAGATTCAAAAGCAGAGATGGCTGGAAAGGCTGGGACAGTTGGATCTGTGCACACACAGTGTATAATTCAGTAAGGGCTGAGGAATCTAAAGAGACACATACCCAAAAGGGATTAACTCATCCCCCCCCACACACCATCATGATCCCTACTATCCTGCTCAGGGAAGTATTAAGTGCCGCAGTCTGGCTGGGCACAAAATCATGAGCCATTCAAGCAGGAACAAACTTTATTTCTGAAACTCCCGCTAATGCCATGAGTGCTCCTGGGGGACAGCAGGGGTTTAATATCCAATTGAATGTAGATCTTAACATATCATCTCAATGGCTTGCTGGTGTCACCTTTCAACCAAAACTGCTATGCCTCATTCCTACTTGGCTATGGCTCTCAGCACGGTGAATTCGTTGCCCTCCTGCCTGCTCAAGTACAGGGCATGCTAATCTTTGAGGTCCTGCCTCAGGATTCCATCTATCAACTACGGGGGTTGAGGGCCACTCAGCTGTCTCTATAGATGGAGTTTTTGGTTGAATTACACCCTCTGGTGATAGAACAGAGTTAGTAGCAGCCTCCTATTGTAGTTTCCCCCCTGATGGCTGTTTCTCCTCTAAGCTTTCTTCCTTAAATTTTCTTCCTCTATCTGACTAGCTCGAGAGATCTTCTCTTTTGCTTGATCTAACATGTTTTCTGCCATAGTCTGGACCTCTAACAATTTACTTAACATTCTTTTGGTTTGTTTTTTACTAATTTTTAATCTACTATAAAGATAATGCAACCCAATAAGATAGCATAAAACAAAACCGAAACAAAATGAAACAAAAAATCGTTGTATCAATTTTCTCTTCCTCAGGGCTGAACAACTTCAAACCTTGAGCCAACCATTTTTCCCAATTTGCCTGAGAAAGTTCTAGGGATAGGCAGCTTGAAACAAAAACAAAATAAATCAAAACAAGAACACATTGTTTTTTGAAATGGTCACCCATTCTTCCTCCTTCCCTCAGGGGAGAGCAATTTTCCTTACCTCCGAGCTTCAGGCGTTCCCCATACGGGCCACCAATTGCCGCAGTCTGGCTGGGCACAAAATCATGAGCCATTCAAGCAGGAACAAACTTTATTTCTGAAACTCCCGCCAGTGCCACGTGATGCACGCTGGGGGGGGGGCAATGTCGAACCACCCACTTGGTGTTCTCCCTGGCCTCACTACACCAACAGGAAGGTCCCTCCTCCAGAAATCCCTCTTACCGCATTACCCAACAAATGGGAACTCTTCCGGGAGTCCCATTAGAGCTCCAAAGTAGCAGGCCGAGGCGGACAGCAGGGGTCTAATATTCAACTGAATGCAGATCTTAACATAATCATATCATCTCAATGGCTTGCTGGCTTCACCTTTCAACCAAAAATGCCATGCCTCATTCCTACTTGGCTATGGCTCTCAGCAATTAAGCAGGAATAGATCCTTCTATGTACTTCATAGACTGAGAATGTATTTATCTGCATTATGTCTTTCATCCACTCCATACTTTCAAGGTCTCAGATGCCATCCCACTCCCTGACCACAACCCCCGTGAAATAGCAGCTTCTTTCCTCCCCACCCCCAGTATCATCTCTAAATGGAGTTGCAGCATCAGAGCTTTGACTTCTGGTGCCAATTAACCTCCATATTGTCCTCTCCAGCTGTTGCTCCACCCCATATTCAGCACTGTTTATGCTCAATCCACATAGTTCAAAGCATAAAATCAGTTCCTGTTCATCAGAATGCTGTTTATACTATTGAAGGGTCAGAAATAATCTAAAGTCACCAAGAAAATGTGTTGTATTAAGTGGAGTTCAATCCTTTGTTGGAATCCAGTATTGCTGTTAAGGGGGAACAATGAGAAATTTTTTAAAATATGAATATAAAATTTAAAAAAAACAGTGTGTCAAAACATTCTGCTAACATTTTAGCTTTACTGAATTGTCACTGGTGTAAAGAGTTACTTGCCACTAGAACATAAAGATATCACAGGCATCTTCGTTTCTGCCACACTCTGAAAACTCCCCTAAAAGCCATTTCTTATATATTAAGAAAACTTCCTCTGGAAGGCCCCTCACTATCCTGCATACATTTTAAGGTAAGACAAATGTTCCCTGAAACAAATGAGACTTCTGTTAGTTTCTTATATGGGCTATTAATTTAGATGGGATGATTCTGCTGACATTGAGAGCAAGAAACCATGTACTACTGAACAGTTTGATGAATTTTATGGAGGAGACACCAACCATTGGATTTATGGAAAGAGAGGCCACAGTAGAAGGCAGGCAGTGCAGCTTCCTGCCAAGACTCAGCCCCCTGTCACTCTTGCTTCTCATAGCTGAGGCTCCTTCACCCTCAAATTGAAGCACTATCTTTTTTTGTTACCTTTCCCTCAACCAGGCCCAAGAACTCACCTTATTCTCACATAGGGAGAATTTACCAATTCTCTCCAGATTCTTTCTTCTCTGAGGTGTGGTTCAAGCAAACTGCAGTTTAGGTATCTCCAAAAGCTTATTATAAATACCAAATCTCACTCTCTATACCAGACCCACTAAACCAGAATCTGCATTTTACAAGATCTCTGGGTATTTTGTTGTGGATACAATCAGAAATGACTGCAATTCCTCAGTTCCCACATGACCCAACATCAGGCTCCTCTTGCTGCTGGCTCAACTCTTATTCTTTACCCTTGAATCCAGAATATTTTTCTAAGACTAAACTTTCCCTTATACTAGAATCGGCTCTGTGTCCTATTAAGAAGTTCCATGTTCTAGTGACTACCGTAATGTGATCCTGCTTGGTTCTGGTCCTCTCCCCAAGCATCTACACTTGGCTTGCCATTGAGGATTTTATCCCAGCTTGTTGACATCTTAGATAATAGACCTAAACAATCCTCTTTTACATTGTCTACCCAGAATTGTCCTACAACCTCTAACAAACCAATCCATTCTACTTCTGGGCCTTCTAGCCAAACCAGCAACACACGGGGGGTCCTTCTTCTAAGAAATTTCAGACAGGATTTCCCTCAAAAAGCTTTTTTACTCTTGTTCTTTGCTTTATGGAAATAGTACCCAGTTTTGTCAGCCTCTTTGGTGAGCAATTATTAACCCAGTTCTCATCTGCTCCTCACATCTTATGAAACCAGTTGACAAACCACTATTTCCATCTCCCCTGGAGTAATGGAAGGTGTTGCCCCGGTGTTCAATTAACTTTACCACTGGCACTTTGACATGGGTTCTCATCTGTACTTGAGTGCTAAAAGAGGGAAAAGTGTTACATAGCAGAAGTACAAGCTTTTATCTCAATCCAGTGATTTTCTTTTCATTTTATCATGCTTTTAGAAAAATTATCTTGCTTCACTACTGTGACAACAATGACACACAACATTCGTAAAGCCTTCATTACCTCCCAAGCACCTTCACTTCAGTACTTAGTTGATTTCCTACATCCTTATGAGTTCTAGTCAGGTTTGTGTCACTGTGACCAAAAGACTGGTCAAGAATGAAAAGTTTATTTTGGCTCACAGTTTCAGAGATTCAGTTCATGGTCATACAGCTCCATAGCTCTGGGCTCTAGGTGAGGCAAAACATCATGGTGGAGGGGCATGGCAGGGAGAAGCAGTTTAGGACATGGGAAATGAGAAGGAGAGAGAAAGAGCTCTTCTCATCAGGAACAACATATAAACCTCAAAGGCATAACCCCAGTGACCTGCTTCCTCCAGCCACACTTTACCTGCCTACAGTTATCACTATTAATCCCTACCAATGGATTAACCCACTGACTAAATTAAGGCACTCATAATCTAATTGTTTTACCTCTGAACATTCCTGTGTTGTCTAACATATGACTTTTGTAGGAACACTTCACATCTAAACCATATCATTCCACCCTGTCCCCCCCAAGCTCATGTCTATCACACAATTTCAATTACATTTTGTCCATATCTAAAAATCCCCATAGTCTTAACATTACCAGCATTGCCCAAAAGTATAAGTCCAAAATCTCATCTAAGACTCAAATCAAACCCCCCACCATTGTGTGTGTGTGTGTGTGTGTGTGTGTGTGTGTGTGTGTGTAGTGGTGGTGGTGGTGCTGCTGCTGCTGCTAGGGATTGAACCCAGAGCCTTGCACATACTAATCAAGCACTTACCTCTGATCCACATCCTTAGCCCCTCAAAGCAAACTCTTTTGAGCCCCTGTAAATATCAAAAGCAAGTTACATATATCCAGTATATAATGGCTCAGAATAAACATTTCTATTCCAAAAGAGAGAAATAGGATCACAGAAAGAAGAAGTGGGATGAAAACAAGACCAAAATCCAGCTGGGCCAAGAGGTCCTATAATACCTCCACATCTACTATCTAAGTAAGGCTCATGGCATCATGATATTCTCTCCAAAGGGCTCATGTAGTTCCACCCTCATGGCCTTGCTGGTTGCAATCCACATGGCTTCTCACTTGGCTTGTCTATGCTGGATTCCTGCAACTGCTCAACAGACTTTCCATATTACTGGAATCTCTTAATCTCGAGGTTCTACACAGCAGCTTCAGCTTCCTTCTCACATCTTCATGCTCACTCTCTCAAGGGTTGATTTAAGGACTTCCAACTTTGACACACCTTGCCTGGTGACCCAAGCCTTCCTTTGCAATCTCAGAAGAAGTCTCCATGACCACAATTCCAGCATCCTGCATTCTTTCAGAACCAGTGTCATGTGGTGGACACCAAAATCTGCCACCATCTCAAGTGGTAGCCAAGCTTCCTAGGACCCTGGCTGCAACCACCTCTTAGTGTCTAAGTGGTTGAGCACAATAAAACAACTTTCTAGGGATCCTTGTGCAATCAGCTTACCCCATGATGTCTTCTTAAAAGGATTTTTATTTGTACACTTTTGAGCCTGGGAGTATGATATCACCAATTCCTGAGATACCTTCTAGTCATCTTTCTTTTTTTTTCTGTTCAAAGTACTTAGCATCTCTTTAGTTGCTATGATCTCTTTAACAACCATACTTTTCTTAGCCCCAGTTTTACACTTTTCTGGCCAAACTGCAAGTTCTTCAAATCTCTGATTTGCTTTGTGAACCTGATGATCACAGTAGACCTGGCTAAAAGCTCCAACAGTATCCATGTTACTACCTGAATGCTGAGCTATCTTGAAATTTCCCCACCAGGTTAATTAGCCCATCTCCTTTAAATTCAGTCTCACAGAAAGTCTCAGGACATAGGCAAAATATACACAACTTCTTTTCCAGAATGTAACACAAATGGGGTCTAGTTCAATTTCCAGAAAATCCCTTATTATCTTCTGAAACCTCATGAGGCCAGTGTTTATTGTCCACAGTCTTATTGACATTCTTGACTTCTGAATTGCCATAAGAATCACCCCTTAAACTCCACTTATAAAATTGTAATGCTTTTCCAACTTGAGTCTCTAAACTTTTCAAAATTCCTCCCATTGAACTAGCTCAAAAGTTTTCTGAACCATGCAGGCAAGTTTGTCACAGCAGTGACTGTGCTTCTCAATGCCAATTTCTGTTTTGGTCAGTGTTGCATTGCTGGGAACAAAAGATCCAACAAGATAAACCTAAGGATAAAAAGTTTATTTTGACTCAGGGTCTCAGAGATTCAGTTCATGGTCAGACAACTCTAGAGTTCTGGGTCCAAGGTAAGGCTGAACATCATGGTGGGAAGTGTGTGGTAGAAGGAAGCAGCTCATTAAATGAGAAACAAGTAGAGAGAGAGAGAGAGAGCTGTGCTCACCAGGATAACACATAAATCCAAAGGAATGCTTCCAGTGACCTACTTTCTCCACCCAGACCCTGCATCACTACAATTACTATCAGTTAATCCATCAGTGGATTAATCCACTCCTGTGTTAAGGCTCTTATAATGGGATTATTTCACCTCTGAACATTCTTGCATTGTCCCACACATGAGCTTTTGGGGAAAATTCATATCTTAACCATAAGACTGGGAGGTAGAAAAGGCATTTAACAAGGGAGAATATGGAAGCTCAGAGGTATACAGTGATTTTTCCAAGGCTCAAACTGCTACTTACATTCAAGTTTTCTAATTTCAGATCCATCACAATTTCCAGTACAATGTGCTGCTTTACATTAAGATATGTTCAAAAAGATATTAAATATACAATGATGGGCATTCTCTGGCTACCAAAACCCTATTCAGAATTTTAAGATTGTTGTTTGAGAAAAATGATTGTTGTTTTCTAATTTCAGATCCATCACAATTTCCAGTACAATGTGCTGCTTTACATTAAGCTATGTTCAAAAAGATATTAAACATACAATGATGGGCATTCTCTGGCTACCAAAACCCTATTCAGAATTTTAAGATTGTTGTTTGAAAAAAATTGTGGCTCAGCGGTATAGCACCCGCCTAGCAGGCATCTGTGAGGCCCTGAGTTCAAACCTTAGCAACACATAAAAATAAATAAATAAATAAAGGTATTGTGTCCAACTACAGCTAGAAAATAAATATTTAATAAAATTAAAAATAAGTACCAAAACAGATAAGAAACTCATGCTATGTTCATTTAATTATTGTTCAATGAAAATATAGTACTTTAGAATTACCACAAGTTTTTCAATGGTTTAACTTTCAGGATGCTGAATATTTTGCAGGTCAAATATGAAATCAAGCAGTCAATACACTGAGAGCCAAACTGAAGTCCAAGAACACAGAATATATTTTGCTTTGTGTCATGTACCAAATGACTAATAGGCACCAAGGGTTCCCAGGGTTATAATTTCAGCCCAAGGTTCTGGTAACTACATGAAATCCTTGAGTGGTTTATGATATCATAAGGTAAAATTATAGCTCCCCATGGGCAAAAGTTGTTGAAAGGCTTTCAGCCATTGAGTACCATAACTAGCCTGTCCTCTATAGCAATTATAGGAAAAACTATATTAAATGCCTAGTCATGTTGACTAATGACTTCAGATATATAAGTTATTTTTTAAAATGAGAATGGCAGGCAGGCAATCATTCATACATCCATTCCATAAATATGTGTAAGTCACTATATACCTGGCACTAAGATAAGTAGACCAGTCAGATCCCTAACCCCTCCCTCAAAGAACTTTCATTCCAGTAGGGGAATAAGACATGAAATGTCTAGATGATGGTCAGAATGCTAAGCCAAGTGCATTAGCAGGAACTCACCAACTTGAGGAGGAAGGGGAAAATATCATCAGACAAAGCCTCCTTGAGGAAGTCAACAGAAAACTGAACTCTGAATGATGGATCACAATCATAAAGGAAAATTTAAAAGTTCATTCTTAACAAGCAAGTAACCAAAGAGACTGTGGAAAGAGAACACAGAGGTCCAACTTCCCTTTAACTAATAGGAAGAGCTATGTGGATATGCTAGAGGGAAAAGTGGGAAAGAATCAGAAAATAATGTGTAAAATAAAAATAATGTAACCAGGACATCAGTTAAAAATTATATGTAAACACATAGATTTATCATTACATATATAGGTATGTAATATATAGATATAAGTATACCACATGTATTATATTGTATGTAGCATATAAATATTATATATGTAATTTTGTGCATATATAGAGAGAAACAAAGTATGTATAACATAGTATATAAAGCTATATATACTTATGTATGTACACATGTATGTATACATACACATATGTGTGTGTATGTATATATATATATATATATATATATATATATATATATATATACACATATGTATGTTTTCATGAGTGTGTACCAGAGCAGAATTTGCAATGATGAAACACCAAACCATGTTCTATAAAATGCCTCATTTGCAGTCAGAAGAAAAAAAATATTTTAAGATGCAAAGACTATAGAGATAATATTCAAAGAGTAATTGGGATGACAAAATCAGATAAGATCATAAAATACTGTATTGAATGGAAAAACAGGTACAGGAGTCTAAAAGAGACCAAGAGGTTATTCAATGTGAAACATTTACCTAGTGAAGATCTAATTTCTTTTGGAGGAGAATACAAAGATTTCCACCATGTGATTGACCACACAGTCTTTTCTGAATAATATTTTGCCATCATTTCAAACAAATTATATTATTTTCAGTGATACAATTTTCATTTGTATTATATTTTACAATATCATGTACTTTCTCAGTTTAGTGACAAGATTTGGTAACAGTATAGTTTTAGCATAGTTAAATATAAATAAATCATCTAAAATTATAAAACAGAAAGTAAAAAATAGACACAAGAAAGATTATAACTTGAATATCTTATGGAGAAAACAAATTAGAGACACAAACCAATAGATCAAAATTCTTGTTTGAATATGCGTCCCAAGTTCTAAATAGGTATTTGTAAGGAAAAAAAAGTTTTGATATTTTTAAGTAATTATTGGTAATCCTACTCCCTAAAAGTTGGTTTCATTTAAAGAGCTATATTTTTGGAAAATGTCTCAACAATGTGCCATAAGATATGCTTTGATCTAATCTAAAAAATCGAAAATTTGATGAATATAGTTGAAAAAGTACAGAAATTATGATAAAATATGTTTTGTCTTTTTAGAGTTTATCTCAAATTTAAATAGTAAAGGTGACCTAAATATTTATTTACTCTGAAAGTCTGTGTTTTAAACAAGTATTATAATGAAACTATGAATATAATGAAATATTTTAGCCATTTTTGTACTAAACCCTTTAATATATTTTAAAAAGGAAGAACCTAGCCTCTGGGAATTGTAATTCTAGGATATCATTCCTAAGACAAGTGACATGTGATGACAAGTTTTAATAGCCCATTCATACTTGGAATTTTTATGCATTAATAATACTTGGAGTAAAAATGAAAAGCACTTTCCAAATGCAACAATAAAAGGAGATATTTGTGAAAATGTTTCATTCTCAAAAATCACCTTGGGCTGAGTCAAACCATGGAAAATTTTAGCTCACAAGAAAATTTTTCCTCCCCCCTTTCATCCCCCACCTAAAAAAATCACAAGGATGTGAAAACAGAGGATTATAATGGAAGCTGTCTTGCAACATTAACTGCAATGCTCATTTCCCTAAAAGCCATAATTCATGGCTGCTGTACAGCTATTTTCTTTTAGCAATTATGCATATTAGAGGAAAGTTTGAACACATAAAAAAACTAAACGCTGAGAGAAAATCAAGCCTCATAATAGACAAGTTTACTCAACTAGTTTTTCCTGACGGCAAATGTGAAAGCTAACTAGTCTGCCCCAGTCCAAAGCATACCTGGTCCAAAGAGGTTCCAAAGGCATGAAAACTACAGGATTTCCTGCCTGAAATTCCTGATTGACCCAGTAGAGGTCAAGTCCATCACTGGGAACGAACGGTACCTTTGTGGGAGGAGGAAGTTGGAAACCGCAGGCTGTCCTGGGAATTTAACACAAGAGTCACTCTTGTAAATAGACAAACTGCTGTGCAGAGTACCTACCTCAAATCTACTCTTCTTTCTTCATTTTCTTGTCTCCCTCTCTTCTTCTGAGGTTCATGGGGTATCATGGAAAGTACCTCATGAGAACCTCCCCATATCATCTGGTGCACCCCTATTCCAAAATGTGATTTCTATTTCTAAAATATGAAGTACCTGGCACTTGACAAACATTTACTGGGGGAGAGGGGGGAATTACCAAATTCTGTTTCAAGATTCCTCAATTTTGAGGTTGAATTTTGTCTCTCCTACGCAACTGGACTTTGTGACCTTAAGCACTTGTAGCATTGTCCTTGGGCAATTATAAGATAATGCATGTAAAATCCCTCAGCATATGGCTGCTCAGTATCAATACTCTGTAATTATTTTGTTACACCTAAATTCTCTACTTCCTTATAACCTCAGTTGTAATGACCAGGTAAATGAAGGACTTTTATATTAAATATAAGACCTGAGGACCCACTCTAGCTCATTTTTTTTTCTTAACAATAGAACAAGACCAAATGCATCCTTCACTTCTCCAGGAAGAATTACAGCCAACATTCATGGTATTCCGGATTTATGTGTAGACATACATCTTTAAAATAAAGCTTGTGACCATTTTTAAATAGGGAATCTCAGAAGAAGCTCAGAAGCATTACCAAGGAATATGAAATTTATTTGTAGAATTTACAGACTTATAATAACCCTCTAAGCAAGTCAAATAAATTTTAAATTTGAAAGAAAGACACACACACACACACACACACACACACACACAGAGGGAGGGAGCGAGGGAGGGAGGGAGGGAGGGAGGGAAAGAGAGAGAGAGACAGAGACAGAGAGAGAATATGAACTTTTATGTGTTCCTCCTTATCAGACTAATAAATCAGCCAACAAGCTATTCTCTATGTGTAGTCTATGGAGGATCCAAAGAATAAGGAACATAATTGTTGTCCTCAGAAAATTTACAATCATGTGAAGATTAAAATACTGCAATGAAACACAGAAAAGAAGTGTGTTCACCCTTGGACATTCAATAAATATGTCAACATCCTCGTCCATCCTAGAGTGGCTTTCCCACCTGGCTTGCTATCACATCATACCACTTTTCCCCTTCATAAATGTGTATATATATGATGAATTGATGGGTTCTTTGTTCTCAAACATGTCACCTAATCCAGGGATCCTTAGGTGGCAAATGAGACCAATCGGAAACATGCTTCAAACATTTCATCCAGATACCTTTGTTTCTTTTTTATTTTTCTATAGTCTTTTTTCTACCTATTAATAGAATTCCAAAATTAATAATGAGGCACTGCAATAGGCTCTAAAAGACTTCAGAAAAACATATTTCCTTCAGAAAGATGTATAAGTAAACAACTAATTATAAAACATTGTGATTAATGAAACAACAAAAATAGGTGAGAGGGAGACATAGAACCCATGAGGATGAGTAACTTTTGGAAGAAGATGGTAGAGAGCAAGGGTACCAAACAGGGTTCAAGGACAAATGGTGATTACTCTGGAACCAAAAGAAAATGGAAATTCCAGATAGAAGTAACAGCTTATGCAAATGGTAAAAGGCAAGACTGAGGCCAAATGACAAGAGCCCTGAGCTTGGTGACTGAAGATCTTGGTTCAGTTTCCGGATTCTCACTTAGAGTTGTTAACATGGCCTTGGTTACCAGTTCCTACAATAATACCACATAACAAGCAACTGTGAAACAGTTGTGGCATCCAACAAAAAGCATTTATGTAGCTCTCAAGTTTGCCAGATTTAGCTGACCTAATCAACACTCTGCATATTTTATGATCTGCTGGGTTTTGGATAATACAGGATAGATTCAATAATTTCCTGGGGTGATATGACTCTGCCCTAAATATCAAATCTCCAATAGGCTGATCAAGGCATGTTCTGCCCTAAATATCAAATCTCCAATAGGCTGATCAAGGCATGTCTTCCCATGGTGATAGCAGGGGCTATAACACAAACAAAAAGGTGCAAATACTTTTCCAATTCTATGCTGACATCAAGTCTGCTTACACTGCAGTGACCAAAGCAAGTCACGTGGCTGGGACCAGAGGCAGAGAGAGGGGACACTCTCAGTGATGTGGTAAAGCGTATGAGTCAAAAAGGAGGAATAACCCAATCATGCTGGTGCACACTTGTAATCCAAGCCACTTAGGAGGCTGAGGTAGGAAGATCACAAGTTCAAAGACAGGGTGGGCAACTTTAGCAGGACCCTGTCTCAAAATAAAATGAAAAGGACTGAGGCTGTAACTCAGTGGTAGAGCATTTGTCTATCACGTAGGAAGCCCTGAGTTCTATCCCTAGCACCATAAAGAAAAAAAAATAGGAAAGAATTGAAGCCCATTAGTATAATCAATTCACACCACCCACTTAATCTCTCTAGGGTTGGTTCTCTTTTCTATAAATGAAAGACACAACAATTCCCCTCCCGACATACCAGGGTGGTAAGGAAGAAATGTACAAAAAGCATTTTTGAAGTCTTTCAACTAAAAATAAATACATGAATAGCCAAAAAAGTTAAGGAAGTCTAAGAGATTGGTATCTCTCCATGGTTTATGCACCAGATAGTCACACACTTAAACCCCTACTTCTTGTTCTTAAGAAATTTATTATCTCAAAAATGCCTAGAAATTTTCCAAGCTATAATCAAAAAAAGGACATCTAAATGCCAAACTCTGCTCCAGAAAAGGGGGGAGAGTGAGATGACTTCAAGAATATTCATGATAACCACCCAAAACACCCACAATGGCTATATCTGGAGGAAGGAGTAGAGTCTCCTTGACTCATAAACTAGATCTGGTCTCTATCTCGCCATAATCAAGTCTTTGGTCTTGGACAAGTCACTCATACTTGAACAGTTCTGATTTCTTCCTCTGTAAACTGAGGGTTTTGAATTAAGTTATACATCATTTTAAATATTTTAGTTTTATAGTCTTTAATTCTGAAAAGAAACTATCCATTTGCAAATGAACCAGCTTATCTCAAAATCATCGGAACTATCAGTAAAAGAAAAAATAAAAGAAGAGATGATTTAGATGTTAATAACTAAGCAAATTTGTAAAATCTACTTTATGTATTTGACAAATAAAAGTGGAATATATTTTAAGGTGTACAATATGATGTTTTGATCTATTATATACACTGTGAAGTGACCATGGTTAACACATTCATAACCTCACATATACAATACAGTGCTGTAAATTATAGCCATTTAATTCTCAGAACTTATTATCTTATGAGTGAAAATTTATATCGTTTGACCAACATCCCCCATCTTCTCCACCCAGCCCCTGTCAGACATTGTTTGCTTTATGAGTTCATCTTTTTTTTTTTCTTGGATTCCACATTAAAGTAGAATCATACAGAATTTGTCTTTCTGTATCTGGCTTATTTCATTTTACACAATATCCTCTGGGTTGAGCCACATTGTCAAAAATGGAAGGATTTTCTCCCTTGATAGGGTTGAAAAGTATTCTACTTTATATACGTATATTTCTATATATATATATTTATTTATGCATATTTTTATATATTTATATACATTTTATATATTTATATATTATACCACAGTCTCTTTATCCATCCACCTATCTATCCACAGAAATTTATATTGCTTCCATGTCTTAGCTATTGTAAAGAATGCTGCAATAAACAGATATTTCTTCAAGTTACTGACTTCAATTCCTTTAGATATGTACCTAGAAGTAGGATTGTTGGATCTTATGATTGTTTTATTTATGAAATTCTATGCTATTTTCCCAAATGACTATACCAATTCATAATCCCACCAACAGTGTACATCCTTTATATGTATATCCTTTTAACCTTACCAACACTTACCACTTGATTTTTTATTTAAAAAGCTATTTTAACAGGTATGAGGTAATAATGCATTGTGGTTTCTCATTGCATGTCTTGTTGAGTAATGATTTTGAGTACTTTCTATTATACCTGGAAATCATTTATGTGTCTTCTTTGGGGAAATGTCTGTTTGTTATAGAGTTGTATGAGTTTCTTATGCATTTTGGATATTAGCCCACTATCAGACATACTGTTTTGCAAATATTCCATAGATGGTCTTTTCATTTTTTTTACCACTTTGCCATGCAGAAACTTTAGTTTAATGCAGTCACATTTTTTTATCTTTGATTTTGTTGCTTATGAAATTTGTTAGCTTGTTTTGGGTACAGGGAATTGAGTAAACCCAAGGGCCCTCTACTATTGAGCTATATCCCCAGTCATTTTTATTTTTTATTTTGAGGTATAGTGTCACTGAGTTGCCCACATTGGACTTGAACTTATGATCCATCTCTATCAGCTTCCCAAGTCTCTTGGATTACAGGTGTGCATCACCTTGTCTAGCTGCTGCCTGTGCCTTTGGAGTTATAATTATAAAATATTCCCAAGACCACAGTCAAGGAACTTTTCTGCCATGTTTTCTTCTAATATTTTTATAATTTCAGGTCTTATATTTATCATCCATTTTGAGTTGTTTTTGCATATGGTTTAAGACAAGACTCCAGTTTCATTCTTTTGCATGTGAATATCCAGTTTTCCCAACACCATGTATTGAAGAAACTCTCCTTTCTCCATTGTATATTATTGCCATTGTTGTTGAAATTCACTAGTTGGCCAGACAAGCATGGGTTTATTCTGAGTTCTCTATCTTGTTCTCTTGGTCTATGAGTCTGTTCTTAATATCAGTACCATTTTGCTTTGATGTCTATAACCTTCTAGTATGTTTCAAAATCAGGTAGTGTTATTCCTGTGGCTTTTTTGCTCCTCTCGCTCAGGGTTGCTTTGTCTATTTGAGGTCTTCGGGGGTTGCAAGATCATTAATTTTTTAATTAAAAATATGTTGTTATTTTAAAGTGAATACTGATATAACATGATAATTTTAAAATGGTCAAATAGAAATCACTCACAATTCTTTTTTGTTTGTTTTGTTTTGTTTTTTGCTTTGGGTGCTGCAGATGGAACCCAGGGCCTCACACATGCTAAACATGTGCTCTACCACTGAGCTATACTCCCTGCCCCACCATCACTTTTTTAAACCAATGAAATACATTTGATTTGTGTGATTGTATAAATTGACACCATGAGTCAGTTTTCCTTTACTCTTTCTCTATAGTGTGGTCATATAAATTCACCTAACACTTAATAAACATCTACTGTTACCATCTAGTCACCCAGAAAGTCAAATCATGGAGCTCATCTGTTCTTCCAGGTTTTACCAAGCCAGTTTCTACACATGAATTATGAACTTTTCATTTTATGCTCCTAGTTTGTGTGCTGTGAGTATTACTCAAGGTTGTGGAAACTGAATTGACATTCAGGTTAAGTCCCAGAGGCAGCACACGAGTGCAATATTTTAAATGTGTTCATGACATAGCTCCACTTAGCTGTCTTATCTTAACCAAATTGCTTAATCTCACTGATCCTCATTTTTCTCAACTGCAAACTTTATGAATCATTGCATTTTTTTATTACTGCATGAAAATTTTCTCAAATTTGCCAAAGAAAGAGAAAGAAAATGCTTTTTTTTTTTTTTAACTCAGCTGACTGCTGCCCTCTGATGCTTGGCTCACAAAACAAAATAGGACTTTAGTTGTGCTGCTCTTGTGATTCATTTAACTGGAGCAAATGTGCTGAATAGAGAAAGAAAGATAAGCAAACACTAGCTCAGTCATAAACTCGGAGATGGTTTCAAGTAGAAAAGCTGGGAGGGATGCCACAGGCAGGCTTCCCCGGGGGAGGAAGGGGAGACAGAAGGCATCCTATCCTCCCTGAATGCATTTGGAATAGATGCCTGGATTTTTGAGGGACCCCTCCTCATAATCAATGGCTCAATCACTAATTTCTTGAGTACTCCAGAGCAAAGACAGATTGGCCATTCAATCATGGCAAATGAAAGTATAAGATACAGGCAGATCACCCCAAGTGCTACCCAAGAGAAAAAGAAAACAAGAGGAAAGGATTTCTCTTATACTGACTATTCAGGGATTTGTCTTTCTGTTTATCTGACATTTTGTTGGAGCAGCCTCTGTTAGATGCTGGTTTCCTAGGGTCTATGTCAGAGGATGGCTGACCTTGAGGCTAAACCTCTTACTGATACTTTTACACCCAATCCACCTTGTGTGAAGGCCAAATGGGACATGCTTTGATATTTAATTCATCTGAGTTATATAATGAAATAAAAACTGGCATTAAAAAAAAAAAGTCCAATGCCATGAGGATGTCAGTAGAGTTGTGCCAAATGCCTTACATCACTAGGCTGGAGGTAAATTTATAGCTGTTTGCGTTCATTTGCATTTAATCAGCCCAGAATTGCTGACTCTAGATTCAGCAAGGACCTTCCCGCCTGCACAGTCTGCAGCCTACAGTAAATACCTTGCTGGTGAGGGGCGATGACTCGAGTGAGAAGTTTGAGTTCCACAGACCACAGGTCATTTTTCACCTAGAAATTTGGCTGTGGAGCAAGGCAATTATATAAACAAAAATCCAGGGTTATTTTGACACTGTGGCTTAAAGGATTACTCCTTTCCATTTTTTCCAAAGAGCCTCTGTAGCCTCAGTTTTGGCTCCAGCTTACTTGGTGCAAGCCTCAAGTCTTCCACCTTCCATGGAAACACAGCTTAAGAGGAATGATGATTCTAAACTATATTATGATAATAATTTCCTTTGAAAATCCCATGTAAGAAAATACCTCACATGGTAGTTAGGTTCTGGAATCAGCTCCTATGTCTAGATAGCAACACATACTCTAACAGCATGTGTTGAAGACCTGGGGAAATTTCTTTTATATCTCTGAACTTAAATTCCCCACTCATGAACTGGAGTTATTAACAGAACCTACCTCATAGGAGCATAATCGTACTGAAATAAGATGATAACTATAAGGGCCACATATATAATCAGCATAATAAATAATAGCTATTGATATTGACAAATTATTAGGGATTAATTAAGTTTCCACCTTGGGCTATTAGCTTCATGTGGGAGGACTGAACTCTTTCAAAGAGCCATTTTGCAGATTTTGTGAGTCTTGCAGTAGTTAGGGGAATAGCTGGCAAAGCCAAAAAACTATTTATACTGCGTACTATTGTTGTCCAGAATGACAGAACCACACAATCTGTCCAGCTCTCTTGTTTTCTGGATCCATCAGCTGAGATAAGTAGTTAGCAGCTCTGCACCTCAGAATTCTCATGTATAAATGATCTAATAATAGAGACCACATCAGGCGATTGTTGTAAAGATCTTGAAAATTCACATGTATAAAGCACTTCAACAGTGCCTAGCACATGCTGAGCTACATCATCATCACCATTGTAATTATTATTGCTCCATGCTTCTTTGTTCAGAGAAAATTGTATTAACAGCATATATTAGTGAAATAATCAGACATGTAAGGGAGAAATGAACCTAACTGCACAAGATGATCCAACAGGAAAAGAGATATTTTTTCTGATTTGATTAAAGTAACAGATAAAACTGTGTTTGTTATGTGCAACACGATGTTTTAAATGTATACAAATTATGGGATGGATAAATCTACCTAATTGACATATGAATTATCTCATATGGTTATCATTTTGTGATGAGAATACTTAACATTCAACTCTCAGTATTTTTAAAGATTATATCACTAGCTATATTCACCATCTGTATAATAAGTCTTATTCCTACTATATAACCATAATTTTTTTATTAACTCTTCAACTCACCTTCCAACTTTCTCAGACTCTGGTAACCACTATTCTACCCTCAACTTTTATAAGATCAATTTCTTTTTGGATTTCAGCTATGATTCACCTCATCATGTTTTTGTCTTTCTGTGCCTGGCTTATTTCCCTCAGCAATAATATCCTCCAGGTACATCCATGTTGTTGCAAATTATAGGATTTCATTCCTTATTACCAATTAGTATTACTTTGTTTATATGTACCCCATTAGCTTTATCCACTGATGACCACTTAGTTTGATTTCATATTTTGGCTATTACAAACAGTGCTGTAACAACTGTGGGAGTATGGATATCTCTTTAACATGCAGGTTTTATTTCCTTTGGGTATATATACTGCTTCTGGATTACTGGATCAGATGGCAGTTCTATTTTTAATTTTTGAGGAAGCTCCATACTGCTTTTGGTAACAGCTATATTAATTTACATTTCTGCCAAAGTGTACAAAGATTCCCTTTTCTTCACATTTTCTACACTTTTTATCTTTTGTGGTTTTGTAATAGCTATTCTCACAGGCACAAGGTGATATCTCATTGTGATGTTGATTTGCATTTCGCTCATGATTAGTAAGGTTGAAATATTTTTTCATGTATCCGTTGTCCAACTGTGTGTCTGTTTCAGGTTTTTTGCCCATTTATAATAGTGTTATTTTTTTCTTGCTATTGCATTCAGTTCTTCATATATTTTGGATATTAACATATTGTCAGATGTGTACCTTGCAAATATTTTCTACCATTCTGTAGGTTGCTCCTCATGTTGTTGATTTTTTTCCCCTTTGCTGTGCAGAAGTTTTGTTTTGGTTTGTTTGTTTTTGATATAATTCCATGTGTCCATATTTGCTTTTGTTGTCTGTACTTTTAAGGTCATGTTCAAAAAAGTCTGCCCAGACTAATGTTATGGAGAAGAAAACATGTCCTCCCTGTGTTTTCCCTTATTTGTTTCATAGTTTCAATTTTTATTTATGTCTTTAATCCATTTCAAGTTGATATTTGTATATGGTATCTTCCTTCTACATAGGTATACTCAGTTTTCTCAACACCATTTATCAAAGATGAATCCCAATTGTGGATTCTCGGGAACTTTGTTGAAAGTCTCTTGGCTATAAACAGGTGAATTTATTCCATTTGTCTATCTGTCCATTTAAAATAGGATTTGAGGGAGATTTTTGAGATGACAATTGGAGGGGGCTCAGTAAACTGAAAAGGATAGGCTGTTCCAGATGAACAAGATAAGAGGACATTAGGACCAAGGACAGAGAAGAAGCAAAACGAAATGACCTTCGTGGAAGATAAGAAAGAACCAGAAACAAAGAAGTAGAACATCTGTCGTAGAACAGCAATGATTCCTTTGTAGAAATCCTATAATTCTTTGGTTTTATCTTTAGAGTGTCTAAAGGCAAACGCTTCACTTGGATACCATGACAATAGACCCCATTGTTGTATTACCAAAAAAAGCAAAATACCAAATGAGATGCCAGGGACTTCTAGAAGCTCAGTAAATGCATACTATTGCAGGCTAATGCAGGCTATTTCATGGATGTTGCTAAGCAAATTTAATTCAGATTATTTCTTCTAGGATGAAACAAAGACTGGAAACTTATGTTTCATAAATAGTAGATGGGGGAATGTTGTTGAATATTTATTTTATCAGTCACATTCATGTGGAGAAGTTGATGGATTATATTGGATCCCAAATTAGGATTTGTCAAGCTCACATTTGCATTATCTGTGTGACCTGGAACAAGTTCCTTCTTTACTTTTCTCCTTATAGGCCTAAATCTCCTTCAAGAAGGAGGACGGTGTAATGTTCAGGCTCTGGAGTCAGACTGAGTTCAGAACTCTTCTTTATGCTTATTGACTGAATTCTCTGGGGCAAGTCGTTTAAACTAAAGTCTTGGTTTCTCATACGAAAGATAAATATAATAATACTTAGTGTCATCTTTGTGTGGTTTAAATCATATAATCCATCCTAAGGTGTTAGCACAATGTTTGACACGTGGGGAAAGTCAAATAAATGGAAATTATTTATATTGCTACCTATAAAATTAATGAATGGGGTGACATAGCTCAGCAGTAGTGACCCTGGGTTTACACAGCCAAAAAAAAGATGTGAAAAATAAATGAATGGACTGAATAATCTTTAACATCTCCTCCAGTTATTCATCTTTCCACTATCTTGGATTTTTATAGTTTCCCAACTTTAGCATCTCCCTTCTAATTCATTCCCTAACTCCCAAACAAAAACCGAGTGGAAAAAAAGAAACAAAAAGATGACTGCTATAGCAAGGGAGATGTGTATGAGGATGTGTATGTGTACAGGGTGGAGTATGTGTATATAAGGGAGGAAGGAGCAGGGCTCAGCCCTACACCTACTGCCAGCACTGCTAGACAGTCAACCCAAGTATCTGAACCCCTAGGACACAGAATGCATGTCTTATTTTAGGTAACTTAGCCAATCCATTTAGCTTGTTTTTTACCATTTATGAATTGAACATAGAAGCCATCAGACTTTTTGTGCCTTGTGAATGGAATAATACGCATGGATGAGTTTTGTAAACAGCACAGTTCAAATGTTGCCGTTGTTGCTGTTGTTTCTAAAACTGTGATAAACATCTTGTTTAAAAACCTGAAGGGAATGGGCTGTTAGTCTTATTTTTGTAAGCTGGTTTTAGTCATTTGGATTAAATTGATCATTATGTTTGAGAGATATAAGCCTTATCTATAGTTTCTCAAAAAGAGAAACCTTCCCTGAAGGCAACAATGTGCTGGAGAAATACAATATACTAGAGGTAATATGTACTAGAGATAAGTGAACTAGAGATTAATAGTACAAGTTCTCAGGTTTCTGGATTCATTTCCCTGCTCTGCTATTTTCTGGTTGTATGGCTTTGAGCAAGTTGCTTAATCACTCCAAGCTCCAGTTCCTCCATCTTTAAAATGGGGATAATGACTGTATGTCCTAAAAAGAACTGTTATGAGGATTAAACGAGGTGATGAATTTAAGTTCTTGGCATAGTGCCTGGAATGGAGGAGACACCCAATAAGGATTAGCTTATTAGGAAAATAATGGAAGGGCTGGGGTTGTAGCTCAGTGGTTGAGCGCTTTCCTAGCATGCATAAGGCACTGGGTTCAATCCTCAGCACCACATAAAATAAATAAATAAATAAAACAAAGATATTGTGTCCATCTACAACTAAAAAAAAATAATGTTTAAAAAAAGAAAATAATGCCTTGTGTGTAAATAGAGATATGATAAATTGTGTTATAAAGGTGTATTAAGAATTGTAATGCAAAAAAAGAGAGAGCTCATGTATAATGGCATTATTTGACATGAACATACTTTATATACAGAGTTACAAAAAATTGTGCTGTGAGTGGATAATTATGAATGTAATGCATTTCACTATTGTCATGTATGTAAGAAATAAATAAGAAATAAGAAAAAAGAAAATGATAGACATAATATAGAATTAATAAATATTTATAAATATTTATTATAAATTAATAAATAAATAATTCCAGCTTTGATGAGTCGGCAGGTATAAAAAGCCAGGGTGAAAAGGCTGAGGAATAGAGGGAAGCACAAAGAAAAAGATGGAATGAATAACTCCACTAACATGAGTAGATATGGAAATAGTCAGTTCTCATAAACTCAGGTTGTAGAGGTTGTCCCCAAAACACCTGCCTTTAGGATAGCATTTAAAATTTGTCCGCGTGTGATACTACCACTTCAACTTGAAATTTGGTGACCAGAGTTTTCTTTTACTTATTGGCCATTGAAAGAAACAAAGGACTATAGTTGTCAGGATCTACTAGAAGACTGATACACCAGGGCAGACGGAAATGGGTTTGTCATCTTACTAAAGCCTAAGTATCAGCTTGCTGAGATTAATCACACCTACCTCTGCTCATTTACCTGCAAATGTGGATCTTCTCAAAAGAATGGTAGGATTGTAGAGTGGAGAGGAAAACTAGAAATGTGGGAGTTAAGGAGATAGTTATATCTACATTGTCCTACTGAAGTTCAGCAAACATTTTCTGATTGGGCCAGATAGTAAAAATTTTAGTCTATGTGAATCAGACAGTCTCTTGCGCACCTACTCAGCTCCACTGGATATAGCACAGGAGCAGCCACACACAGTATGTAAATGAATGGGCAGGACTGTGGTCCAATAAAACTTGATTTACAAAAACAGGTGGCAGGCTGAATTTGACCCATGGGCCCTATTCTGCTGACCCATCGTCTATATAATGACTGGATGCAATGATTCAAGTTGTCAGAAGGAACAGGTCCAAAGCTCCTATAAATCAAGCTTGTAGTTGAAGAATGTTGTTGACTATAGATAGCTGACCTAACATAAAGGGTCGTCTCCAGACAGAAAATGAAGGGAAAGGCAGTAAACTGCTTAACTTTAGATAGAGAAAGCATCTTTTGTAGAAGAAGAATAACATGGAAAAAATGAAGCATAAGATGTAACCAGAACTCACATTTGAAGGGCTCAAAAACATCATTTTCAGCCTTATGTTTCTGTATTCTAAAGTCCAGAACATGAATAACAGCCAGGAGGAAGATATGTCCTTGTTTGCCAGGGACAGTTCTAGTGTGTCTGTTGTCCCTGTATAATTACCAACAGTGACCTCTTTTTAAAAAGTGTCCTTGTTTACAATATAAATTGTATGACCACAACTATAATAACCAAAATTGTTATGAAACTGTTGCAAAAATAGGTACATACTTACCATTTCACCAAAGCTTGAACAATAGGTCTATAAATGCAGAATGTAATACTAGATAAGAGGAAGTAAGGGCTTTGAGTCAGACAGGTTCAAATCCAATCTTATTTTTTGCAGGTTTTAAACAATGCACTCAATCTCCCTGAATCTCAGTTTTTTCATATGCAACAATAAATAATAAAAGTAGTGATCTTGTTATATTTAAATGTATTAGCATACAGTAAATATCCAAAAATACTGTCATTAATTTTATTACTATTATCATTATTATATATTTAAATGGAATAAATTTGTTGAGTGGGAATTCAAAGTCATCTTTTATATGTGAAAGATATGCTTCAAGAGGAGTAATTTGCTTAACACTAGAGACATGCAAACCAATTTAACAGCACTTTCTGGTGAGATTATAAACTTGCTATTGAAAGTCTGGTCCACAAACCATGGTAGCATCATCAACCAGGAATTCTTTCATGCAAAATCTCCAACCTAGACCTAAGGATTAAGAAACTTTATTTTGAAGAAATTCAGTGTTGTACATTTTACCATGTTATGAATGATTCAGACTTTAGTGGATTAAAGTACATAGATGATTTAAAAGTCACTTTGAAACCTGAAACCACTTGGCATTATAGTCCATGGGTTTGGAGTGGATAAAATACCATCATGGGAAGAAGCTGGTATACCCCTTCTACCGGGCAAGCTAAAAATGACCCTTTCCTCCCAATTCCAAAGAACATTGTACAATGTCCAGTAGCTACATTCCACGTATGATTTAAGTACCAATCGCATTAAGGTACAAATATAGATCTTTTTTTAAAAAGAGAGAGAGAGAGAGAGAGAATTTTAATATTTATTTTTTAGCTTTCAGTGGATACAACATCTTTGTTTGTATGTGGTGCTGAGGATCGAACCAGGCCGCAGGCATGTCAGGCAAGCGCGCTACCGCTTGAGCCACATCCCCAGCCTCAAATATAGATCTTAAATAAACCCTAGAGCATTGGGATTATTTTTCATCTGAGGCATCCTTCCTACTTTGATCATAGTGGTTTCTTTCCTAAGTTTATTTCCATTTGTTTTGAGCTTCTTCCCTGCTTTCTGGGAAATGCATGTCTGATTGTTCTTCATGTGCTCTAGGTAGAGTTCAGCATTTCATTAATACTGAACAATTCACATACAAATAGATAGTTTAACCTTAGATATTTCCCCAAGGCTCAAAGAGGTTGATGCAAATATAAACAGAATTGGAAGAGCGGGTAAAGTGTTCAGCTGAAACTTTAAAGAATACTTTTCTCTGTGGGACTTCCTGGTGATGGTTGTAATACAGCTCAAATGCTTTAGCTCTTTGTATACTTTTATCCTCCTTCCTTGATGCAGGCTTTCTGACATCCCTAGCTGGCTGAATCACACACAGGGCAGACTACGCTGGCCGACTGGGTTGCATCAATCGCTTCTTAGATCACTTTTCCAATTCTATTATTCTGTGACTGCTGAGTAGTATGCTGTTATTTTCCATTAGAACCTCACACAGATAATAAAAAAGAATATCTCACTTTGAAAGAATTAAGATAACAATTAGAAGGGGGAAATAATCTTTAAGGGAAAAGAAAAAGAGATAGGATAAAAGTATGAAATTTGTAATGCATCAAGCCTAAAAGGATTTCATGTCAAAAATGACGATTCACTTATTATCCCTGTATGTACCAAGAATCTCCTAAGTGCCAAGTACTGTAGCATGATGGTGATGATGCTGCTGATGATGGTGATGATGATGATTGCAGCTAATATTTGCTGAGGACTTATGACCACATGAATGAGCTAGTAGAAATTTATATCTAGCCAGGAAGGCAGATTTAGCAAATAATTCCAATGTTATCAGTGCTATGTGAAACTGAAGGTGCAATAGATGAGTGTTTCAGATGACCTGACCCCAAGCTTAGGGTCAATGAATGCTTCCTTGAGGAAATGGCATGTAAGAGTTAACGAGATAAAGGAGAAGTAGCAATAGGGAAATAGATCACCCCCAGACAGAGCCAAGGTTGTGTAAACAGCTCTGATCAAGCAGTTGGAAGAACTGAGAAAATTGACAAAAGTACAGAGGGTAAGGAGTAAGAATAGGGAAATGAAATTAGAAAAAAGGCAGGAATAGAATCATGCCAAACCTTAGAGTCCAGGGTAAAGTCTGGACTTTATCCCAAGGGTGGATAGGGAGCCGTGGATGATGATCAGATCATCTTTGAGTTCTAAGATGCCTGAGGAAGTTGGAGAGGAACATGTGGAGGGTGGAGATTATGATGACTCAGACCATTGAAGTTGTAGGTAAAACATCTCCACGTAAGAGTGAGGCTAACAGAATGCATCATCTCCTATTCATTCATGCTTTAGGGGAACTTTCCACTCTCCAAACCTCAAAACCACTGCCTCCACAGAGTCACATGAGGCCAGTGTGGAAGCTGATGAGCAAATAGCAGCCAGAAGTTATGGAAAAGATAAAATACAAAGAGCCAGTCCTGAACCCAATTCTGAGCCTGGGTCTACTGGGTCCTACCTCCTTCCTAGTGCCTGGAAAAGAAAGGATACCCTTTCTTTTCAGCAGAGCAAATAAATCCCAGAAAGGCAGAGTTTGCCTAGAAACTGTTCATTGGCCATAAAAGTATTGCCACAGGATAAGGTGAGGAAACAGACTCCAGGAAGAGAGTCTTTTCATATACAAGACAAAAGTATGTTATTTAATGATCCTATGTTCCTTGACCTTAAAGAAAAGGCTTAATGGCAATGCTTAAGTGGTAGGCCAAGCTGTTAGCACTTTTTGTACAAAATGAATGAAAGAGCCATCATCTCCCTGTGTTCAAAGAATAGCTATGAATTAATCCTTTATCAAGCATTCCATTGATCAATTACTTGATGGAAGCCATTGGGAATACCATGGTGAGTTAAACTAGACAAGATTCTTGTTTACAGAGTTCCAGCCCAGTGAAGAAGTTAAGAATCTAGGCATTAATGAAATGTTAACACAACTACACTTATGTATGTACAACTACATCTTTATGTATAATATGAAGACTTGTTCATCTCTATGAAAATGTGGTCATTAGCTACCCAAACCTAAGTGTCTTAATCTGTAAAATAAGAAAATAACATCTATTCCATGATTATTGTGAGGATTATAAAGGTTTGAAACCCTTAACTCTGGCACATAACTAGCAGATTGTGCAAAGATCAGACCCAGGGAGTGAGTATGACATATGTCAGAAGCAGTGTTTTACAGGGGTCAAAGCCGAATTCTTCCATCAGACTGTCCGGGTTCAAATCCCAGGTGCTGCTTTTACTATCTCTGTGACCTTGGACAAATGTCAAACTTTCTATTGTTCAGTTTCTTCATCTGTGAGAGGAATATAGTGAAAATACCTAGGTCACAGGTTTCTCAAGTGGATCAGAAGAAATGATTCATGGAAATGTAAAGGTTTGCTTAAATAAACAGCTAGAGTACATAGTTTGTAAGTACGTAGTTTGCTGTATTGGTATAGATAAATAAGCAATTAATCACTTTTATTGTTATCACTTTGGGTAGTAGGGTGAAACTATATAAGACCAAAGACTTCGCACAGAAGATCTTGATGTAGGCCTTAAAAAAAAATGAATAGGTGTTGTACAGAGAAAATGCTGATGAATTTGCTTTTCTCCATCCATAGGACAGCAATTTGCTATTGTGAGAATTGCCAGGGGGTTGAAGTCTCAAGGAGAATATTAAGAAAAGGCTGATGAGTTCCCTCTAATAATCACCGTCACTCCAGTTACTGCTGTGAATTGGAAGACAGGATGATGGGGTGGATAACAACCAGAGCTTTGAAATCAGACAGATTCTGGTTCTGATCCAATCCCTACTACTTCCAGCTGCATGATCTTACACCAATTACTTCATTTCTCTGAGTTGCGGTATACTGCTCTTCAAAAGAAAGTGGTAATAGTGTCCTCCTGTGAAGCCATCATGAGGATTAAACAAGATAATGCACATGAAGTGCTGAGTACCATGTTTGGCACATGATAAGTACTCAGTAAATGTTAACTGTTGTTATTGTTTATGCCTCATTAAGGTTGCACTGACATAAAATGTTAGAATTTGTATGAAGTAATTACATTAAACAAAGGGCCTAATACCATATTACCTACTCCACAGTGGGGTATCCAAAGAAATATCATGAATAACCAGGGGATCCGTTCCTATATGGCAGTGACTGCAGGAAGTTTTTTCTACTTATAAACATTATATATGTTTCTGAAGACAACCCATAACTTAAAAATAAACATTATTATTTCATCACCAGTCATACAGCTATTGCTAATATCTTTATATATTTTCTTCCAAGGGATGTGTGTGTGTGTGCCTGTTTTCATATGTGATACTTATGGGAATTATGGTATTTAAATAAATATGCACATATTTAATTTTGGTCATGATATAAAAACTTTTTCCATTTTTTTCATATGAGCAGCTGCCAAATTTTATAAGCATATTTTACAAACTTGTTTTATAGATTTCATGACATCTTATAAGGACATGGTATATAGTTTATTTAATTATGGTCATATTGCCTTTAGTGTGTGTCAGAATTACTTCAACTTTGATTATAAGGTATTTGTTACCATATCCAGTGAGTTCTCTATCTTTTTCATTGAGAGTTGTAAACAACTTGAAAGCCTAATTAATTTTTAAAGAGTGCTGTATTTTCTCCTTCCATAGGAAAACAATTACAAATATGTATTTACATAAACTATTGCCTAAAATTTCAGATTTTTGAAGTTCATGAAGCCCATTTATGGACCCATGGTCCCCACAACTTATAGTCAGAACCAGTGTTATAAAATACATCAATATGAAACAGAATAAAAAAGTTCAAAAACTTTACTGTAACATTGGTGGAGAAGTGTAGCCCTAAAACTTCAGGTTATTGGGCTGGGATTGTGGCTTAGTGGTAGAGTGCTTGCCTAACATATGTGAGGCACTGGGTTCAATTCTCAGCACAACATATAAATAAATAAAATAAAAGGTCCATCAACAACTTAAAAAAAACTTCAGGATATTTCATCACTTTCATAATATGGCCCAATTTCAGTTTGTTCTTAAATTTGAAATTGTCCAAGTTTTAGATCCCATATTAAGGCTTCTCCCAGATTTCACTGAGTAACTTTTCATGTGATGTATCTTTTCTATCCTTAGTGACGAAAAGGTCTCAGCAGGACTCCCAGTGCACTGCCCATCCTCACCATGCAGTCTTGCTTCCTGGAGAACTATGACATTACTGAGTCTACTCCTGCTACCCCTCACCTCCACTGATCTCAACTTTCTTACACACTATTCCTTCCAAGGAAATATACAGCATGACTCAGCATTGGATAATACAATTTCATAAAGGAACAAGAGCATTTCATAATAATACCAAAAATAAAATCAACACACTTAACATGTAATATAACTGATACTTAAGAAAGTAATAAGAATTATAGTGCATTCCACTATTATATATAAATTAAAAAAATTAAATTAAAATTAAAACTTAAATAAAAATAAAAAAGAGAGGGATAAGTTCACAATGTTGAGTCAGGTATATTTTAATCTGAGGATGCAAGGTTTTTAATTAGGCCTCTGTGTTGGTCTAACTAAGGGGATCATAATCTTCGATTTATTATCTTAATTACATATTTCAAAATACAATTTAGAATATAAAGCTGATTCTACATGCCAAGTTGTACAGTTTTTAATCATTATCATAGGTTGTCAATATAAAGAAAAAAAATGTTGTGTCCTTTGGATTTCTTGTTCCCATCTGTTTGCTTCTGAAGATAGAACAATTTCTGATGTGAAAACTGGGATATGGAAGAGGATGTACCTGTATCTGCACATCTTTGTTATATGTTTGTGCCTCTGTGTGTTTTAAAAGTCCTAAAAATTGTCCCTGGGTTCCAAATAATAATGAAAAAGGAAAAATTTGGAAACAATTCTAATAGTAACTTATATTAAAACCATTTCTTTTCTCCTTCAGCTGCACCATCCGTCCCAAGGCTTCCGGTTTGGAACTGTCCGGGAGAGCAGTGCTGAAGATTATGTGAGGCAAAGCTTCCCAGAGATGCATGAGTATATGAGGAGGTACAATGTTCCAGCCACCCCTGATGGAGTGCAGTACCTCAAGTGAGTGTCAACCTCTTAGATCCTAAAAGTTCTCACTGAAAGAGATGTCATTTTGCTACTGGTGCAATTTATTCTTGTTGTTGTTTTTTTAATGACAAGTATTTCCACTGTGTTCAGTAGTATCACACTGTGTGGGACCCAGAAGGTAGTATGGCAGTATGGAATATGTGCATTTAATTATGTGGCCTCTATTACTAGTTACCTGCCTAGTCTCAAGTTGGCAGTAGCTTTGCTCCAAGAGCCAGTGGAGTCATTAGTGTAGCAGATGGTGGGGGAAATAAAAGCTGGCTTGGCATCACTTGAGAAAACAATGGTGCTGAAATGATCAAACACACAGGGAATATGGCCAGGGGATAAAGTGTCCCAAAGCAATCCTTTCCTTCACAGTGAATCTCTAAGCCCATGGAATGCCTACTCTTGCCATGAGGAAATGGAATTCATCTTAGGGATTTCCTGTAGAAAAGAGAAAAGATAGAAGGCAGTGCTTCCCATGTCTGCATCCTTCTCTTCAGAATTTATGAAAAGCAATCAAAGGCAATCACATTGCCATGGCAGATCATCAGAGCCTGTGATTCAGTGAACTGAATGCAGAGGAGAACCATGAAGTTATGGGTCTGCTTGTCGAGTCTGCCTAGGAAAGTGAATGCATGGATCCCAATAAGCACCACTGCCTGAGGGTGAGCAGTTCTCTCCCTCCCACTTGGCATTAGGGCAATAACAGGCATCCAGCCCTCCAATCCTTATAATTGTGCAGCATTGGGAAGCTGGTTTCTCTATGGTCAGCTACAATAATCTCCCCAATGGACAACAGGGCCTGCCACCTCAAGTTCTTAAAAGAGAGGAAATAAAAGATTTTATGGAACATAAGGGTTTTGTGTTTCTTAAGAGTTCTAGTAATAGGCCCCTTAAACAATTTTATGGACTTTTAATGAGAGCTTGGAGAGGAAGCCACACATTCTTAGATTTGCAAAGTATATATGATGCTTAAGTACTATGAAATGGCACTTTTAATTTTGCAAAAACATCAGAACATTAGAGTCCCTCTCTGGCACAGAGTTTAGAGCTCCATTGCCTCCCAGATCCTCTTCTGTATGTATTCCTTCCTTCAGGCAAATACATAGTGGAGAGAGAGAATGAGATGTCAGGGAAATAGCATTGGGCTCCCAGCTAGATAATGGCTGACAAACTGAGTTCTGCTGGCAGTGTGACAAGCATGAGATGAACCACTGCTGGGGTTCCCAGCATTTCCTCTTCACCCCATGCATTCATTTATTCCAGTGACTTTACGTGAGAAGGTTCCCATACCCAGCATTGGCCCTACCTTAGCCTGGAGAGAAGCAATCATTAGAAAAGTAGTCACAGATGAAGAAGGCCTGAAATAAGTAAGCTTTCCATGGCAATGCAGCTAACAAGTGGCAGAATCAGGACTAGAGCCAGTTCTTTGTAATCCAATCGCTACTTCAAGCTGGTTTGGAAATCATAATGAAAGGTCCTTGATGATCAAAGAATAATCCATGTTACAGAAACATCTGTGTTCCAGTTAGTATCTGGGAACTAGTTAGACATGCAAGATGCCAGGCTCCATCCCAAACCAACTGCATCCAAATCTGCATTGCAACAAGTTCCCCAGATGAGTCACTGATTGATGTGGAAGAGAAATACAGGCAGAGCTTATCATTACTACCACTTCACTGCTCTCTCATCCTTCTTTCTCTACTTTTGACCTAGTCACTACTGGTACTCTTAGACATTACTCAAAGCAATTGCAGTCTTCATGTTATCCCGCCCTTCTAGCATCCCAAAGCTCTTACTTACAGGGAACAACACCCAAAGTCATTGTACTTGAAAGTCACCTGTGTCCTTTGTCTCTCCCATCAAAATTCTCCCAACCTTATACCAACTCTCTCAGGGCCCTGCTCCCTAAAGTAACAATTTAATAATAAATTAATCCTATTAAAATGTACACTTCTTTCAGTATATTAATATATGACTTTGTAGCATGTAATATGTATTTTTAAATAAATGCTCAAAAAAAAAGAGCATGATTCCATAATGAGAGAATCAACTGGAGGCCCTATCAACTACAATAGTGACTCAGTCCAGAAGCTATAATACCTGAATCACACTTGGCCACTTCTTCACCAGTGACTCATGGTCCCAGGGGAGTCTGTGTGAGATGATTGCTTCCAGTTCCTACGCAATAGAAATCTGATATAACCAACTGCACTTTTTCATTCCAAAATTAAGAATAGTTGTATAAATATATGGATGGAACTGAGAGGTGATTTCATGTTGGTTAAAGCCAAACATGAACTTTGTTATAACTTAAATTCAGTACCTCTGGAAAAGAGGATACTTTTTAAAAATTTTTTATTTCACTTACTGGAAGAGAATGAAAAGTAAGCAATGGTAATTGGCACCAAAAAGAAAAGTTAAACTACTTACTATGTGTCCATGTGTGATCCAAACAGATCCATCCACGTAAAGATATGTTTCCTGCCAAGTGATGAACTCTATACCTGTCTAGGGACGTCTTTCTCTTTTAAATTTTTGATGAGCCCTAGCCTTGTTCTTCTCTGAGTTTAGAAACTATTTCTCTGCGTTGAATTTGAACAGCCTTATTCCTTGTTCTAAGATACCACACTGAGGCCAAATGGAATAGAGAAGAGTTGTTTTCTTTGCAAAGCTGTTTAGATAACCCTAAGTATAGAATAGCCTTTCTTTAATATATGTATGTCCTACTGGCTGAAGATTAAAAAAAAAAAAAGTGACCTAAACAGCTTGCTTTCAAACTTCTCCGCCCTTGCCCTTTTTGTAGGTTGGAACTTGGCCTATGCTGAGACATAACCTTCCCATGAACCTCTTCTGCATTAATGTTCAGAAAAACAGGAAGACTAGCCGGGCATGCATCTTAATCCTAGTGACTCAGGAGGCTGAGGCAGGAGAATCACAATTTCAGAGCCAGCCTCAACAATTGAGCAAGGCCATAAGCTATTTAGCCAGACCCTATCTCAAAATAAAAAGGTTACTGGAGATGTAGCTCAGTGATTAAGCTCCCTGAGTTCAATCCCCAGTATGAAAAAAAAAAAAAAGAAGAAGACGACTTTCATAAAGGATGCCCAAGTGCCCCAAGACTTCTGATAGCAATTTGAGTCCATTGCCAATTCACTAATACAGCCCAGGGACAACTACTGTAAATTATCATTGCCAGAACCACCTACTGGTATGTAACATGAATTTCTATACATATCTTAATAAATTGGACCACTAAGATCTATTACATCATCTTCCCCTTCCATTTATTGAATGCTAGCCCATGGACTTAGACTATAACTTCCTTTTCTCAAGAATACTAGATCTCTTCTAAATATTTCCTTAATAACTACTCATAAATATGAAATAATACTTGATCTCTGAATAATATAATATTGATCTTCATGGGAAAAAAAGATTAAACTTTCAACTTGTGATTAAGGAAACCAACTGGCTGCAACTCTACCAGCTATGTCCCTGGATCAAGTTCCTTTGACTCTCTGAGTCTCAATTTCCTCATTGATTATGTCACAGCCTTTATGAGTGATAAACTGTATGAAAGACAATGAATACAATACCTAACACGAGTTTCTCTGATAACCTACAAGGAAGTAACCTTCCCTATACACCTTCCTTTTCAATTCAGTCACGCTGCCTTTGTTGTTGGGTTGAGAAGTCATGAAAGAGACTGGTAGATAAACACAGAGGTTTATCATGTTTTCTTGTAAGAATATCTGTTTCTCCTGATCTGTACTCTCCAGGTCAGTGAGATGTCAACAAATCTGTCAGCAGCAAGCAAGCTTGTGCTGCCCTTAGTGTTCAGGTGTCTGTCCCCTAAACAGAAGCCAACTGTCAGGCTTAATGCTTCCTGCCCATTAATGAATCATGTTCACTTTTTCTCTCTTGGTCTTAAATATAGGAATGATCCAGAGAAACTAGACGCCTTCATCATGGACAAAGCCCTTCTGGATTATGAAGTGTCAATAGATGCTGACTGTAAACTTCTAACCGTGGGGAAGCCGTTTGCCATAGAAGGTATTAATCAGTCATTCTTGATTTGCTTTTACTCAGGATGTGCTCAGTTTGCTAACCTAGCAAGTCACAAATGCCAAAGTCGGAGGCAAGGAGCTATTCATCTTCCCTTGTTTTCATTTTCAATTCATAAGCACTTAGCTATTAAGTTGCTGAAGTTAGAAATTATTTTTCTCCAACTCAACAAATATTTATTTATGCAATTGTTAGTGAAAAATAATTGTTTCTCAAATGTGTTGGTTCAGATATCTGGGAGTGGTGGCAATGAGGGAGTCCAGTTTTAATTTGATCTTTTTTATTTGTTTGAATTTTGCTTTTCCCTATTTTATTGTTGTTAGTATTGTTGTTTTTTGGTGCTTGATATGGAACCCAGGGCCTTGCACAGAGTAGGCAAGCATTCTACCACTGAGTTACACTGTTAGCCCCTCATCTTTATTTTTGAATGGCCAAACACTGTAATAAATCTGATACAAAAATGAGACTAAGCTGGGTGTGGTGGTCATGCCTGAAATCCCAGTGGCTTGGGAGGCTGAGACAGGAGAATTGCAAGTTTGAGGCTAGCCTCAGCTACTTATCAAAGCCCTAAGTAATCTAATAAGTCTCAAAATAAAAATTTGGGGAGGGCCTGGGGATATAGCTCAGTAGTAAAGTGCCCCTGGGTTAAATCCCCGATACCAAAAATAAAAAAATAAAATAAAAAGAAAGAGAGAATGATTATATTTTACAACAGAGCCCCAACATTGATCTAATCTAATCTATCTATTTTAGTCATAAGAAAATCCAAGAATATTGTATCATATTTTTATAATTATATAATTAGATGATAATAGTGGGATTAAAATCCAAATCTCAGTTTCTAATATAAGTGTTTTTCACTAGTTGGAAGGTAAGTAGGGGGAAAAAAATCTCATTTTAAAGTTTACCACCCTTTAGGGTACTAAACAAAAACCTTGTTTGGGACCCTGGGTTTGCCTTTCTCCCCACTGGCAGCAATTTTTGCTTCCAACTAGATCAACCAATCAATCAAACTTCAGAACCAAAGAAGGACTGCTTTGTCAGTAGCTTCTTTCATTCTGAGTGACAGTTGATATATGGAGCTGATAGTTTGAACCAGCAAATTTCACATCTCCCAATTCCCAGGTTTCCCTCCTTGACAGTGCGTGCTAGCTCTCAAGACAGCCATGCTCACTTGTCAGAAAACACTTTGGCTTGAAACAATCCCAAGGGGGTGCACAAGTCCTATTTCCAGAAATCTGTGCTTTGCTGTATGTTAACTGGGGTATCAAGACTATTTGATTCCAATTTCCCAATTTCCCAATCATACTTGGTCTCTGTCTCTCCTAAACGCATCAGCAGATATTTTTGCTTCAGTCTGTTTTTTGTGATGAATAAGAATATAACAGCTGATGCTATTTCTTTAGACCTGTCCAAGGAGAAACCAGTCTTCAGTCTAGACAAAATGACCCCCACCTGGGTCAGGGATGGACTTCAGGAAGAGAGTGGAATTGGTCTTTTATTAAGACTGCAGTCTTGGATAGCAAAACCACAAAGAGAAAGAGAGAGAAAGAGCAAACACAAGAAAACCAAAAGAACATTCAGTATATGCTCAGTAAACCCCATTTTAATGAAACAATGGAAAATTTCCTTTTTGTGTGTGTGTGTGGCAGTAAGGGATATGGAAAGGATACTACATTTTATTTACATCCTAAATGTGTGGGGTAATGGAAGTCCTTCCTACCATAGTGCTACTAATAATAAATAATTTATGGGCATAAAAATGAGGGGTTTCATTTTCCACCTTTGTCTTTGGGGGGGCCACCTGATCTTGTCAAAAGGCAGAAGACGATGGTTTGTTTGCCTCTTCTGGACCCACAGTGCCAGATGCCACACAATTAACTCCCCACTGTTTTCCTGTTTCCATTTCCATCTGTGCTCATGAGACTTGGTGTCTTGCAGTTCCTATCATCTCTAGACACCACATTGTTCTCAAAGAGAATAAACAAAGTGGCACAAGGAAGAGCTCTCCCTGTAAGACAGCAGAAGGATGGCAGATTCCAAAAGAGAGAGCATCGTCATCATTATTGATGCATACTTATAATGGATGAAATACAAATCAGAACACTTAATTCAATATTGCCCCTGCCAATAACTTCACAACCTAAAAACAGACCCTGGAAAAACTCAAAGGGAGGATTCTTATAAGTGATATGCAACAATAACAACAACAACAACAAAAAGCTAAGTCTTGGTTGCTGGGTTTTTTTTTTTAAATGTTTAACTCAAGAATTTGGGGAAAAATATCTCCCAATGAAATTTTCTCTTATATATATATTTTTAATATTTCTTTCTAGTTGTAGATGCACACAAGACCTTTATTTTATTTACTCATCTTTATGTGGTGCTGGGAATTGAACCTTGTGCTTTACACGTGCCAGGCAAGGGCTCTACCTCTGAGCCACAACCCCAGCCCTCTCTTATTTTTTTTTAATGAAATTTTTGAGAATATTAGGTGCTTTTCTTTAACAACATTTAGGTTTTTTGAACTTATTCAAATGTAGGCTTTGTTATTAATTAGATTGCGTAAATATAAAAACATCATCGTAGCAGTTTATGATGAATGCTTCCCCAGTAAACTCAGAAATGTTGCAGATGCCCATCTGTATCCCTCCACAGAGCCTACTGCAATCCTGGTCATACAGCAATCATATAATAATTGATGTATTACCAATTATATAGTTGATTAGTTTAAATTCAAAATAAGTACCTAATTTCCTTACAAATATTGTTAATCAAAGCATCCTGATGGTTTGCACATAGTTTTCCAAGTGCTTAAATATTTTCAGTAACTGAAGAGGGAAAATAGAGTCTACTGACTTCTATATTCACTCTATATAGTATTGATACACTGCTATTGTCTGAATTTTTGCATATTTTCCAAAATTCATGTGTCAAAACATAATTCCCAACTAGAAGATGCAGCTCTTGGGGGAGATCATTAGATCATAAAAGCTCTGCTCTTATAAAATAGGGTTAGTGTTCTTATCAAATGGGCCACTGGGAGGGAGCTCATTCACTCATCTATCATGTGAGAACACGACTAGAAGTCATCTATGAGCTGTAAAGCTGGTCCTCACCAGACATTGAATCTGCTGCCACCTTGATCCTGGACTTTCCAGTATTCAAAACTGTGAGAAATAAATGTCTGTTATTTATAAGCTACCAAGACTTTGGTATTTTGCTCTAGTAACTCAAGCAGACTAAAATAGCTACAAATTCACCCTTCTGTGCATAGTTAGTTTCAAAAGGGAAAAGTAAGGCCAGTGAGAGACAGTAGCTCCATGTTGAGCTTAAAACCCTTCATGATGGGTATTCTTTGCTACTAAATAGTACACAACGGAACAAATCCAACCTACAATTTGGTTCTATTCAAGAGCATGTGGAAAGTCTTTGGTCAAAATGCTACTTAAATGCTAGGGACATAAAGACATATTGTGTTCTTGGGGGGAAAAAAGAGAGATTTGAGATAAATGAATACATGTCCCAAATTCATGAATCAGGACAATAAAGGTCAAACAAGGAAAAAGACCAATGTAACTGCAAAATAATGATCTGTGACCTTTCTGCCAAAGACTTGCCTGTTTTTCAGCTTGTTCTTTTTCTTGCTTTGCCAATAATTATTTAATACTGTGCTTGGAGCACTGACTGGTTCTGGGGTCTGGGAGCTTGGATTCGAAGCTCTCAATAACTGACAAATTTCTTAATCATTTCTCCTGGTTCCTCACCTGCATAATGAGGATGTGAATAATACACCTATAACAGTGATGTTTAAGTATTAAGTAACACAATAAACAGAATACATGTAGAATCATGCCTGGTACATAGGAAGTCATCAATAAATTATTACCCAATATGTCAAATTGATAAATTGAAACCAGTACACTACAAAATTTCCCAGGATAGTCTTCATTGATCTCAGCTTTTCCCAGACTCTTCTCTCCCCAGTTTGATGTGCTAAGGGTAAGGGAGGGTAAGGGAAATCCATTTATAAAGTTCCCTTTGCAATTGGGACTTTCACAATATATTCTCAACCATTGTCCCAAAGTAGTTAAAATTGGTATTACAAGGACAGAGTACAAAACTGAATGACTCTTCCTTCCCGAAGTCTCTTTAACCCTATCTAAGGTCTTATTTTCAAAATATCTCTTTTCCAACCACCTTTCAGGAAGATTCTTTTAGTCTATGAATTTCTAACTACACATTTGCTAGTCAAAATATATTCCCTCTGCTCTTAGCTCAGTAAAGCTGATTTATCCATGAGGAAAAGATCAGGATTCTATTCTGAAAATTGTTCTCTGGGGCTATTAAGCTGTATCCAATTTCCAGGGTGCCTGACGCCTTCATCTTTAGGGTTGAAGGATTTCATTTTGCTTCATCCATCAACCACAAAATAGTCAACCCTGTCTTTATTTCAAAGCCACGTTTCTAATGATAATGAAAGCAACTAAGGCTGACTCAGCATTTTAAAAATAACAATTCTTTGACCAAAGAACACAATCAAATTTGAGAAGCAACTGAGAAAACAGAAGTATGGAAATGGAACCTTCACGATTTTACTTTTTTATGTTTCTGAACAAAATGGATTTTTATATCTCTTAACAAAGACCGCTTCTCATTGCCACATAATTTTTTTCCTATTTCTTTCCTCATTCCATATCAAAATTCATTTTAATTAGCTAATAATAATTAGCAATAGAGCTATTAAAGTGTCAATATCCAATATATGTATTAAAATAGAAAATTTTAAAAAGGATAACAATCTATTTTTATCAGCCGATTGCAAATTAAACTAAGCATGATGGAATGGAGTGATTTAATATTTATTATTTCCTGCATAGAAATTTTTTATAACTGTCTTGCAACTTTAATATTGCTTTTTTCTTAAGAGTATTTTAACATTTTTCTTGTAGTATCAAGATTCTGTTCTTAGATTATGTAGATTTATTGTATTAATTTCAAATTTTTTTAACTTCCCTATGTATTTTTTTAATATTTATTTTTTATTTTTAGGTGAACACAATATCTTTATTTTATTTTTATGTGGTGCTGGGATAGAACCCAGTGCCTCATGCATGCCAGGCAAGCACACTTGAGCCACATCCCCAGCCCTTCCCTATGTATTTTTGCCTTACGTCAAAAATGTCACTATCGAGAATCAGTCTAACATGCCTCTCTCTTTCTTTCACTTGGTAGCAATCTCTCCTTCTGAACCTGAGGTATGCAATAAATGCCTATCAAATGAAAACTATTCTACCATTATAACTCCAATGCAGTTTGGAATTATTAGCTTTAAGAGGATTGTTAGGAGAAACATTTTAATTAGTAAGCTTCCTTGCTTAGGGAATTTCCTAGCATATATAATCATATGCAAACTTACTACATTGACACCACTTGCTGAAAAGTTTATAAATAAAATCTACCTGTGAACAATAAATATTTGTGTTTGCTCAGAACAAATCACCAGTTTTGAGGGTTGTGGTTTTTAAATGAATTACCTTATTTGGGGGTTAGTGCATCAATGTGGCTACAGTGATAGGAAGTACTGAAAGGGAAGAAATAGGTCAAGTATTTCCCTGACTCGACTTGTTGAGATGGACATGGTAGAAAGAGCACTGATTTTAGAATAAAACAGATCTCTTTGCAAATACTGACTTTGCCAGCTAAACTAGCTGTGTGATGTTATCAGTCACTTATTCAATCTTTGAATCTCTAAGTAGTATGTACTGTGGCATGGGTGCACATAGGGATACATTGGGGAAATGTCTGGCACAAAGAAAGGCTCAGAATGTCCTAATTTTTACTATTTAGATACCAGAGTGATTTAACTGAACACAGTGCCACAATCTAGCACACAATCTTGGGCCAGTACATGATTCACAAAATAGGGTAGAGAACGCAAAACGTTTGTCCAAGAATTTTACTTGGGATATAGTGAGCCCTCAGTAAATATGAGAAATTGTTGTTGCTGAAACCTATTGCTTTAAAGGGAAAACACAATAATATTCATCAAATTTGACCCAAACTAATTATCCTGACCACCAACCCACTCCCATTAGATAGCTCTTACATGCCCCAGTTCTTCTCCTTAATGGCATCTTTCTCAATTGAAATAAAATAATCACTATGTGATGCACTGTTTAATGTCTCCCCAAAGACAGTCTGTAACAACAGAGACCATGTCTGCTTTTCTCTCTGCTAAATCCTGAACACTTATCATAGCCTATTTACTCAATAAGATATTTGATGAATGGACGAATGTGTGTCAGTCAATTGTTGAATCTTATTGCCCATGTATCTAATGTTGTAACTGACATGAAAACAAGTACTGAATACATGTGTGGGCAACTGAGATTCCTAAAGAAAACTGGTAACTTCCTTATAAAAAGTTGCCCATTATATTTTTTAAAATGTTATTTAATGATAACATCAGCAGAAGAAAATGCTGCCCATCCAAAGTCTTTTATCATCAGTCTTTCCTTTCAAACCAAACTAATAGGCACAAGACAGGCACTCAAAATAGCTCTTTGAATGGAAAATTCTAATCATGTTTTTGACATTGTCATCATTTCCTTGACTCCCTATTGTTAAGGAACAAACAAAATTATCATGGGAAAAAATGTGCAATTTTTTAACACTCAAAAATTGTTTGGCATTATTTATTTCAACTCTTTCATTGGTTATACACACATCTCAAGCCTCATGTTCTTAAAAAATGAATGCCTGCATTGAAACAGGAACAAAAGCTAATATTTTTGGCATTGAGTTTTAAGATAGAATAATTATAGCAAATATTTGTTTCCATTAAGTATCTTTGGATTCTTGACAGGCTTTTAGTCTTTATCTGTGAAAAAGGAACTAACTGCATTTTTAATTTATCTTCCTCAATTATCTTGAGGGCAAAAATAATCTTTTTTTTTTGACCATGCTATCTAACAGCTAAAAAAAAAAAAAAAAGATGTAGTTAATTAGTCTCTTTCACGTGGCTCATCAAAGATATTAACAGTGTAGGAACAGTTTGGAAAGGAAGTAAAGCTACATGGAATGAGAATATAGAGGCTAAGATGATTAATAAAACCATATCCATCTTGGTGCTCTCTCTCTCTCTCTCTCTCTCTCTCTCTCTCTCTCTCTCCATCCCTTCCCCTTTCTCCTATGCTCCTGTGCCTTACGTAATTTCAACCTTGGATCTTTAATTTATCATATTCTTATTTTTTTTCAAAATATGATTTCAGCCAGACAAGGTGGCACATGCCTGTAATCCCAGTAGCTCCGGAGGCTAAGGCAGGAGGATTGCTAGTTCAAAACCAGCCTCAACAACTTAGCAAGGCCCTAAGCAACTCAGTGAGACCCTGTCTCTAAATAAAATACAAAATAGGGCAGGGTGTGGGTCAGTGGTTAAGTGCCCCTAAGTTCAATCCCAGGTACCATAAATTAATAAATACATAAATAAAACTTCATCACATACATATGTACTCCTAATAATACACTGTCTTGTTTTGAGTGTTTTTACATCTATACCTTGCATTCATACTCAAGTAATCTTTTGGGATTGTCACATTTCACCTAACAACATAGTGCTGAGGCATCCATATCATTGTGTCTAGTTCTAGTTCAAATATTTTACATTGTATAAAAATATTCAAATCAGTTTGTTATAATATTTATTTAATTATTCTCTTGCCAAAGAACATTTGGACATTTGTGTTGGTTTCAATTTTTGCTATTATAAATAGTGCTTCTAACAACATTCTTGATCACATCTGGTATGCTTGTAGAGGTTTTTGAAAGTATACGTAGGAGCAGAATTGCTGATCTTGAAGTATATAAATGATCAACCACAAAAGAATAATAACTAACTGTTCTTCAAAATTATCATACCACTTTGTGTTTCAACAAGCAGTGTATAAGTGATCTGAATGGTCCACGTCTTCTCCAACACTTGGTGTTACCAGACTTTTTAATAATTGAAGTCATTATAATTTCTTGTTTGATATTTTACTTTACATACTATATTAAATGTCCACATGATCTTATTATTATTATCCACAAACAGAATAAAATGAATCATAAAAGTAAAAAATGGTCATGTGTTAACAATAATAGGATAATGTCATAAACCAAAGATTATGATGAATCCAATTTTGTTACTTAAAATCTAGAGGCTGGATTCTGGAGAGGTGAATAGGGAATCCTAGCCTTGGTAATGACTTCAAAGATTGCATCTAAGGACTATTTTGAAGTGTTCCCCTAGAAAACTGTGCACAGCCCATCCCTATCCTTTTCAAACTCATCTACTCAGAGATTTGGCTGTTCTAAAAGTAATCATAATTAAGAATGTCTTAGGGTTCTTTGGAGGAAAGATCATGCAAACCCACCATTCCTTTATTGTCAGATCTGATAGCAATATCTATACAGTTATGGTGGCAACCTCTCAAGAACAATGTGAAAAACTCATGTGAGATTATTTTCTCCTAGGATATGGCATTGGTCTCCCACCCAACTCTCCACTGACCTCCAATATATCTGAGCTAATCAGCCAATATAAGTCACATGGGTTTATGGACGTGCTACATGACAAGTGGTACAAGATGGTTCCCTGTGGCAAGAGAACTTTCGCTGTCACTGAGGTATGGAAAAACTGCTGATAATGTTGACACTTCGCCTAGCTTTAATTTGAATAATATAAGGAAACGCTGTTACCTATGCCTTGTGGTCAATAATTCAAGCTATTTAATTTACTAGGACTCTCCATGATATTTGGATTATTCCTAACTTTGCTTAAAGAGTGACCATACCTATAAGAATTTTCAGTGAAACATGCTTGTCTTAGATTTCAAGGTGATGCTATTTTTATGAGTAAATGTCAAATTTTCTAGTTTATCCTATAATCTGTATTCACAAGTGCAGAAGAAATACTGCTCTAAATTACAGCAATAGACTCTGGGAATTACGTCAGTAGTGTTTAATTTAACCATTTGTTGCTGGTCGTTATGTGAACTTCAGAATATCCTGCAATAGCTAATCTAAGCCTTTGTTAACTTCCAAATGATAATTATCTAGTCATCCCTTATGGATTTAAAATCTAGACATAACTTAGCCAATAATTCTTGTATTACAGAATCATTGATTTTTAAAACTAAATACAACCAATTCCCTTCTTTACTATTGGGAAATTAATACTCAGAGAACTAAGTGATTTGCCCAAGGCACACAAAAAGTCAAAAATCTGTTTCTTTCTATTGAAATACTCTGTCATTACAGTGTAATTAGAAACCTACAAAATAAGGTGGAATTGGGATGACCGAAATAGAATATTGAAAGGTGTAACCAAAGTAACAGCCCCAAATATTAAAAAAAAAAAGAGAGAGAGAGAGAGAAGTCAAATTAAAAAGTACAAGGTTGGCCCTATGTTAAAAAAAAAAAATGAAGACTATAATAATGGTTCTAAGTAGTCTCTGTGTGCAGGAACTCTCAAATTTCTGCTTGAATACAGACTATTCTTTTGAACTTCAGAACATATACTCACCCTCATATTTTGATGTCTCTATTTGAATATCCTACAGACATCTCAAATTTCACTCCTCAAAACCTGAATCCTCCATCCTCCCTCCCAAACCTGTTTTTCCTCCTGCGTTTCACATTTTGGTAATGGTAACTTTACATCAAGTTACTCATCCTAAAGACTGGCAGGGATCGTTCATGCCTTTCATGACTCACTTTCCGCATCCATCAACAAGCCATATCATTTCCTTCTGTAAAGCATGTCTCAAACATGCCATTTATTGTCATCTCCACCGTCGTCACTCTAGTCGGAGCTGTCATCTCTCACCTGGACCACTCCAAAAGCCCTCCTGACTGGTTTCTTTGTTTTCACTCCTGCCTCCCTCCAATTTGCTTTCCACATGGCAGATGGCTTTTTTCTGCTAGAAGCCTGCAATGGCCTCCCATGCTCATGAGGACAAATCTGAAGTTCTGGCATGGCCTACAATGCTGCCTGGTACCTGCCTGCCCAATTCTCAGCCCCATTTGTGGACACTTTCTTCCTGGTTCATTCACGCTGCACTACAGTGGATTTTTTTTCTTTGCAATGATCATTTTACATGATGATACACTAGTAGCTTCCCTGCCTCGGGGTCCCTGAACCTGCTGTTACCTCCTCCCCCTCAAATGCTCTTACCCCTGATATTTGGTAAGCTAACATCTTCATGTACAAACTCCCAGCTAAAATTTCATTTTTTAAGACCCTGATAGATGCTGACCAATATGAATCATATGTCTCTTCATGATTTCATATATCTCACATTATTTCATAGTACTTGGACATAATTTATAAATTTCACTATTTTAAGCATATATTTAATCCAATAATTGTTTTTAGTTTCTCTTTTTCATTAGATGATAAGAGTTCTGGGGAAAAAAAAAAACCCTTCACTTACTATTATATTGTCAGTGTGTCCTACATAGCAGGCACTCAATAAGTAATTATTGAATAGTTAAATCAGATAAACTGAACAACATAGCTGAAAAGAAGTCAGGGGTCTGGAAGGTAAGAACGTAAGGTAGGAGTGATATGTCCCAGCATGGGAGAGAGACCAAGTACTTCCAAGCAGATTTAGTAAAAGAGAGAAAGCAGTGCTAGCTTAAAAAGCCTCGTTGTTTAAACTTTTCATGCTTTATTTCTTACTGGATTTGTCATGAGTCAATCTGGGCACAAGAGTGAGATTATCACATGGACTTTTGGGGAGCTCTGGGCAGCAACAGGAGCTGCAGCTGCTAGTCTGCAGGTCTGCAGAGCAGAGAAAAGTGAAGGGCGTTTTCCTTTGAAATTGGTGGTTCAAACTGTGATAAGGAGCAAGGTTGACAGCGAGTGGAAGCCGGTGGGTTCTGGGTCAGGTGGAAACCTGCTGCCCACAGAATTCTTTTGCAGGCCCTGTCACCTCCCCCATACCCAAACTGTCTCAAGGATTTTCAGACATGACCTGGACACTTCCCACATACTTCCCATGGCACATGGATTGAGGCTTTCAAAAAGAGAGATGTGGTGTAATCTAGATCAGTCAACAAGCTATCTGGGCCAGACAGATGGACGGCAGCTCCCACCAGAATAACACTCCCACCCCAGATCTAAAAAGCATAGTGATATTGAGGATGAATTCTGCTCTGAAACAAACAAAGCTCCCCCAAGAAGCAAGCAAGAAGGGGCAGAGCTCAGCATACCGATTCCCCCAGTAAGTTTGCCTGTTTTGGGTCAGAGCTGAAAAAAGACAAACAATACAATAATTGTGTCCCACAAACCTCTTCAAAGCCAGGGGATCCTAAAATCGAAGCCCAGGAAAAAGGGTTTGCCATTTGAAATGTCTTGGCAAAAAGAAAACTGAATCTTTTTATGATGGTTGTTGCATTAGCTGTTTTACATAAAGTATTTTGTTGTGTTTTCCCTCATTATTTATTTTTCCATAGTTCTTTCTAATCTTGTGCATTTTAATTAATTATGTTTCATTAATTAGTTATCACTGTTACTGGAAGTTATTCTCTCCTCTCAAAGCAGAGCTGATGATTGAACTTAATATTTTGATTATGCTACCTGGATGTTTTGATGCTAAGATATGCCAGTGCAGGACGTATATTAAAGAGATAGCTACTTTCTAAAAGACCTCACATAATAAAAGAAAAGAAACTCATCACAACAGATGCAGAAAAACATAGACACTCTGAAAATATGAGGAAGCAAGGCAAAAAGATGCTCCAAAAATTTATAATCCCTCAACAACTCTATCTATAGGTATTCAAGTGAATGAAATGCTGGGCAACATTTTTAAAAATTTAGCTGTTAAGATAATTAATAAATTTTAAAAAGATAAGGAATGAACTAAGGGAAAAATATATGATATGAAAGAGCATTTTAATAAAGAGATCAAGATTCTGGAAAAAAAACAGAAATCTTATAAGGTAAAGGCACAAAAAGTCAAATAAAAAAAAACTCTATTGAAGCTGGGTTTAGTGGCACTTGCCTGTAATCCAATTAACTTGATAGGCTGAGGCAAGAAGATCACAAGTTCAAGGGCAGCCTCAACAACTTAGTGAGACCCTATCTCAAAATAAAAAATAAAAAGGGTTGATGATGTTACTCAGTGATAAATCACCCCTGGATTCAGTTCCTAATAGTGGGGGGAAAAAAAAAACTTGGCTGAAAATCTCTCAAAAGAGATTAAACCAAGTATAAGACGGAATCTCAGAGCTTGAAAACAAAGTGGATGGACTTGAACATTCAGATAGTAGTTAAAGAAAAAAATAAGATACTATGATCAGAATAGAAAATAACTCTTGGACATTAAGACACCAAACTTAAGTCTCATAGCATCAAAGAAGGAGCAGAGACACAAGCTAATGGTATGGATAGCCTATCAGTGAAATAATAGCAGAAAATGTTTCAAACCTTGGGAACAGGAAGTATACCCATATGCTAGAGACATTTAGAACCCCAAATAGACAAGACCAGAAAAGAACCCCTCCACAATATATTAAAATGCCAAAAAAAATCCAGATCAAAGAAAAAAATTAAGAGATAAGAGAAAGACACCAGGTCATCTTTAATGGAAAACCAATCATCAGAAACCCTAAAGTCCAGGAGTGCTTGAAATGACACATTTTAAGCCTTGAAAGAAAATAGCTGCCAATCGATATTGCTATATACAGAGAAGCTATACTTACTTCCACATTGAAGAAGAAATAAAAAACCTTTCAGGATAAGCATAAACTAAAGGAATTCATGCCTACTAATCCAGCATTGCAGAAGATATTTAAAGGGATCCTATACAGAGAAGAGGATAAAACAACTTAGAGCGCTCTGGAAAGAATAAATCTCATTAGAAGAGTAGACAAGCAAATGAGAATCAGTATTGAAGCAAACATTAGAAATAAATCAAAATGACAGGAAGTAATATATGCCTCTCTATAATAACACTGAATATAAATGGTTCCAGTTCTCCAGTTAAAAGAGGCAAATTAGATTTTTTTTAAAAAGACCCCAAGTATATAACAAAGAAATATATAAAATTCTACCCAAAAGAAACAACTCATATGTAAAAACATTCACAGGCTGAAAATAAAAAGATGGAAAAATGATATTCCATGCAAGCAGAATTCAAAAGCAAGCAGAGTAGCTCCTCTCATATCCAACAAAGCAGACTCCAAGCCAAAATTAGTTAGAAGAGACAAAGAAGGTCACTACATATTGGTAAAGGAAAAAATCCAACAAGAAGAAACAACAATATTAAATATTTATGCTCCAAATCTCAGTGCACCTAACTACGTAACACAAACACTACTCAACTTAAAGGCTCAAATAGACCCTAATAAAATTGTACTAGGTGATTCCAATATACTTCTCTCACTGATAGGTCATCCAGACATAAAATCAACAAAAATACTACAGAGTTATTCACACTATAAGTCAAGTGCACTTAACAGATATCTACAGAATATTTTATCCAACAATAGCTGAATATGCTTTCTTTTCAGCTGCTCATGGAACTTCCTCCAAAATATCATATTTTAGGCCACAAAGTAAATCGTAGTAAATACCAAAATGTTGAACTAATTCCTTGCTTTTCATAAGATTGGAATATAAATAAATCATAAACCAATAGCAAGAGAAACTATACAAACACATAGTGATTAAACAATACTTTTGAATGATGAGTAGGCCACTGAAGAATTTAAAGGAGAAATTTAAAAATTCTTAAATTAAATGATATTAAAAATGCAACATACCAAAATCTCTAGGACACAGCAAAAGCAGTTTTAAGAGAAAAGTTTATGTCTGTGAGTGCCTACATTAAAAAAAGAAAGAAACAAACAAAAGAAAATATAGGAAAAGAAAGAAAGAAAAGAAAAATCCCCAATAAATGACTCTAGATTTGGGGAAGTTGCTTCCTTTCTCATTCCAGATATCTGTATAGGAATCTGAATTTAATCATCTGCAAGGATCCTCCCATAGTGATTCTGGCGTCCCTTAATATCAATATCAACCTCAAATACAAATATTTAGTAAAGTTTAGATTATAGTATAGTGGTTAAAAGTATTATCTTTGGAGACAGTTCTAAATTTGAATCCCAGATCTACAAGTTATCTGATACAAGTCATGTTAATTTACCATTATGAGCCTCAGCATCTAAAAAAGTGGTGGGGAAATGTAATACCTACTTAATAGGATTATGGTAAAAATGAAATCAACTAAGGCTTTTAAAATATTGAACATACAGTCAAATATGATAACCATGAAGTTACTTATGTCAAGGATTATGAAGTTTCACTATAAATGTCCAGGGCAATACAAATTTATCAGCATTTTCAAACAAAAACAAATTAAGAGTGATGTTTGAAAGAAACAAACATCAAAACCATTACTTGTTTAGATGCTGGTTTAGATGTTGCATACAAAATACACTTACACTTTTTCAACCACTATTTTATTTTAAGGAAAGCAGTTGGAGAATTCTTGATGTCGTCAGCTGAAAGCACTCAATTAGAGACCATTTTCAGGTCAAATTCTGGTTGTTAAGACATCCTGGGTCCACTTCCCAGGTCAGCTGAATTTGGAAAGGAGAAAGTAGTAGCAATGAGGAGAATGGAAGCATATAATTAGAACTTCAGAGACTCAAGTAAAAGAGGGCTTGGTAACATCAATGTGTAATGTAGAGATGGGAGAGGAGCCCCAGATTCAGAGAACGTAATTAAAACACATGGAAGTATTCTTTTCCAGATATGGCGGTCTGCATTATGCAATACCCTGTTCTATGCAACGATAGTTTCGTAATGATGCTCACATGCTCACCTGTGTGCATTTAAGCAGAAATGCATATCCTTGTGCACTGCCTGGCATATTTGTCTTGAACCACCTAAGACACAACCTCAGACTTATCCTCTCAGGACCTAAAGATAGAATGCAATTAAATGAAACCAGTCTTCAGCTCAGGGCCTGAGCTGGGTCTCCTCTGTGAAGGGCCTCTGCCTGCTGGATTTTCCTTTGCTTAACACACCAATACATGGAGTCTCCACCTGCTATTTTTGTTTGTTTGTTGTTTGTTTTTTCTGCTTTCTCCTAGAAAAGGTTACAAGAAGAAAGCATGCCTATTAGTACTTTGCCTGCCTTCTTTTTGTCTCAAATGGCATGCACTACTAGGCTGGGTTAGTGCAAAGAAATTGACTGACTTCAAAATCAGACAACTCGTGTTTGAAGCCTACCCCTAGCACCAGCTTACCTTAGGAAAATCAACTTATCCAGCTCTGTTTCAAATTCTTCATCTCTCAGTGGCTCTTGTGAGATGAAAATAAGATCACAGTTTAGGGTAGTTTTGATTTGCATTTCTCTAACTGCTAGCGATGGTGAGCATTTTTTCATGTACTTATTGATTGATTGTATGTCCTCCTCTGAGAACTGTCTGTTCAGGTCCTTGGCCCATTTATTGATTGGGTTATTTGTTATCTTATTGTCTAATTTTTTGAGTTCTTTGTATATTCTGGTTATTAGGGCTCTATCTGAAGTGTGTGGATTAAAGATTTGTTCCCAGGATGTAGGCTCCCAGTTTATCTCTCTTATTGTTTCTTTTGCTGAGAAAAAACTTTTTAGTTTGAGTAAGTCCCATCTAAGATACCATCTCACTCCAGTAAGATTGGCAGCCATTAGGAAGTCAAACAACAATAAGTGCTGGAGAGGATGCGGGGAAAAGGGCACTCTTGTTCATTGCTGGTGGGACTGCAAATTGGTGCAGCCAATTTGGAAAGCAGTATGGAGATTTCTTGGAAAGCTGAGAATGGAACCACCATATGACCCAGCTATTCCCCTTCTCGGTCTATTCCCTAAAGACCTAATAAGAGCATGTTACAGAGACACTGCTACAACGATGTTCATAGCAGCACAATTCACTATAGCAAGATTATGGAATCAGCCTAGATGCCCTTCAATAGATGAATGGATAAAAAAAATGTGGCATTTATACACAATGGAGTATTACTCTGCATTAAAAAATGACAAAATCATAGAATTTGGAGGGAAATGGATGGCATTAGAGCAGATTATGCTAAGTGAAGCTAGTCAATCTTTAAAAAACAAATACCAAATGACCCCTTTGATATAAGGGGAGTAAACAAGGACAGGGTAGGGACGAAGAGCTTGAGAAGAAGATTTACATTAAACAGGGATGAAAGGTGGGAGGGAAAGGGAGTGAGAAGGGAAATCGCATGGAAATGGAAGGCGATCCTCAGGGTTATACAAAATGATATATAAGAGGAAAGGAGGGGTAAGACAAGATAATATAAATGGAAGAAATGATTTACAGTAGAAGGGGTAGAGAGAGAAAAGGGGAGGGGAGGGGAGGGGAGGGGAGGGGGGATAGTAGAGAATAGGACAGAAAAAAAAAAAAGATCACAGTTTAACAAACATGGCCCTCCTCCCTCCCCCCAATCCACTCTTCTGCCTCTGTCCAGGAGAAGGGGTACCGAGCACAGGACAGCAGAAGGAGGGATGCTCTGGACAGTACCTCTCCCAACAGGTGCTCTAAATAAATGAAGATATTTCTTCATTTATTTCTGACCTCACACTCCATTTTGCCAAGTACTGCCACATCTGTTGCCACAGAGCAATTCAACACGTTCTTTTAATTAAAAAAAAAAATCCTAGTTCGAATAAACATATTATATGATCACCTAGTACTAAAACGTGAAAGATGCTTTTCCACCATTTCCAGCAGACATTAATACTTGGCCTCATGTGCAGACCTTGATCTATGCACCACCTCCCCCATCTCTTTCCAACACCAGAGCACTCTAGCTGCAGTTTCTCTGGAGGATAAACTCATTTTTTAAAAAATTCCAGGGCTTTGTCTGCTCCCCAGAGTCACCCAGGAAATAGCACGTCCAATTCTGCAGACCAAACCTAGGCAATTTTCAGAGAGGAATTTTAAATTGACCTCAATGCTTCTCCAATAGTCCTTCCAGCACAACTGTGACACTGCCACAGTGGGCTCACTGTCGATCAATTCTACTGGGAAAAATGTATGGCAGGGTGTAAATTCCCTTCATCTCCCTTTGACTCAGAAAAAAAAAAAACGTAATTCTTTTCCAAAATTTAAGATCTCCAAGGCAAAAGTTTTATATAATCTGTTATTCTCAAACAGGCAAGGAAGACAGAGAATCACAGCTGAGCAAGCTCCTAAATTTCTTCAAGGTATTATTAAGACATACAATGAGTTCTCTTTTTGCAAATGTCCCTTAAATAATGGGTTGAATAATTGCATCTTTTAGCTAAATGGGTCTAGTTAAGAAGGAAGGAGAAAAAGTGGTCTTGGCAAGGAACAGAGAGCATATTCCAAGAGACAGAGGAGAGTTTTTTAAAAACTATTTGCAAACCCGTGATTTAAGAAAGTCAACAGAAACAATGCAGTCTCCTGAGTGGGTAAGTTAAGAAAGACATGACCACACCTATGCCGGAGAGGGAAAATGGAGAGATAGGTTCCTAGAACCTGGGAGACACAGGAAAGGGCTTTCTAAGAGAAGAGCTGCGGCCATTTGATAATGTGCACAGCCCTCCCGTGGCAACCTCACGGGGAGAGAACCAGGGAATAAATATCCTACCTCAGCTTCCACCACCCTCCCATCTTCCACCTCTACCTTTGATCAAGGGAGCCTGTCTACGTGGTCCATCAAGTCACTTCCCAGGGTACGAGGAAGGACGAAGAAAAATGGAGAATGGATCTGGAAGGCAAAAGAATATCCAGCACAGCCCTTGGGGCAAGTGAAAGGGGAATGAGCCAGCTTCAGGGAAGTGTCCACAGCCTGACCATCTGAGAATGGGCAGCTCCTTCACCTGCAGACACGGGTCCATTCTGCAGAGAGAGAGAGACTGCCTTGCCCTGTTCAGAAAGAAGAGATAAATACAACCAAGTTCACGGGGATGACCTTGGTCTTGGGAGTCACACCCACCCTGGCTTTACCAATACTGTGAGGAGGCAGCTCTAAGTCCTTGGGGAAATTACTTAACCTTTCGGAGCCTCAAGTTAATGTTTATCTTGTTGCATCCTTACAGGGTTTCTGATTGAATCCAGGAGCCTCTTTGGGTTGTTTCAATACTGAGGGAAACAAAAGGTGCCGAGCAAGAGGCTGAACATGGGAATGAAGTTCTTTTGTAGGAACTGGAGCCCTTAATTGCAAGGGGTGGGGAAAAGGAGTTTATTTTGAAATTGTATAAAAGCAAATCACTGCACTTTGGTTTCTTTTATCAAGGAAAGTGCACCACATAGGCCCATTCCTGAACTTATCTCATCCTTCATTTCACCCTGTTCCTGACCAACCTGAGCTTTCATCCATTCTCGCCCCTTCCTATCTTCAGCCTCCCGGACCTCCAGCTTTGAACTTTACCCCCTAGGGGATGCCGGGCAGGGATGAAGTGACAATATCTGTTAAAATTATTATGAGGCAATTTTAAAAGATGAAGTCTAAATGGCTTGTTACCTAGGATCACTGCATAGATGCAAAAGTAAAAATAACCATGGTATCAAAATAACCACATCAAAATGTCATGAGCTCAAATTACTTAGCCTCTCTGTGTTCCTTACTTTGCAAAATGGAGATGATATTCTGTGTTTCTGGCCTGGAATAAGGGAATACAGATGATGTCCATAAGCATCTGACACATAGTAGGTGGTGAATGGATGGTAGTTAGCAAATGTGTCTCCATTCTACCATGATCCAGTTGCATGACCTGTGGCAAATCACTTAATGTCTCTAAACATGTTTCCTTGCCTTAATTAAAGAGACCACAGCCAGCAAAGGGATGTGGTTATTCTCAAGTAGGTTTCTTTCAAGGAATCCTATCCTATCTAACTAAAGATAGGGACTCAGTAAAGGAGGACAGGGACAGTGGACTGACTGGCTTCCAATCTGGCCTCTCCACCCCCCTCACCATTGCCCCAGATTTTACCACCCAAAATGCATACCTGATGTATCAATACTCATTTGCCAAGAAAAACTGTAGTTTTCTCATGGCATATCCATTTCCCCTCTGCTAATCTTTTAGGGAGACATAAGGGGAGGATTAATCAACTGTATATCGAAAGCCAAAGGGGAATCACACAAGTTCCATCAAGGAGCTTTAGTGCCCGTCTTCCATCTAGTTTATCTTTAATTCATATTTAAAACCCAAAGGGAATGATTAGGGCACTGGGAGAGGGGCGAGTTTCAACAGTCTCTTCTGCTCTTGACAACTAGGTCACATCTCAACACCCTGCTGCCCCTCTCATCTCTACCCCTTCCCTTTCCAATTTAAAATGTCACTGTCTGCTGTTCAACCTGATGAAAGTTATGGCGAGGCAAGGAGAGTTAATGACTGTGGATTGCTTTAAATTGAAAACCCATGTATGTCGGGAGCCACCTTGACAGCCGAGTGCTTCCCTTGGAATAGCCTAAGTAATTAAGTTTAATATTTAAGCCAAGCATAAGGTCAGCTGGAACCTGTCCAGGTAGTACTTTCTGGAAACCCAAAGGAGCACAAAGTTGTACGTGTATCCTTTTATGATGTAGACTAGAATCGGGATGAATAAAGGAAAGCAGTCTCCTCTACTCTGCCACCAGAACAAACGCGTGCATTCATCTATTCTTCCATCCATCTATCCATCCACCCGCAAACACGTGTTGAACTCCTGTGTACCCGGTCCTGTGCCAGGTGCAGATGATGCAGAGGTTCCTACAGAGGTCACAGGCAGGGAGAGACAGACTGGTGCGCAGACCCTATTCCACACCACAACAGGGGCAGCAATAGGGGAAGACACAAGATACAAAGTAGACCAGTGACACAAACAAGGTCATGATTCACTCATGGAAGAGCAAGAAGGAAACAGTGGGCTTCCTGGAGGAGGCAACCCCCTGTAGGGAGAAGAACCCTCCAGGCAAAGTATGAGCAAGCCAAAGAAGGAGACATGAAATGATAAGCAATGCAATTTAACCCTGCCCTTCGAAGACACCGCACCGGATCATGAGAGCCTCAGGGATTCTAAAATCAAAGGTGGTCACCACCCTTGGCCCATTTGTTATACAGCCACAGCTAGACCCACAAGTGAATTATAGGCTTTTAACCTCCCTACAACCTTCTCAAGGGCTGGGGCATCTTTTCTAGTCTCCATGTGGAAGGCAACCTGGAATAACAAAGAACTTCAGCTCAGGAAGCAGACATAGCAAGGTCAACTCCAGCGCTCCACTGTGTCTCTGCAAGCCATGCGACTTCCCACATTTCAGACCTTCCCCTTAGAAACCAGAGATAATAGGGTCTGCTCACAAGTGTGCAGTTGATTTAATGAAATAGTTTATGAAAAACATAATAAATGTTCTTCCCTCCTTCCCTGAATACAGAACAATAGACAAAGAAGAAAAACATATTTGGTGAATAATAACAATCCACGAGATATTATGGTTGCTGCATCTTCAAATTTTCCTCTTGGATCCATCTCCAAAAATGTAGGAGCATCTCTTCATTACAAGCATCTTATCATCTGAACATAAATTTTTGCTTATTTCTTATATATGTTACAGAACCAAAGACTTTTTGATGAGTAGTTGAGAAATGCATGATTCTGGAATTTTCTACTTTGCAAAGTGCTAGGTTGACTAGATTTATAGTACTTTTTTTTTTCTTTCTTCCAATGCAGCATTTAGGTTTGAGTGGGAAAACCTGTTTATACAAACTATTAGGCAGCACCTTAAGCTGATCTTTAAAGAAACAGCAGTAGCTATCGTCTATTAAGCGTTGTCAGTGTATTCCATGGTTGTGCTGCTAAGTGGAAAGGCCAGAAACCTACAATTCTCCAGTCTTTCTTCCCCTCACCCCATATTACAAAATTAGGGCTACTTCTCTGTTGCTCTCTGATTATTATAAATGACAGAAGTTTGAATTCTGATACAAGGTAAGATTAATCCAGTCAGTATCCCCTTTATCTTTGCTAATGAGCAAGTAAACAGATCTCATGGAATAAGGGTCTCCTCTTTTACATACAAGAGATGCTTGGGCATAAATTACATCCAAGACCACATACTGTTAGTAGTTCTTGCTTTTCTCCTAGTTAAATCCAATGAACTCATGAATATTTACAAAACCAGAATATTTACTATGCAACTAGAAGGTATAACAGTTCTCAAACTGATTAGAACTATTGTGAGAGAGTCTTCCATTTTTTCAGACTTCCAAACACTGTGGGGGGGTCTCATGAAAAGGAATTCTTCCCTGATCTCCATTCCCTGTGCAAAGTAGTTGCCTCCAGGCTCTGAAGAGTCCTGCTTGAAATAAACAGAGAAGGCAAGGAAATGGGTGAAGACTGCCATCTAGTGGCTCTATAGAGAGGTGTTGCAGAATATCACAAAAGCTGTCTTTCGTTTCTCACAAATGGCATTAACCAAATACAAGAATGTGAGAAATTGCCCCAACTTTTCCTCCAAGGCTTCTATGGAGACTTCCTCCCCATGCAGCGATGGTAGGAGTTGCTGGAATTTCAGCAGGTGCTGGATGAAAAGGCAGCATCCTGGAGGAGCCTGGAGCCCTGACAATAGAGGGGACTTCCCTTAGGAGACTCACGTTTGCCTCCTCTCCCTATCCTAGCTTATGAAAATGCAAGACTACTGCTATGGATTGCATTATGTTCCTACAAAACATGCTGAGATCCTAAGATCCTAACCCCCTGCACCTAATGGCCTGGTTTCAGACGTAGGGTCATTGCAGATGTGATTAGTTGAGATTCACATATTTTACGGTAGGGTGGGGCCTACTGTAAAATCCACTCTGACTGGTATTCTGATAAGAAAACAACTACCGAGCAAAACTAGAGACACACAGGGAGAATGCTGTGTGATGACAAAAGCAGAGAATGGATTTCGGCAGCTGCAGGCCAAGTGTATCGGTCAGCTTTCTGTTACTATAAGAAAATACCTAAGATAATCAACTTATTAAGAGGAAACAATTTATTTTAGCTCACAGTTTTGGAGGTTTCAGGCCATGGTCAGTGGTCCCTGCTGCTGTGCTCATGGCAAGGCAGCCCATCATGGCAGGGAGCACACGTGGTAGAGGCCAAACTCCTCTACACCGCAGCAGAGATGCAAAGGAGAGGAAGGAGTTCTGATTCCACCGACTCCTTCAAGAGCACACCTTCAATGATCTAAGTCTTCTGAAAGTTCCACCTCCTCGCAATAGCTCGGAGCTGGGGACCAAGCCCTTAACACTTGGGCATTTGGGAGACATTCAAGACCCCAAACTACAGCACCATAGAATGCCAAAGATTCCCGGCAACCCCCTGAGAACTAGGAGGATGTAAAGAAGGACTGCCTTACAGGTTGCAGAAGGAGCATGTTCCTAGATTTGAGGCTTCAGAGCTCCCACATACTGTTAGAGAACCTAGTACACCAGCCTGCCCCCTCCAGGGCCTGCCTCCCCTCGCAGAGGCCCTAGGTTTCCAGACACACGTGTGGTTGTCATTTTGCTCCTCTGTTCTCACAGCTGCCAGGCCCTCACCCTGCTCCATCCACCCTTCACAGTGCCAGGTGGATTTTCCAGAATATTATTCTGTTTAGAACCTGTGCTTTCCCTGCCAAATAGAAAACAGATGTCTTAGCCCAATAGTCAACACCCTCCATAATCTGGTTTGTTCCAGCACACCTGATACTTGGCTCATTAAAACACTTGGCCCACGTCCATTTTTTCATTTCTGCGATTGTCGTACTAGTCCACCTCGTCTCCATCTGGGTCAAACACTTACTGAAAATAAAAACTTAGGAAAAATAATAAACACTTCCTCCAAGTATTCCCCACAAAACTGATTTCTAAATTCTCTGAGTTCTTGGAGCTCTTTGCCCTGACCTCTTGGAGGACATCTTTCATTTTTTTATCTTGTGTTGTAATTCTCTTCTGCTTTAATTCACTCAGGAGTCAGTCAGCTTTCTGCGCAGGGATCATCTCTGAATGCCCTCAGTGCTTTACATGGTTGCCTAAATGAGGTCCTATAAGAAATAATTCATTCTGTCCTTTCTGCAGTTCAAGACAATGTCTAACCATCCACTCCCTTGATCTTCCTGCCCACACTGTCCACCTTGAAGTCCCTGTTTGGCTCTTCCTGCCCCAGTGCCTTTGCATATGGAGTTTCTTCTGTCTGGAATACTCATCTCTTCCCAGAAAACCTGGTTGACTTTGTCTACTCCTTGAGATTTTAGCTTGATCATCACTTCGCCAATAAAGGTTTCCTGCTGTGCAAATTCTCCTAGCACCACATCCCTGTCGTCTGTAGCACTCAACACAGGTAGTGCGTCTTGATGTCTATGGATATGATAATTTGGTTAATGTCTTCTTTCTGAAACTCTAAGTTCCATAAAACAGAGACAGCAAAGGCGACCGTTGTATCCTTCTCACCTAGGAGATGCTCCATAAATATTTGTTGAGAAAGCAAATGAAGAAAAAAATAGGAAGAGAGAAAAGAAAAAACAAAGAAGTAGAAAAGAGAAAAGGAGACATGATATAAACATATTGAGTACCTAGTGTGTGCTAGCACTATTTTAAGAGGCATCTTAAATAAATAAATGTTTTTTCTGAGATACTATCTCACATACACCTGCAGTAACACTGTGAACATGATATCACTCCTGCCTTGAAGATGGGAAACCTCATGTTTGGAAACAGTTTACACTCGTGGTTGTGGCCAATGTCAGTACCATGAGATGTTAAATATGGTGACAGGAACTACCGTAAGGAGGGGAGAGCTTCCAGCTGAGTCTCTATATCTCCTGTAAAGCTTCTAGAATGAACGTGTGACTCAGAAACTCATTCTCCTGTCGGACATGGAAGAGGAAGCTGGACAGGAGCCTCAGGTCTCATCCTTTCCATTTCTGTCAGTTGTATTTTCCAATGTCAGTTATTTTTGCATGTGACCATGTCATAGTTCTTAATCTGAAAACCCTTGAGGCAAAGAAATGAAAACTTGCTGAAATCGAATTGCCATCAGGCTTCTGGTTTCTTCCAAATCATCGGCCTACCCTTTTAAATTACTTACCACAGTGAATGCCCTGTGATTCACATCACTCCACAGTGATAAACAGAAAGAGTAACAAATAGTGTTTTCCATGGAAATGGAAATGCTTAAGAATAATGCCTAGAGGAAACTTTAAACCACGGCATTGGGTGCCATAATAATGCAGAATCGTAAAGTTTATGAAATGCAGAACAATGGGGAACTCAACTTCATGTGAACTAAATCTCCAGCTCCCACATAATGTTACATGCTCTACTCCGTGAGAATAAACGATTCTTCCTGCACATTGGAGTCATTGAAGTGGCACCATCTTGCCGGTATTGCCTGTTGGTTCATTAAATTAGTTAATACTTATGACAAGTTTCTACGCCTATAAAACACCTATCTACATTACCTTATCTGTCTGCCTCTCACAATAATCTTGTGCAGTAGACAAAGCAGGTATAGTTATTGTCACCATTTTACAAATGAGGACATTGGGGCTGGCATAGTGATGGCTACTGTGGCCTCACAGCTAATAAGAGGCAGAAGTGAGACTGGAGCTATACCATTTAACTCCTGAACTCTCTCTGCCACCCCATTGTTGCCTCCAAATTGGGGACTCACACAGAGGAATAGAGCTTAGGAAGAGTGTCCACATCAGTGGTTCCTTTCTCAAAAAGACCATCAGGGAATTCCTCAGGGCAAAGAGAGAAAGAAATCTGTAAGTGTCTGATGGGTCAGGGATGGTCATTCTGTGGTCCTCAATCCTGCAATGGGAAGTCTGTGATCAGTCCTGGAAGAGTTCTGAATGGAGGAGCCAAAATTGATGCTGGTAAAGCACTTAAGAGTCATATGCAGCAGACTGTAACTGATATCTAAGGAGTGTTTGTTAAAATGACAGACCTACACTTATGTGCCTGGAACTGCCAGGTACTCTTGCTCTAAGACCTCATCTTTGCTAGCATGGCAAATTATAATAAAGTTAGCACGTGAACAATGACCGTTGGGGTTTGGATCCAAAAAGATGTCTCCTGAAAAGCTCACATGTTAGGCAATGCAGCAATGTTGAGAGGTGAAATGATTATGAGAGCTATAACCTTGTTAGTGGATTAATCCATTTGATAGATTAATAATTTGAATGGACTATGGGTGGTAAATATAGGTGGTAAATATAGGTAGGTAGAGCATGGCTACAGGAAATAGGTCACTGGGGTCACTATATTATATATATGGTGATATTTTTATATTTATATATCTATCTCCCTGGGTACTCTCTCCCTCTGCTTCCTGGCTGTCATGAGCTAGGTAATGCTCCTCTGCCATACCCTTCCACCATGATGTTTTGCCTCGCCTCAGGCCTAGAGCAATAGAGTTGGCCAACCATGGACTGAACCCATAAACCCAGTAAACTTTTCCTTAGGTTTTGTCAGGTATTTTGGTCATGGTCACCAAAAGCTTATGCAATAGTTAGAGCAGGTATAGTTATTATCACCATTTTACAAATGGTGACTAATGCAATGACAATAATACATCATATTGGTTAATCTCTGTTTAAATCCTTGTAAGACTATACTATGCAGTAGCCCCATTTTTTTTGTATGGGAAAACCAATGTCAAGCAACTAGTTCAACATCTTACTATTAGGGGGACAGTTAAAATTTGATGTTGAGTTATCCTTTTCACTTTCCACCCTATAATGCTTCTTTCAGATCTTATTATTTCAGTTAGCTGAAATTTAATCATCAAATATTTTCGCTTCCCAATCTTTCTTTTTCCCTTAACTGCCTCAGTCTATCCTATTCAATATGAGAGCTAATGAGCACTCAAAATGCTAGAAGTATAAAATCAACATTTAGCAAAACAAAAATTGGGTAAAATAATTCATTAATAAATCATAATATTGATTACATGTTGAAAAATGTAAAACATGAATATAATTTAAATGTTATTAAATAAAAGATGTTATTAAATATATCAATTAATATATTTATATTAATATAAATTAATTTCATTTTTTTAAAGAGAGAGAGAGAATTTTTTTTAATATTTATTTTTTAGTTTTCGGTGGATACAACATCTTTTATTTTATTTTTATGTGGTGCTGAGGATCGAACCCAGCACCCCACGCATGCCAGGCGAGTGCGCTACTGCCTGAGCCACATCCCCAGTCCTCATTTTTTGCTTTTTAATGTAGTTACTAAAAACATTTAAATTATATAGATGACTAACATTATGCTTCTATTGGACAGTATTGCTATAGATTACTGTTTCAAATTTCATCAACTTTATTCCCCACAGGCTGACATCAGAATAAAATAGGAATAAATGTTCTTCAGTTTGAATTATTCTCACAGCATAAGCCTATAACAAAGATGTTCAGACTCTGAGTTCTGTGGTATCTGACAGACTGCTTTTATCATTTACCATAATCCATGGCAAAAATAATCATTTATATATGATTAATATATATGATTATATATGATTTATATATGATCTCCATCCTGTTGCAAAACCAGAATAACCTGGTATTTTTATGTCATATATACATATATTCTATTTCTATAATATATATTCTATTTGGCTTTGTTTTATAATATATTTTATAAATATATTCTATTTAGATTTATATAATTACATATCAATATAACTAAATGAACAGTTTTGTTAAGTAATGTTTACTCAGAGAAATGAATTTCCCCTTACTAATATTTTCTCAATTATCTCCCTTTCTATTTTTTTAACATTGGTTGCAACCCACAAAATTAACTTCCCAACCTACTAATGTGTTTCAACCCGGTGTATAAAACTAGGCGCAGCGTCTGCAAGTGAGATACTGATTTAACCTACACAAAGGTGAAAGGATTTGGGGGATAAATAACAAGTTTACTTAGTTGAACCTGGCAGAAATTCATTAGCGAGTGGAGGCCTGTAGCTACAGCAAATCCTGTGGCCCTATCAATTGGTCAAATTGAGGGAGTTCTTCACACAAAATGACTCCTCCCTCCTATGGAGTCAGCACTAGTGGTCATATCTAATGTCCAGCTATTGGACCGTCTGCTCACCAGCACCTCTTTTTATAAGGAAGAACGAATACTTCTTTGGCATTTGCTCTTCTTACCGGATCCCCACTCAAGATCAAGGTCCAGCCAGGAGGTTCAAGTTTCCGTCTACTATAGGCCATGTCTGATGACTGGGGAGTGGGAATCCAATCCAATTGAGACCAATCCAAGCCTGTTTCTGGGATTTGTAGGCATCTAACCAGAACAAGGGAAAGTCAGTCTTCTAATGATAAAACCCCCAGGGTCTTAACTTGGAATCTGTCAGTGGTCAGGTTCTCTGCCATGTGGCAGAAGCTCCTTCAGCATAGAAGAGAGTGAAGCAAAGAGAAGCAGAGGTGAGAGACACAGAGATAAATGGACCCAAGTCTCTACAGGACTAGTTTTATGAGCACACAGCCCTTGTGGTCTCACAGGGTCCCCTATCTGGTTTGATGCTCTTCTGTGGATGAGTTGAAATGTATAATAAATTTCAAACAAAAAGTTCTTACATTTTCATTTTATTCTGTGCTTACAAACTATATTACTAACCCTGTGGCCTGGGTTCCAATTGTTCTTTAAATCCAACTGGATCTTCACCCTTCCTCATACTGAATCGTTTATCTCTTTTTTCAATTATGTGAAATTCTTACCAAAAATGTTTTTGCTCAGCTCCTTAGAAGTTGGTTCTCTTTAAACCAAGGATCTTTAATGACACTGTGATTAAAAACAGAAGATCGGGCCAATAACACAATTATAGAAACCCTAAACCACCTTGACCCAAAGATAGAGTTCTGTTGCTGCCCCTGAGGCTTGTTGACGTCTCAGAACCGTAGCTGTAGGACCTGTGTATCTCCCTGCAGAGTCCAGAAAAATCTTCATGCTCTAGAAATAAACCAGTTGGTCTCTAAATGTTGGTAGCATTTAGAGACAACACTGATTTTAGTCATCTTAAAATAATATCTAAAGTGATCCCTTTAACATTGCAAATTCAATAGATTTATACTCAAACTGTACCCTGTTCATTTCTCTGGGCAACTGGAAAGCAAGCCAGTAAGTAGGGCAAAACATGTTCCCAGTATGATATCACTGTTTAGTTGTTATACATGTTAGTTAATACTCATGATGATTTAAAAAAAAATAAATGGATTATCATTTTTTTTTACAAAGGAAAATAAAAAGTACCATACTTAATGGTAAGGTATCCAGTGGCCTAGTTGTGCCAGTTTCAGCCTGGTTACCTTTAGACTGATCTTTCAGTTGAACTACAGAACATATAACATGCTCATATTTTTTAAAGTAAGGGAGAATTTGCCCCTTCAGTTTGATTTAGTGGCTTGAGGTTCCCCCAAGTCCCTTTGAACTGTATTGCTCTTGCACCACATTTATTTCTTATGTATTTAGAGTAACTGATGTGCTTGCTGCTCCTAAAGGACGAAGGAATATGAGGGAACCCATAAGATTAACCTTCAATGAAAAGAACAAATCTAGTGGAAGCAAAGAGAGGGAAGTGAGATAGTTTAGAGACCACTATCACTCTCAGCACACATATAGGGCCCATGGCAGCTGGTCCCCAGTGTCTTTGTGCAGCAGCTGCTAGGCACCAGACAGCATGGATTAAAGTAATAGAGAAATAGAGGCTGTGTTCTTGGGACCTGTGTCTTCTTGAAAAATGCCCCTTTGCAGCATTGTGTGTATTTCCCCAAGAATGTGTTAGTGCCTATAGATGATCCATATAAGAAAACTGTGTGACAGCTGGGTGGGGTCTCTTAGAGAAATTCTGAACCCCACATCCTGACAAAGGTCCAGAAGAATGCCCACCCTGGGAATTATGGGAAATTTATATAATAGCAACACTCAGACATGTCATTTCATTTAATGCCTATACTAGGCCTCCCAAGAAATCCTACGGAGTCCTGGGTGACATGCTGTTCACTGAAAGTCATTCAAGATAAATTTATTAAGCACACATTGTATATTAGGCACTGTGCTGGGGATACTGCAGTGAAATAATCTAGACATGGCCTCTGCTCACTTGGGGTTTATCTTCCCAGAGTGGGGAAAAAAAAAAAAGTGAGGAAATGAGTAGATGATTTTAAGAGAAATAGGGCTGACAATGGAAACCTACAAGAGGTTTGATAGAAGAGAGGGGTAGGGTAGCCCAGCCCTCCATGCATCTATCTGCCTGCTGGGCATCCCCTAGCTGCGCCCTCCTCTCCCCCTCCAAAGTCCCTCTTCTCCTTCTTCCTCTCCTCACCGACCCCCACTCTTCTCTGCCCTGCTCCTATCGCTGCCCATTTTCTGGTTTCCACGGGGCAGTCACGAGCCCCGACCCTGCCGGTCCTGAGACTCAACGGTCCCAGCGCGCCCACAGCACCAGCTCCTTCCTCGGACCCTGCGAGCCGCCACTCCGCGTCCGCAATGGGAAACGAGGCCAGTTACCCAAAGGAGATGTGCAGCCACTTCGAACCCGAAGAAATTAAAAGGCTGGGCAGGAGTTTCAAGAAGCTGGACTTTGACAAGTCGGGCGCTCTGAGTGTGAATGAGTTCATGTCGCTGCCCGAGCTGCAGCAGAACCCATTGGTGAAGCGGGTGATCGACATCTTCGACACCGACGGCAATGGAGAAGTGGACTTCACGGAATTCATCCGGGGGACCTCCCAGTTCAGCGTCAAAGGGGACGAGGAGCAGAAGTTGATGTTCGCGTTCAGGATCTACGACGTGGATAAAGATGGTTACATCTCCAACGGGGAGCTCTTCCAGGTGCTGAAGATGATGGTGGGCAACAACCTCAAGGACTGGCAGCTACAGCAGCTCGTGGACAAAACCATCATCATCATGGATAAGGACGGCGATGGGAAGTTATCCTTTGAGGAATTCAGTGCTGTGGTCAGAGACCTGGAAGTCCACAAGAAGTTGATAGTGACTGTGTGAGCCTGTTTTCAAAGAACATGGCCCAAACAACTTTGCCCAAAGCTTTCTTCTTTCTTACAAGATCTGTTCCAGGCATCCATCAATTGTCTCTCTGACTTAACCCAGAAGTATTTCTCTTTGTGGAAGCGACATTTTCTAACATGTGCTTCATCACCAATTCAGTGTTATTAATTCTTATCTCAGTGGTTCAGGGTATCACCCCAAATGGGGGAAGAGCAAGATGAAGCATCAAAGTGGGAAAAGGGGAAAAAAAAAGTCTTTTATAAATGTCTTTTTCTTTGTTTTGATTCAGATCCCAAACTGTAGTCAAAAACTTTAAAATAAGAAAATATATACCTTAGCCTGCCTTTCTCATGATTTTGTATGCAGGAGGAAATTGTACAATTTGTTTTTGGGTGTTAGGTGAACCATTCATTCACTTGTAGTGTTCAGATGCCTTTGACAGATTGTTAACTTCTTGTTGTAGCCACAAGGACTCCCTACTGAGTGTCTTTCAATTACTTTCCATGTAACAAAAATTCATCTCTTCTCATAGTAGGCTGCAGCTCCCTTCCCCATGAAGCATCTACTTAGGGGAAAGTGTCCAGTAGGAATCCTCCAGGGCTCATGTAAAAAATGTGAATCCTGCACCAAGTGCCCAGCCCAACTATATCCAGCAGTGGCAGTGGATATTCCATGTTGGCTAACAGCTCCAGTATTAAGTTCAGAAAAGGGATCTTCTAGTCAAACAAGGCAGGGACCTTCCAAAAAAGCACTCTCACTTTCAACTCTGTCAACTCACCTTAGTTGGAGTAAATGGGAGAGATATAGAGTCAGCCTTCCCACAGGACAGAGTCAGTAAAGATTCTGACTCTCCTGGGAATGCAAATAAGTCTCTAAGCAGAGGTGAATGGTGGCAGCACTGGCTGATTTTGAAAATTAGATCTGAGGCAGAGCAGAGAAACTGAAAACTCTCAAGAAGCTCTTGTCCTTCTGTAACATTGCTATTTCACTATAATTTTCTTTCTCACAAAGGACCACTCCCCATAAAGATGTCTAAGGCTCCCAAAATGCTAGAAAAAATGAAATGTGCTCTTCTTACACTTACCTAGCCAAGGGAAACCATTCAGGTGATTTCTCTCAGGATGAGGAAAATCCATTTCAGATAAGTTTATTGTTTCATTTTGAAGAAGCTGGCAACTAGACTGGCAGGACAACTATCTACAAGGCATTCTGACATACTTTTTATATTTTAAAGAACCACAAATAAGAGTCCCTGTCACTTTAATTCATGTGCAGTCCTAAAGAAATGTATTAACGATCATAAACACTCCCAATCCTATAGTCATATGAGTCATGACCCTATTGCAGGGTAATATAGATCAAAGATGCAAACACACTGGATTTGAATTCAGTTGCAACTGGGTTATCATAGTCTCTTAGCTATGTGAACATGAGCAAGTTAGCTTATGTCTTTCCACCTAATTAAAATGAGGATCTATACCATTTAAAATGTGTAAATCACCTAGAATACAATATGTTCGTGCTACTGATTCCCTTCTCCCTACTTTCCCTTATCAGTATGTAAAGGAGACATGAGGTGGCTGTTGTTTGTTTCTTAATAAGCAGAGTTCACTTTAGGCCTCAGTTTCCTGTTTTATGAAAATTGATACTTGATTTGATTCTAGTAATAACACTATTTGAGACAGGTAAATACAGGGACCATAAAAACAGTGAGGTAGAAACATTTACTACCTAGCCAAACCCACTCTAAATTTAACTGAATATCTTTATGATTCTTGCCCAGAAAGGAAACAATGGGGACAATGTCAATGTCCTCCCTCCCACCTCCCATTTTCAGAGGGAATAATAGACTCCTTGAGAACTGGGGAAACTTTAAAAGAGGGCAGTGCCCAACTGTTTGACTTTGTGGAGGGAATTTTACACGGGGAAAGTGAGCACATGTCATGCTGGCCAAGAAGACCTCTAACAGAGGGACATTATTTTTAGTGGCAATGTGTACATCAAAATATGGAGATTTTGAAATTATGAACATGGGTTTGAAACGTGGATTGTGTATGCAAATGTAACAAGGAAAAGAAAAATATTTTAGTTTCTGGAGTGACTAGAATTAAATGATTGCTTCATCAATCTACCTAACATAGCTGCCCAAAACTTTGTGGCAATGACTGAATCAAGAACTTGTTTCTGTTTTCAGCATTGGAAAGATCTGATGGGAAAATGGATCATACTTACTTCCAAGTTAGAATTCTTTGTTTTGTTTTGTTTTCTCTCAGTTGATTGCCAGTTGTCAACAATTTTAGTTTTATACAACTCCTTGGAGTGACAATAATAGTTACCATTTATAGAGCTACAATAATTCTTGGTACAACCTTTATTATATCATTTAATCAACACTGTGATGTGGGTACCATCATCTCAGCTTTACAAATGAGGCATAGAAAGATTGGAAGTTCCTCAAGGCCATCCATTCAGTAAGTAACAAAGCAAGGATTTATACCAGGTTTTCTGACCCCAAATCCTGAGCTTCATTTATATTTCAATGGCATTCCTCTTACTTTTGTGGCTCCATATGTACCTGTCTCAAATTATTTCTGTTAGTCTTATCAATGTAATCAAATCAAGTCTTAATGTTCACAAAAGAGGAAACTGAGGCCCAAAGAAGTAAATTACTTGTCAAGAAGCAAGCAGCCAGCCCCCATAACTTTGGTTTCACTTTTAGCAAAGAAACAAATATATTAGACAAGACAGTTTAAAACCGTTTTCCTCCTTCATCTCATCTTTTGAGAAATAGGTGACAGTATTTAGATTAAACTGAAAACAGCAACCAATATGCTCTGAGACTGCACAGATTAGTAACAATATGTCGTTATGAATCTATGCTAATGAGTTGTGTCTGCTTGCTACCATATGTCGCAGTCTCCAAGCCATGAAACACTCTTTTTGAAACAGAGGGGAAAATATGGCCTCAGCATAATTGGTTTATATTCCAAGTCTATCATGCTTTAGAAACATTCTCAAGGGAAAATCTTCCAAAAATTTAAAAGTTACAAATTCATCCTTCACTTATGCTACTGATTCTGTTAGGATATAGAGTAGGTAGGTAGTCTGGCTGTGGTGTTTTATCTATTTCCCATGCTTTGAAAAGGGAGAGGTCAGAGGCTTTTTAAGATAGGCGTTCATGGTAGAGAACTGAAGCCACTAGTCTGAAAATCAGACTTCAGATTAGACTCTGGACCCCTCTTTTTCCTTTTATATTTCCTCTTTTTGGGGAGCAGGGCACAGGGGGGTTGTGTATGTGTACTGAGGTTAGAACCTAGGATCTCACACATGCTGGCCAAGTGCTGTACCACTGAGCGAACCCCAAGCTCTGAACTCTTCTTTTATTGTATTAACTACTATACCTATGTTAGTAGCCAGTGACTGTGACTTATAAAATGTGGTAACTTTTCATCGCTGTGACTGAAAAACCTGATAAGAACGACTTATTATTTTGGCTCACAGTTTCAAAGGTTCAGTCTATGGTCATCTGATTCCATTGCTCTGGGCCTAAGGTGAGGCAGAACCTCCTGGCAGAAAGGTAAGGCAGAAGAAAGCTGCTCAGCTCACGGCAACCAGGAAGCAGAAAGAGAATAAGGGCCAGGGAGAAAATATAATCCCCAGACCATGCCATCAGCCATGCCTCACCTGCCCACAGTTACCACCTATAAATCAAAATTATTAATCCATTAAGTGGATTAATCCACTGATGAGGCTACAGCTCTCATAATCTAATCACTTCACCTCTGAACATTCCATTACTGCCTTACACATGAGCTTTTTAGGAAATACTCCATCTCCAAACCATAACATAAACCATGTGTCATATCACCTTTTTAAATGAATTAGCTGATTTAAAATGAAAATCATGACACATGCAATAAATTGTGTAGATCGGAGGACATAACTTGATAGACCATAGGCTAAAGCTAAGCACAAATGTGCATTTTTTTGGTGTTGGTTTCTCATGGTGTTTATTCTCACAATGATCTTTAATCATTTGCCATTTTTTTTAATCTGAAGGTTTTTTTAATTAAAATTAACATAAAGGAATGAGGCCACTCTAGGATGGAAGTGGCCTTTTGTGAGTCGAGGAGACTCTGAATATTGGGAGAAAATTAAAAGTTTCAATGAAGAGAAATTAACATAGTTCCACTCTTAGCACAAAAGTTCAAGCTGGAGCTGAGCATGGTGGTGAGTGCACACCTATAACCCCACCTGCTTGGGAGACTGAGGCAGGAGAATCACAAATTCAAGGCCAACCTGGGCAACTTAGTGAGAACTTGTCTCAAGGTTAAAAAAAAAAAAAAGTTAAGTCTGGGGGTGTAACTTAGTGGTAGAGCACTTGCCTAATAAGTTCAATCCCCAGTACTTCAAAAAAAAATGTTCAACATGAACAGAAGTATTCACCATTTTTTAAAAATTACAGCACTATAGACACAAGATATTTATTACAACAAACAATATATTCTAACAATTAAAGTTGTTATAAAACAAAGTGGGTAAAGATTGAACATCCAGGCCTTTGTAGGACTTAGTGACATTGAGAACGGGTTTTGTCCTTCTTAAGGGCAAAATTTCACACATCACCAGTCTTTAAAACAGTTATATCATTTGATGCTGTAACCACACCCATTACAATATTTATCCCAAATTAATCTAGAATGATATTTTAAAGTGCAATACTCAAAATGTTTTAACTACAGCAATATTTTTCTCATATATATAAATTACAATAGTAACTGACAGTTTGAGAATCTTCAAGTTGATTATGATAAAACAATAAGTGATAGGTTTAACACATTAAAATTAATAATTAATTTTTAGAAAATAATACTTTAAAAATTAATATTAAAAGTTTATTGTTTTACAAAATAGCAAGTTTTTAAACAGCATAATGCATAATTACTACTCTGGAAAATATGTATGCAAATGATCATAGTTCAGAAAAGAACAGAGAGAATCCAAAGTAATCATTTTATAGCAAAAGGATTACAAATAATCTCAAATTTATTTTTAGAAAACAATTTTTGGGGTTCTTTTAAGAATGAGTCAAATTTTTCAAAAGACTGAACCATGGAATTAATGTAGCAAATTAAATAGAGTTTCAAGCATAAAAGATGTTTGCCCAAGCTTAGAAAGTATGGGGGCTTGAGGAGCCTGAGGAATGTGGTGGGGGTAACATCTCCTCCATCTCCTGGGCAACAAGGGCAATCCCTGGGGGATGAGCTGCTAAGCAATTTCCAGGATAGGGAAGACAAAGAGTTCCCAGCCCCCAAACTCCAGGACCTGATTGCTTAGGAATCCTTCTGCTTATCCAAATGCCTGAGCACTGCTGATGTGGATTCATACAGTGCTTCCCTGGATTTGCTAAATCATCTTCTCCTGTTTCTTTTGTTAAGTATGATCCTTTTTTCTTTCTTTCTTTCTTTTCTTTTTCTGGTGCCAAGGATTGAACCCAAGGGTGCTCAACCACTGAGTCCCAACCCCAACCCTTTTTATTTTTTTATTTTGAGACAAGATCTAAGTTGCTTAGAGTCCCACTAAGTTGCTGAGGTTGTCCTCCAACCTGCAATCCTCCTGCCTCAGCCTCCCAAACAACTGGGGTTACAAGCGCGCACCACCACACCCAGTTAAGTATGATCTTTTACTCTGTCTTGGTTGATGAGAAAATTCCAGATTCTCTGAATGAACTTCTTCCTCTCTCTCCTGGTTGTTTTAAAGTGATTCTTTTTTAATTCCAAAATACGACATCACACAGTCTTACCCCATTTTCTCCAATGGAGCAAACTTATCTCCCTGGGACACTCTGTCTTGATACCCATATGGAGCCACAAAGGCCATTTGTATAAGCACAACAGAGAATCTGCCAATAATTTTTTTATTTTTTAGCTACTATTATGCTGGGGAAAATAGGAGGAAAAAAAACTTCAATTTTAGAAAATAGTATTCAATTCTTCCTTTTCTGTTCTATTAAGAGTCAGTGATATTTGGGGAGTACTATTGCCTTCATTTTCTTTACCTCTCAATAAAGTTGTTATTCCTTCTTTACCCCAAGCCCTCTTATTAAAGAAAAAAAATTTTTTTTCAATTTCAGGTTTTGGATTTACAAACTCAGAGAGGAGATAATCCCTGCAAAGTTTAATACACTTAGATGCTAAAAATAAAAATGACTTCCCCAGGCTCTTGTAGTCATCAGACCCTGGGGAAAAGTGTTAATAGAAAATCTTGAGAGTAATTGCAACTGAGTTCCTTTCCAGATATGTATTTCATTCAGCAAGCATTTATTGAGCACCTGCTTCTGGAGACACACAAAAAGGCACAGCCCCACACAGTCAGAGAAATCCTCCTCAAATAGGCTCCACCCATTCCTCTCAGTAAGCTCCATGAGAAATAGACGTTGCCTCAAAAGAGGTTGGAGTCACACCTAATTCTTCTAATAGTCTATCAGCTCAGATTTTTTTGTTTTAAGCAACAGATTAATTTAAGAAAACTATCAAAAGAATAATGGGGAAGCTCAATTCTTTGAAGGAAGAAAGCAAGCAATAGATGAGGCTTCAGGAACCACAGGACTCCTGGGTCATTAGGCAGCAACTAGAGGACTATGTCTTGGGAGCACTAACTTTGGCAGTCATTCAGCTCCAACCACCTAGATTCCAAATGTCTCTGCCTACTTGGGTCACATGGTTGGCCCAGGACCCGGGCTAGTGAGAACAATGAGTATATGATTGATAGGTAAACACACCAAAACCACATGAGGTAAGAGGAGAGCACTTTCCCAGGGAAAGGATCTTAAAAATCAATACAGTGTGGGCTGGGATTGTGGCTCAGCAGTAGAGCGCTCGCTTAGCATACACAGGACCCGGGTTCGATTCTCAGCACCACATAAAGAAAAATAATAATAAAGGCATTGTGTTGTGTCCATCTACAAGATATAAAAAAAAGATTTGTTCTCTCTCTCTCACCACAAAACAGCTGAAATTATTGCGTCCAGTACCCAGTGTTTGTCTGTTTTTAAAACATAGTTTTCCTCCCAGTTCCCACATTAGCTCCTTGAATTGATGAATTCCAGCTTCCAGCATAATCAGGTCAAGGAGGCAAGTTTTTCCAGCTCTTTGGGCTTTGGTTTTCTCACCTATCAGTTGGAAATCTCTTCCTCTCATTTTCTTCCTCACAAAACTATTCTATGAACTCCTGAGGTTTATGAAAGTGTTTGAAGAAAATATACAAATTTATGTTACACAAATAAGATTCTTTTAGATGTTCTCATTCATTTAAGAAATATTTATTGAACACCTGATGTGTGCTATATCCTGTTCTAGATAATCAGGTTAGGTACTGAACAAAATAGACAAAATCCCTGCTTTCCTGAAGCTTATGTTCTACTTGAGAAGGGAAATATGAATAAATAAATATATGTCAAGAGGAAAATAAGTCAAATTTAGGAGGACAGATTGTCTGAGAGAGGAGGAAGAAGAGCCACTGTAGTTAGGGTAGACTTCACCCAATAGGTGAATTTTAGCAGAGACTTGATGAAAAGTCAGCAAGAAGCAATATTGACTCCTGGCAGAAGAATTTACAGGCAGAAAACAGAAAATAAAAATCCTTTGAGCAACTATTTGCTGAATGGATTTAAGGAACACTGGGGCATCCCACAGGCTGAGCAGAGTAACAAATGAGAAAGAAGATGTGCAATTAGGAAGTGTGAGACAAGATCACATAAGGCTTGAGGCCCATTATAAAACTCTGTAATTTACTCTGCATGAGATGGAAAACCTTGGTGTTGAACACAGGAGGAACATGATGTTTTGAGAGGGTCATTCTAGCTGCCATGTAAAAGACAAGCTGAAGGGATCAGGGAAAATAATTGCAAAGCTATTTCAATAATTTAGGTAAGATGTGATGGTAATTTGGACCAGGATGTATGGTCCAAGTGGTGGGAGGTCATCAGATTCTGGATCTACTCTGAACATCAGGTCTACCATAAATTTAGAGGCATATGAGATACAGAATGCAAAAGAAAGAGAGGAGTCAAAGATGACTCTATAGCTTTTGTCCTAAGCAATTGTAGGGATGGAGTTTCACTGAGATGAGAAGGACAATGTAAGAAGCAGCTTTCAAGGAGAAAATTAGGAGTTCATTTTTGATGTTTTAAATTTCAGATATCCATTAGATAATCAAGTAAAGAAGTTGAATAGGGAGTTGAGGAATAAAAGTCCCAAATTCTTAGGAATCATTATGTATAGGTGGTATTTAAAGCCATATTGTGGATGAGAAAGTGAGAGCAAAGGATTGAAGGCATGTCAGAAAGATGAGGAGGAACAGTGCAAGAGATTGAGATGGAACAAAGAGATAGGGGTATTCCAAAAACAAATTGAAGAAACGCTATCAAAGAGGAAGGAGCAATCAACAATGCCCAAGCTGCGGATACATGAATTAGGTGAAAATTGATCACTGGATTTGATAATGTGGAGGTAATTGATGACTGATAGGAGTTGCTTGACAGGTAATTAGGGCAGGGGAAAACAAAAGCCTGAGTTAAGTGGGTCCAGGAGACAATGAGAGGAGAATCAAAACCAATAAATATAGAAACTGTAGAGAACCAGAGAAATTGAACGGTTGATATATATTGGTAGATGTGAATTGGAGGCAGAGAAGATTAGTTGCATAGGATTTGATCAGTAACATCTCAGGCAAATGATGAGTGAAATACTTTAATTGCATTTCTTGCTGGAGGCTTGAAAACTTGTCACTTATCCAGCCAGCTGTCAGATGTTTCAAGTGCCCACATCTGAGCAAGATGCAAAACAAGGTTTGGGCAGCAGCAAAATTGCTGCTTCTTCCCCCAACCAATGATGACCCCTACATTTTACTGGAAGCATTGATGATCTGGGCAAAAAGCACACTTTTAATAGCAAAGGCATCTCCCTCTTTATCTGAATCTTGTCGGCTCCTAGAACTGTGTTCACTGGTGAATTTCCAGATGGAAAAAAATTATAAAAAATGATTCTCACCATATCCAAGAATCCCAACCAGTTTCCCGAAGTATCACTAAAATACTCTTAGACACCTATCATTGTCAAATACCTGATGCACATGCATAGATTGTTTTATATGACAATCCACCAAGAATTTCTGCATAATATAGAGTATTTACAATGCCAATTTTTTAGTGCTTATTTAGTGGATATCCCTGGATGCAATATGCAAAGTATGATATCAGATAAAAACTATGCTTTCCCTCCACAGTGCAATAAATGTTTACTAATATAAATAGAATGCAAAACATAATATATATGTTGATATATGTTGGGAGATGTGGATTGGAGTTAGAGAAGATTAGTTGCATAGGATTTGATCAGTAAGATCTCAGGCAAATGATGAGTGAAATACTTTATATTATAAATAAAATAAAATTTTGAAAAATAAGCAATGCAGTTTCTTGAATGGTTACTTACTGATGAAAGATTTGCCTAAAAGGGGGTAGGACTAAGTGAAGAACTAAGTGAAGCCATTAACTATATAAGATTTGCCCATGGCTAAACCCTGGGACAATCTTCTCTTGAAGCTGGAGGCTCTGGAAGAGGGTGACTATAAGCCATCAAACGAAACTGCAGATGAAGCAATGGGATTAAAAGGAAGTAAAAAAAAAAAAAAAAAAACTAAAAAGTTTAGTTTGCTTGCATTCTTTTAGCTTTCACTTACACAGCTCTCAGCAACATGAGAACAGGCTCATGATTGCATTTTTAAATATACTTCTGCTCATGTCATTTGAAACTGCAATGATCTTTTTGTCTGCATCAGCTAAATTTATTTTAAATATTTGACAATGAATATTCATTGCTCCTCTTTTTTTTTCCCCTATCCAAGGATGACTGTCGAGTTGAGCAAGTTCCACCTTATTAGAAAAAAAGGTTTTCACTTGATAACTTGGGGTGGATGTGAATATCCAATGCATAGCACATTTAAAGATCCGTGATCCTAGGGGAAGAAAGGCCAAATTACAACCACAGCTGCACATCAACTGCAGCTGCACATCTTATCACTCAGACTCAGACACAACTTAAACATTTTGGTTGGTGCTTACAGGCAGATTATAATGGATTTTCAATTTAGATGCTGAGTTTTTTAATAAAATTCTTTTGCAAGTTTTTACAGTGAGTAGACAGAATTCAGAGAGTAAAGGATACCTATAAGTGGCATTTGCTCAAGAGATAATGCAGGCTTAGGCATAACACTGCCCAGATTCACTACCTGGTCTGACTCCCCCACATATTTGCTTATATGATCTTGGATAATGTAATTAATTTCCAGGATTCTCCATTTGCTCAAATGTGAAATGGAGGTAATACTACTTAACTTATGGGGTTATTGCAAGATCATAATGTGCATATGTGGCTCCTGGCACACATACTAAATGCCTAATAAAAACACAACTACTTCTATAATCTGTTAGAATGAGGGTATAAACATCAGAAGTTTAAAGAAAGAAATATACAATATAAATTGAATATAGCCTACTTATTACTGAGGTCACCAGAGGAAAATGAGACTAATTACTGTTATGCATAGGAAAACAGAGAGAGAACCCTGTGTTCAAAGGCAAGATGTCTTGTTATAAGTTGCATTCATTTCTCTTCCTTATCTTGACAATGTCTTAACTTCCTAAGGAGGCAGTGCTCATCTGTCTATTTAGAGTTTTACTGAATATCTGATGATGTTAGTGTTAAAGTCCAAAATGAATTTCCCCAGTTTTTTCTTTATCCATAGCAATAACTCCTCACTGGATATTTCTAATAGCCAATCCTGTTCACCTTACAATAGACAGAGGACAAGGTCTACTTTCAACACATTTGTATGTACTTTCTAGAGGTTAATTTTATGTAATTTGTCACTTCTAGTACAGAGATTTCCCAGGGAAAAGGCCCAGTACCTATGTAGTCCTAAGGGCCCAGTGTACCTCCTCTCCAAACCCTCTCCTAGACCAGCAGGGTCTAGGCATCTGCCTTTATTCTGAAATCCTCTGCCTCATTTTCCTGCCTATATCTCAGTCTCCTAGACCTCTGAGCCCCTGAGCAGCTCTTGTCTTTCCTTCTTTGGGGATTCTAATGCTGATCTTTGATCTACAGTCTTTGCCCAAAGTCCTATCATGGAGGAAAAGAGAATCAATGAACTAGGCTCCATCTCCCAGTCTTGATCCCAAGATGGACTTCCCAGTGCACCTAGTGCCTGAACCATGCCTGGCTGGCTTTTTCTCCAGGACTGGGTGGGGAAGGTCAGGGAGAATGAAATAAAGGAAATCCTTTAAAGAGAATAGGAGGATCTCTCACATCAGACAGATGAGGAAGTCAAGAGTGTGGCTCTCCTGGAGATAAACTACATGTCTTGACCCAGCACTAACTTTTTAGCTATGTGACCTTGGACAAGTTACTGAACTTCTTTGTTGCAGTTACTTCACCTATAAAATAGGGATATAAACAGTACCTTCTTCACAGGTTGTTATGAAGATTAGGCAAGTTGCTACATTGATGAAGTACTCAGAACTGCGTCTTATGCATAGTAAGTGCAAATAATTATCAGTGGTAATGATGACAAATAACACCCATATTCCTTAGCATGGCATCCAAGGTCTTGCATAGTATGTGTCCTTAACTATAAAATGGGTATTATAATACCTATCTAAATACAAAATACTTGGCAAAAAGTTTGCAACAAATAAATATTAAGTTCTTTCTCTTTCTCCTCCTCAGCTACCTCATTTCATGGGCTGGTTCAACTTACTACACTTCTTTGGTCTGTTTCCTTATCTGTAAAATGAAGGCATTGAACTAGATTATTTCCATTTTCCCTGTCAGATATAAATTCCACAACTACTAAAGGCATCTCTTTTCTCCTTAAATCTATTTATTCTCTGTCCCTGAGAGAGTCTCTTTCCTTCACAGCTATTCAGCATTTGAACATATTAAATTGTTTGAGCTCCATCTCTACTTTCTCCATCTCTAAGGGGTGTGGGGTGTTGTTAACACCCAGGGCCTTGGCACAACACCAGCTGTTATTCATACAATGAGATTAATATGAGAGTAGTACCCCAGGGCTTGTGTTCTGCTCCACCCTCAGTCCAGTACTGACTGACATTCACTAAACACACAGAGGAATAGTCTCCAGCTTTCCTTGGGTCCAGAGAAGCAGGAAGCTGAGTCTGGAAAAGAAAAAAAATGAATTGGCATTGGATCACATGGAGCATCACATTCATGGCCTTTCCTGTTTTTGTCACAGACTTTGCAAATGGGCATCAAACATTTCTCTGGACTCTTCGTGCTGCTGTGCATTGGATTTGGTCTGTCCATCTTGACAACCATTGGAGAGCACATAGTGTACAGGCTGCTGTTACCACGAATCAAAAACAAATCCAAACTGCAATATTGGCTGCACACCAGTCAGGTGAGTACTATAGGTCTCTCGCTTCAATGTTCCCATACTCAGTGATGGGAGGATCTAGAGCCCTATGTCAGACGGACAAATGGCAAACCCCCAAAAGAACAAGAGTAGTGTAGGCACTCAATTAGAAGATGGATTTTCTTCTTTCCCATTGATTTGCCTTCCCCCTAAATTAAGCAATCCCAGTGTCCCTTCCTTTCCTATAGCTCTCCACTGCTGCTCATAATAGAATAAATAGAACTATTTTTAATGAGGTTCCACTTAATGGTGACCATGTTAAGAGATGGTGTGAAAAATGTATTACCTACAGGTTCTTTTCTTGCCAAAATTGAACCCTATTAAATGAATTCAAGATCCCTATTTCCCTTTGAGTGACTCTATTTGCCCTGTTCTCTGTTGTTTTCTCTAGTCCAGAGGTTTGAGGGTCCTCTTAGCCTACTGGTGCTCAGGCCAAGGTTAATAGTGCCACAGTTCTTGCATGCAACCCAGACACCATCACATGGATGTACAGGGAGGACAGAAACCATTAGCAGACCAACCATTCTGACACCCCCTTACGTATTCCTCCCATACTTACCTGCAGGATATTGGCATGGAAAACAAAAATGTGGTCAGAGGGTGTCTTATAATGGAGAGGCTCTCACAAATAGAGTGTTTTCATCCACCAAGGTGAGGAGGGTGAGTGGTCCTGGTTTCCCCAGTTGCGGGATCCCTCTACCTGAACACCCTGGGTCACTTCTCACCAGTGAGTCTGTGTATTTTGCCTCTCTTGCCCCTATTTGTCTATTCTCTTGCTGACCTTCTGGCTCTCTTAATGCTGTACCTTTTTGTTTCTATATAGAATACTATCATTGGTTCGGTTTCAGTCGAACCCTATTCATCCTGCTTCCTTCCCAGGAGAACTTGGTCTCCTAGGAGAGTTCCACAAAGTGATCTCCGTTGTATGCTAATATGTTAATATAATTAGTTTAATTCTCAGGATTTATGTTTCTCTTGCCAAAATGTAGGAACAAGGTTTTGATCATTTTAGCAAATGTACAAGGCCTTACTTCACGTGGGCTATGTTCACACTTCTTTATATCACTCACCATTTTACAATCCAAAACATTTCCAAACTTCCTAATAGATCTCTTTTTTCCCCCTTCAAGTAGAATAATAACATGTAATTAGAATTCTTATTATCCTGAGGTTTGAGGCTAAATGTTGATATACTTCAGGCATCCTTGAAATTTGGTTAAAGAGGCCAAGTTTTGTAGAGACTAGATACTCCATTAAATCCCAAGCGGTACTTTGTCTCCTGACCCATGTGTTTCTAATGATCTCTACCTCTGAATCTGTTCTTTCCAACAGAGATTTCATCGAGCATTAAACACATCATTTGTAGAAGAAAAGCAACAGCGTTTCAAGACCAAACGTGTGGAAAAAAGGTAAGAGGAGGCCAATGCCAGCTGTCTTTGTACTTGCTAAAATAAGTTTAGAGACATAACTGAGAACCCATGCCCAAAAGGGAAGTTATGACTAAATAATTTTTCAGATCAAATCAGGACAATTTGTTGATAAACAAAATCAATATAAGTACATATAGTTTTAGATAAACTAAAACACACACACACAAACACGTGCAGAATAGGCACGATACTGTCATGGTTGAAAGTGCAGGTGTGGACACTGGAGTCAAGTGTCTGGATCCATCCTATCTCTACCACTTAAAATATGTGTGGCCTTGGACAAGTTCTTGAACTTCCCTGTGCTTCAGGTTCATCTGTGAAACTGAGAAAAGCAATATTTATTTCCTAGAGTTGCTGTAAAGATTAAAGAGATAATATTTGCCAAACCTTGAAATCAAAACAAATGCCTAATAAATATTAACTATTGTTAGGTACAGAATACAGTTGAAACTAAATTCATGAGTGCTATAGGCAGTTAATTTCATGTGCTATTGTCTTTTGGGCATGTTTCTACTTCCAACCTCTTTCTAGCACTCCTAGGAATATTTGAAATACACAACAGACATGTCCTTCCTAATGGATTTCGTTAGATTTCACTCTTAGAACTCCCTAGAAAACAGCATTTCATTGGCAGGAAGTAGCAAACATTAAATGCATCAATGAGATTTGAAACTTCAAACTCTACATCCTCACCATGGCCACCTGTGCACGACTGTCACCTCATTCATGGTGACTGAAGATTTCAGAAGCATTTCTGGTGGCCTCTTTGCCTATGCCCTGCTGGTTCTTCCGTGTGCCCAGAGGCCTCAGATGGGGGCATCTGCTCTGAGCAACTCTGCAATCCATGGTGTATCTCAGCTTCAAAGTGTAGTTTTCTGGGTAGGTTTGAAATCTGATTTTCATACCGCTCGCTTATACAGAAGAAAAAGGGGTGAACAGCATGGTTCTCTGTCATGGCTGTATCTCCTATGGGGCTGTTGCAGTCCCTTCATTCCAGGGCACATCTAGCTAGTCAGAATCATTTTCATTGTCTCTTAGAGCCTCTCTTTCCAGTCAGAGAGCACTCTCTGCTCCCTCTCAAGTCTGTGGCATTCCTCTATCACAGTGAAAGTCTCTTAGTGACAAGCTGTAGCCTAATCAGGTCACAGCTGTTCCATGTCACGTTACATAGATTTTTCTATAATTATTTTTAACATAAAATTTTAATGAGAGGAACACAAGAAGACACAGCAGCAGCAAAGATGCAGTCTTACAATGACAAAACATTTGTTTTCCACCAATAAACAGGAAGCCCAGTGATCTCGGCTCCAACTGTGATGCCATTCTTATTCACATCTATCTCACCTCAATTGGGAGCCAAGTGTGTCTGCTCACTCAATGTACCCAATTTCTTTGCAGATTTCCTTTCTGAATCTCTTACTTTGAGGCAAAGCTAAGACAGAATAAGTCCTCGTGGCTGTGACTTGAGTAACCAACAGTTTGTCACTCACAGTTTGTCACTTGTACTGTGATACAGGAATATCACAGACTAAAAGGGGTCAGGAAGCACTCTCTGACTGGGAAGAGAGGCTGTAAGGAAAAGTGGAAACCTTCCTGATTAGTTAGATGTGACCTGGAGGGAAGGGACTGCAGGAGCCCCATAGGAGATACAGCTATGAAAAACAATCATGCTGTCTACCCCTTTGTTTTCTGTTATGAATGAGAGGTGGTCTTGGGCCCACATTTCCTTTGCCCACGAATTATGAATTATTAAAATGATCTTGAGGAAAGTCTTGCAAAAATTTTGAGCCCTAGTATGGAGACAGATGTTGTTCCTTTTTGATTTAATGCAGAGAAACAAATGGATATTGTAAGAGATTATATATACATAGTCAACATGTGAAAAATTAAGGGGACCCTAAGGCCAGAAGAAAAATTATTATTTGTCTTCTCTCTGATTCTAATTTAAAGTTAGGGGAGCTCTAAGCGGGTTCATTATAGAACTTTTACACAATCTAGGACATAGGAAAACTGAGCTCTGGTACATTCTGCTCATTAATATGAAACAAACTAAGAGAAACATTAAAGAACTAAAGGGTAGTTTGGTATGTCTGTGTGCTTTAATGGCTTGGGGAATATAGCAGTTGGTTTTCACTGTGTGAGAAATTGTTCTAATACTTAATGTTTTCAACAACAGTGAGTTGTTTACTAATCTATGGATTAGCTGAGCAGTTTGCTGATCTGAGCCAGACTTGGCTAAGTTGGACCAGGCTTCCTTATGTTTGCAGCCAGCTTGGGGAGGGGAGAGTAACTAAAAGCTGCCTGGCCTATGATTGGTCTCATTTGGTCTACTAGGGCAATGGAGGACTCTCTCCACATGGTCTGTCATCACCCAGCAAGCTAATGTGGACTTGTTCACATTGTAGCAACAGGGGACTAGAAGACAAATGTTTCTTGAAAGCTTAGGCTGGAACTGCCACCTTTTCTATTGGTCAAAACAAGTTATAAGGCCAGTCCTCATTCAGAGAGAAGGGAAGCATCCTGATAGGGATGTACAGCCAAGTCCCATGACAGAGGAGCATGGCTGAAAGGAGGAATGAAGGACCAGACCACATTTCCAGTCTACCTCAGGGCAAGCAAAAGAGAATCATTCTATTAAGACCTTGTGTTTTTGTTCTCAATCATGTAAATGCATCAAGACTTTATCACCCTTGCCCTTACTCCTCCTTCCCTTTCTCCCTGGCAGATAAAAAGGAATAGTCAGTTTAGTAATGTGGGTGGGAGCAAAAATACAAGGATTTAATAGGGTGTTTCTACTGCATTTTGCCCAGACAGCAAAAGCAGTCATAAAGTCATAATCTTCCTCCTTGGTCTACTCCTAGGATAGGGCTCTTAACTGTTCTTGTAGTGAGAAAATCTTCGCATTTCATACAACTATCAAAGTGCATTTCAGAAACAAGATCACCTCCCTCCTGTACCTATCTAGCAATAACTTTCTTACTGTCTATAGCCACTTCTCCACAATGATGATAGGAGCCACAATGCAAGCCTGAAAGAGGAGCACAAACCTCAAATCCATTTCTACTTGACATTCATTATCCCAGCAAGAACCTGAGTCTTTCTTGGGACTTTTTTTTTTTTTTTAAGCATCAGATCTGACCTGTTATTCTCAAACTACATAAAAACATCCCTGTAATAAAAAGCATTTTGCTGAAACCTGTGGCTTATATACTTTTATTCTCCCCTTAATCAAGTAGTAAACATCAGCATGGCCCTGTGAGATTGAGATAAGCCATATAATCATATCTATCAGCAAACTGATGCTTGCAGGCCAATATCTGAATAAAGAGACTTTCACTCTTACTAAATCATCTTTACTCATCATCTTTACAGTCATAGACTATTCAAGGCAGAGTTGCTTACTGTGCTTCCCCTGCAGGAAGGCACCTAAGGTTCTTTACAAAAGAATGTGCCACGCCACATACCATCAAATGATACCCTATTCCATTTCTAAAGCACAAAAGACAAGATAAGGGGGCTGGGGATGTGGCTCAAGTGGTAACGCGCTTGCCTGGCATTCGCAGGGCACTGGGTTCGATCCTCAACACTACATAAAAAAAAATAAAATAAAGATGTTGTGTCCACCGAAAACTGAAAAAATATTTTAAAAATTCTCTCTCTCTCTTCAAAAAAAAAAAAAAAGACAAGACAAGACTTTGAACTTCAGTTGAAAGTTCATGGCTCCTATAATCCCCCACCACCCACCTAGCAAGCAAGTTTATCAATGGCTTTGTAACTTCATCTTGAAAGGCATACCCAGCTCTATATTGTTCATGCAGGACACGGCCAGCAGGGGAAGAGCATTGGAAGGCTGCATAATGGAAGTTGAATTTGAACTGTGTTTGCTTCCTAGGTCCAACATAGGACCCCATCAACTCATGGTGTGGAATACTTCCAATATGAGTCATGACAACCAACGAAAATACATCTTTAGTGATGAGGGAGGACAAAACCAGCTGGGCATTCGGACCCACCAAGACATCCCTCTCCCTCCAAGGAGAAGAGAGCTCCCTGCCTCACTGACCACCAATGGGAAAGCCGACAACCTCAACGTAGCTCGGAATTCAGTGATGCAGGAACTCTCAGAGCTGGAGAAGCAGATTCAGGTGATCCGCCAGGAGCTACATTTGGCTGTGAGCAGAAAAACGGAGCTGGAAGAGTATCAAAGGACAAATCGGACTTGTGAGTCCTAGGCAATCAGGCTGCCCTCTTCCCCCAACTCCTGGCTTTCCTGAGCCCTTGAGATACTTTGTAATGCTCTTTTGTAAGGATTGACAAAGGTGAGGGAAACCAAGATCTAGGTCTTCTAGGGGTCAAGTCAGCTCTCCCCAGATTAACATGCGGCAGTGATTCTTTTTCCAAACTCACCTCCTAGGTTCTCCAGGGTAAAAAGCCTTTTCCTAGCAGGAGTCCAAAGTTAGGAGTAACCTCTGTATAAGGGACCTGTGAACAATCAGACAACCCCTAGCTCCTGTTAACCTTTCACCAGGTGCCACAATAATATTCCCAGGTTTTAGCCCTTTCTCTGCACTATCAACCAGAGATAAAACTGTTACTCAAACCTGTGTCTTACTGGGTTGTTGGTTTTAATCTTAACATAAAACAGAATTATCCAGGGCTATAGCTTTTGATACAACTCCCCAATCTAGATTTGTACCCACATTTCTGAATGGGGAGCAGTAGAAGTGCTAGAGTAACTTAAGGAAGAGGGCATACTTAAAAATAAAGCAAACTCAATATCATTGCAGGCAAGGATTGACTGGATCAGGCAAAGAGCCAAGTTCTTAAGAAGGTTCTGGATCTCTGACACCATCCTAACATTTAATAGGAACATGTTTACATACCACTATGAAAAGGAATGGGAATGCAGTGAGGGGGGACAGAGGTCAGGCAAAAGGGGCCTGTAAAATGCTTTTACAACAAAATCTCTGGACCAGATAGGCCATTTGGCTAAAGAATGAATATGATTATACTTCTAACCTAACTAAGCATTTCCACTATAGTGCGTGCCTTTTATAAAGGAAATGAAAGAGAAAAGCAAAGCAAGGTTAGGATGAACTTGGAATATCCCTATTTTTTTGCTTGTAATAGGGCATGTGAATTGGACTGCAGGTTAAGGGAAATACTCTGCACATCATTTTCAGATCAGCAGTCACTTATCAGCCATAAGAATCCAAAAAGTGAACCTTCAGCCCAAGAACATCAGAAGGCTCAGCATTCAGTAGTCTGTGCTCTGCATATCTATAGGGATATTACCAAGTCAATCTCCCATCCTCAAATCCACTCACTTCTGAGGAGCTAAGAACAGGTTTGGATCCCTTTGATTATCTTCCAGGACCCATCAAACACTAATATAAATAACCTAGCTTCCCCCTTGCCTAGGGATTTTTTTCCCCAGTAACAATAGCTTGGGCATGCAAAAAGAAATAAATATATGAACTCCAGAACTTCAGTTCCCAGGTGTTAGCACAGATAAGAATCAGTTAAGGAACTCCTCAGAATGCTGATGGCCAGGACTTTTCCCCAGAGATTATGGGAGTTGGGGTTTGGAGGTAGGCTCAGAAACAGCGTTAACTAACACCCCTAGGAACACATGCAGGGGTCCTAAAATTACTCATGAAGAAACACTACTTTGGAAGTTCAGTTTGGCTGCCATCATGCATGGGGAGAAATGAGGAGACACTTTTTGAGAATTTTTTCCTTTAACTTCAGCACAGTCTGCTGATTCACCTTTCACAGTGCACCCTGACCCTAGGGCACCATTGAGGACTAGGTTTTCTTATCACTTGTTGCTTTATCCACTCAGTATTCATTTCCCCACCCTGATCAGTTTGAATATCTACAGTAAGTTCACAGCAGTGGGCCAAGAAGTATGCAGATCTTTAGAAAGTTCACAGTTTCTCCTCTATTTTTTTTTTTTTTTTAGTACTATGTCTGCAATTCCACCAAGAGCTATCCAGTGCTCTAGGGGAAATATAATACTTTAACCTGTAATTAGATTACACCTTAGCAATTAGTTAACTGAGAAAACTCAGGAGTGGAGATAAATTCAGAGATGCTTATAAGGGAGGTAAGAGGACTCCAAAATTAGACTTGCGGTCAACTTCAGATGAAACAGTTCAACAGTGAGGGATCAGGTGAGCTCCCGAACCAGAAAGGACAATTTGCTTTAAAGTATCTTCCCCCTCCTCACAACCCCACCCTATGCTCAAAAATAGGTTTATAGCTGCCTTTGGAAGATCATGCCCCTTAGCCATCCCTACCCATTTCTGACAAACAAGGATACCTAGAGATTCTGCCGCCATACTCCGAGCACCCCTGGATATTTGTGCAGCATGGAAGGCTGATGTACAGGTGTACCTCAATTCGTGTTAACAGCCATGCTCCTAATGTATGTGGACATTTTTGTAACTCAACTCATATGGTGACTGTACTTGAGAAGCTATTTAAGGGAACCCAGAGGTGAATTCTTTTGTAAAGAATCCTTTTGTAATGCAATTAATTATCCCTTAATGTATCTGTTTTGTAAGTTTGGATTTTTGTATATCAGGTTTACCTTAAGTTTCTCTACTGAGGCATTCTTAGCGGTGGCAATCATACCACCCTATCCACAGAGTAGAGGACCAGTGCATACTTCTCAAGTACCTTCTGAGGAAGTACCTGGCCAAAATTGTGGCCAAATGCAGTGAGAAGCAGCAGGCGGCAAAGGCAGGCTTACTGCTATCAATATTGCTTAAAATATTCCCAAGTCTTGGGTAAAGAAAAACCATAATTGCTTGTGTTGAAATGAAGCAGTCTTCATGTTCAGTAGCAATGGTTTTTTAAATGGTAGTAATTGAAAAGTGTTTTGCAATTTGTGAAACAGTGTATTGTGTTTTGTAAAAAGACTTCATGAAATGGTGGGTCCTTGAAACTCTTCTGTTCTATTCCACCTCTCTTCTCTCAACTTCCCTCCTCAGGCTCTGAAAAAAAAAAAAAAAAAAGACCCAACAACAAAGATCAGAAGACTTCAGGAACTTCAGGTGGAGGGTTGCATTTTGGTAAATTAGAAAGAGCTAAAAGATGCTAGACCTTGCCTCCTCTCATTGGCTTCCATTTCGTGAGATTAGGAAGACTTCTTTTCCAAGCTCTGGTGCTGGGTAACCTGGTACATGTCCCATCCTCCAAAGGGGAAATCCTGGCACAGGAAGCACATACAGCATACTGGGCAAGCTGAAATGGATGTCTTTTTGGTTCATATAAATAATAAGGGCCCCAAAGCGTTTAGGCCACAAAGTTAAGGAGAAAGGCGATTTCTCCAATAAATAAAAATAGATTGGAAGAAAGATTGGGACAGCCAAGTGAGGCAGCTAGCCACAGAGCCCAATCAGTTGAGGTCTTTAATGTGCGTGGAGGAGACTCCTAATTATTCATGAATCTTGCTGATGCACAAACCCTATAAGGAGCTGCTGTTTCCCTGTCAGCCCAAGAAGTGCTAAGTGGAACAAGAGTCCAGTGCAACAGTGCTATGATCTGTCTCAGTGTTGGTGCTGGGTCTGTCTGAGCCCTGGAGCAAGTTAAGCACTTCCTTGGTGTGGACAAAGAATAAAGGGAAAAGAAACTACTTTAAAACCTCCTTTCCTCCCAATTTATGTTTTGATACGCAAACCAGAAAATCCCAAGGAAATTGCTTTCTAGTCATTAAAACCACTATCTGCATTGTTCAGTTTCTCTTTCTTCACCCACCTCAAATGCCCATCTAACCCAGGATTCCCTCACTCTTCTTAGTTACTGATCATTTTATGAAAATAATGTAATTATAAGTATTTTCTGAAGGTTTGTGAAGAGTATTTGCATTGTGTCTTCATTTTAATGTGTGCAATCCCTATGCTCCAAGAACCAAAAGCTGTCTTGTGAGTATCAAGTGAACAGGCTGTTTTGCTCCAGCCACTTTCTTGTACAACAACACGGATGGACAAGATGTCCTCAGGTCTTCTCCATCTTCAGTTTCTATGACTGTGGAATAAATGTTCAGATAGAAACCTCATTGCTGCCATTCTTGGGGGATTTAAGTGTTGATAAGACACCAGTTCCTCCTAATAGGAATGAGTTATATTTGTTTTCTTGGTATAGTCCAAAGTTAACACAAGAAGTATTAAGAAAACTCAAGAATCCAAGTACTGTGCAGTAGAAGTGAAGTGCTTCATGAGCCAGAGATAGGCTAGGAAAGAACACAATACTCACAGATCTCTAAAAACTCTACCATAATTGTCTTTATGTAGTAATTTAACAAACATTTGCTAAATAGCCTCCATATGCAGGCCAAGTGCTGGAGCTGCAGTAGTGACCGAGGCAGGTATGTTCTCTCTTTTTTTTTTAGAGAGTGAGAGAGGGGAGAGAGGGGAGAGAGACAGAGAGAGAGAATTTTTATTTTTTAGTTCTTGGCGGACACAACATCTTTGTTGGTATGTGGTGCTGAGGATCGAACCCGGGCCGCACGCATGCCAGGCGAGCACGCTACCTCCTGAGCCACATCCCCAGCCCAGGTATGATCTCTTAATGTCAGAGGCCTTCTCACAATTGATCCTCTCACCATTTTTAAACAGAAAAAACTATAATAGCTAACATTTACTAGGCACTTATAATAATGATCTCATTTAATCTTAAAGATTACAATCCCAGGGGCTGGGTTGTGGCTCAGTGGGGGAGAGTGCTCGCCTAACATGCATGAGGCACTGGGTTCCATCCTCAGAACCACATTAATGTAAAATAAAGATACTGTGTCCACTTAAAACTAAAAAATAAATATTAAAAAAAATTATAATCCCATGAGATAGGTACTTCAGATGTAGGTAAGAGAGACCTCTAGTTTACAGGTGAAAAAATGAGTCAGAGAAATTACTTAACTTGCCCAAGGTCACAGAGTGGTGATAGTAGCATAGAGACTTGTAGGTAGACAGTGCAGACATACCATTTTGTCAGAATTCTGATCAATGCCCTACTCTTCCTCTTCCCAATGCCCCCTTAGTCTGTTTTTACTGTCCTCAACTCCACAGAACAGAGAGGGAAACTGGTGACTGTATCTACACTGATCCATTTAACTCAAGACTGTAGCCCCTGTAGTTTTACAAAAGTAATGTTTTAGCACCTGTAATTTCAGTTTTCTACTCTAACTGAAAACTGGTATAAAGATGGTTGCAAATCGCTCAGCAGTCCTGCAGTTTCAGGCATGTTTGTAGCTTCTGACAATCATTTTAGCTGCTGACAGACTTACTGTTATGAATATGCTAGATTGATACAGTCTTCACACATATTGTTACAACCAAATCAAATCTCATAAATATTTGAACCCACTATAACCTAATTTGAGATTTGATTTGGTTATAACAATTTACTCTAGAATGTTTTACATTATTAAGTTATCCATTTTTTAGATGCCTATTGTGAGCCAGGAATTGGGTTAGCTGTAATAAAAAGACAAAAGTAGATTCTGATCCCATGGACTCATGGAGCTCAGCCTAGTGTGGATGACACAGACTGGTAGCATAATGTGGTATGTACTCTGATAAAGAAACGAACGTAAAGAACCAGATATAACGGTGCATGCCTGTAATCCCAATAGCTCTGGAGAAGAAGACATGAGGATCACAAGTCAAAGCCAGCCTAGGCAACTTAATGAGAGCCCCAATCTCATAATAAAAAGGGCCCCTGGATTCAATCCCCAAATAACACCAAAAAAGAAAAGAAATGCTACGGGAATAGACAGCACTTAACGTGTAGAAGGTGGAGAAGAAGAGTGGAGAGACTGGGTAGAGTTAAGAGGCATTTCAAGTAAAAGAAACAGCATATGAAAAGTTCTAGAGTTGGGAAACCATGGCAAACAAGGAACTGGGGAACTTTACTCAGGAGGGACACATTAGAAGATAGGATCGTCACCACTAGGTGGAGCTGATTGTCACTCACATGTGAGCAAAGTTAGCTTTTTGATGTTTTGGAATTACTTAGCCATGACATCATTTAAACAGAACAGAGAGACTAGAGATACAGGCACAGATAAATCCATGTGGATTTCTGGGAGGATGTCAGTCTTATTTTTTTCCCAGAAACAGAATGAAAATGACGATAGAAAGAAAAATTAACTTCTCAGGGGATGCCAAGCACTGTACTGAATGAATACCTCCCACATGATTCATTTCATCCTCAATACAATCCTATGATGTAGTCAATAGTTAACAGATGAAGAAGAAACTGAAGCAAGGAGGCAAAATAACTTGATAATTAGAGGCAGAGCCATTTGCAAGAAAGTGTGACTTCATAAGAAATATATTTAACATAGTGCTGAATCACAATAAACATTCAACAAAGGCACAATATGATTGAGAGAGCAGGAAGATCTTAGATCGCTATGGTTCAATTTTGCTCTACAAGATGTGCTACTGGAACTCTATGTCTAAACAGAAACAAAAAGTAGTCCCAATCTGAGGTCTGCCTCAGATAAACATGCTGGGATAAATATGCTGGGTTTATGAAAGTCTTCAGAAAAACTTCAGAATTACTTAGAAAAACCTTCATTTCTTATCTTCCTGATGACAAGTAATATACTAGTATGGGTTTCCACTTAGTATAAAAGAAAGAAAAGTAAAGGTCTGATAATTGCATTTCAATTTTGTGACTCAGCAGAGTGACCCTGAAGCCTATTTTCCTGTCTCTAAAATAAAGACAAGGCCCAAGATCCCTTTCTGCTTTCACATCCTAACTTTCAAATCTTTTCACTCCATAGATTTCAATAATCTGAAATCCTGAGTTTAGCATTATTATATTAATGGGGATATACTGTTGTTCCAATTTTTGTCCACAACTTTCCTTACAAAAGAAGAATGAGAAAAAAAAAAGGCTAACCTAGAATAAGAGACGCTTCAGCTATGGTGGGCTGCCTCTAGAGAAGGTTTAGTCTCAGAATTCATACTAATTCCTTTTTTTACCACCATAAAATAAATTTTAAATGCAGTCATAAATATCAGAATAAATCAATTTTGAAGACTTATTTCAATATATAAGGAAAGGATGTTTCCACTTAGAGAGATTGAAAAAAAGAAATAAAAAAATCTGAATACACAAAACAGCCCAACAAAGCCAACTTCTCAAGATCTAGGAGCAGAAGCACAGAGCCAAATTAACTCAGATCATGGAAACCTTTACTGAGTACTATGTGCCTTTGCTAGATGTTGGGGACTAGATTAAGACACTGTCCTTTTCAAATAAATTTCAGTAATTGTGAGGCCTTCTATAAATAAGAATTTAATAGCTAGTATTAGGAAGAAACCAAACTTGCACAGAAATCCCTAGAAGAGAAAGCTTAATTTTCCTTTGTAATGGGACAACTACTATCCCAAGCCTTAATATTTAGGATATTTTCAAGTATTTCCATGCTAAGAATGTCCTGCTGGGTAAGTCCAATCCAACTGACACAAAACCTACCAATGTTCTATTATTTACTCTCATGTAACTGTTTTATCATAAGTCAATCAGGAATACTTTTGTGATAGTAAGCAGTCAAAATGTTACTGCAGACCCACTGGGACTTGAGTTTACCATCAATCAACTGAGAGTCCTCAGGAAAAAAAAAAAAAAAACTTAAGAAATTAAAGTTAAAGGCATTCCACAATAGCAAATGATAATGAGAATAGAGTCAAGCTTATAGCTTCCTAAAAAAAAAAGTGTCTCCATCCCCGTGGGTTTAGAAGACACATGATGGTTTCTTTATTTTCTTCACAATATCAAATTATACTCATCACTGGAATGGCAGAAACATTATTCCATAAGCAAAACTCTTGCCCTTAAAGAACCTATGTATCTGGATGCCTATGTATCTGGACAGAGAATAAGAAAAATCAAGAAATCCAATGGTGATTCATGAAGAATGCTATAGTTAGTAGACACAGCTCAACATCTTTGAAAAAGATCTCTACTAAATCACGTTGTTAATTGACATGCCTTAGAGTGCACCTAATTTTGGTCAAAATTGCTAAGATGTTTCCAAGGTAACAAAAAAGGAAAGCAAAAAGATAATTCATACAAGATCTGAAACGTTTTTTATTTTAAATTGAGAAGTTTCAGTGCTTCTATAATAATCTTTAAAATTGGCATGTATAGACATTAAAGAAATTATTCTTATAATGTTCTTATGGATCTAGAGCTTAATTTCTAATTTTGGGGAGCCTATGAATTTTCCAAGTTCCTTTAACAATCAGAAAAAAAAGCCACTAAAGATATTGTACATATAACTCAAAAACAATTTAATGTGCAATTTGGGGGGGCTCCCAAAGTACTCTCTTCTGGAGTGAGATAAACTGGACTGCCAGAAAAATCACCACCATTTTTGGTCATTATCTGAAAGTGACTGAGAGCTCACTTTATGTTGATTGGACCTCAACTTCTCAACCAGAGGAACTGTCTCTAAATCAAGCCTCCCATGGAATCAGTGCTTCCCTCTACAACATCTCACAAGCCCCACAATCCCTCAGTGATGGGCAGCTGATTTTCTCAGCCAGTTGTCATAAATAGCTAATATCCAACTCTAAACAACCTGTTGCCCTAGTAGTCCATTTGTGCCAAGGCACAGTATGTACAGGAGCAGAGCCTCACTTCATCAATCATGGCCCTGTACATGTGTTGGGTGGGACGATCAACAGATTTGTGACCTATTTTGAAGACCATGTAAGATTCCCCAATTAGGTTCATTTCTTAGCCCATATATCACATGCCTTTATGGAATCCATCACAAGTTCTGTGATGGCAGCTAGTAACTACAAAGAGACATAGAATTTGTCCTTAATCATCATCTAGGATAGGTAATGCTCAAAAGGGATACATTTTATACAACTCCTTACAGAAAAGAGAAACCATGTAGCTTATTATTACTATAAAACAAGAACTCTCAACCTAAAGGGCCAGGCAGTGTGACATTCCCTGAGAAATAAACCTCAATCTCTTACCCCACAGTGAATGATGGAAAAAAAATTTAGCCAAATTGACATCTTTTAGGCATGATGTCTCCTCAGAAGAGACTCAATAAAACTGGGAGAAAACTATTTCAATAATCAAAGAAATAAATACTTAAAACTCAGGCAGCTTCTAAATTTCACTTCTGTTAAGAAAACTCATTTCTAAAACAGCATGTGTAAAATCTACTAGTAATAACAAAGAATAAAATTTCAAAGAAAAACCACTAACACAAAAACAAACTGAATCCTGCTTTAATTGAAGCTTGTAGAGTACAAAGTCCTACAGAAAGATTATACAGAATCTTCTGGAAAACAGGGCTCACAAAACCCCTATTGAGAGGAGGATGAGAGTAAATTCATAGCTCACCAAAGCCTCTCTGTATCAATTTCCCAGAGTACCCAGAAGGTCTCTTTACCACTTCAGTTCTATTCCTCATCTCCAATTTTTATTTCATTACAAGGCAAAAGTGTCTATATTACTTGAAATTATTCTGGCCTTAAGAAATTTAAAGACTTTTAGATGTTGAACATTTGAAACTTAAATAACTTAGTAAGAAAGCCAGCTGACCTTAAAAGTTATTTTGCAAGTAAATGGGAAATGGACTAAATTATCCTGGATATAATTTCATTAAGGTTTCAAACCATCCAGGAAAGAATAGCGCAATTATATCATTTTATAATTCAAGTTTAGAAAAAGTTAACTACCCAAATTAAGAAAAGTATGTGCCCACAGATAGCTTATTTCTTAAAGGCCACTCCCTCAAAATAACACATTTCCAGTCTTTGTTCCCTTCTCCTTGTCAAAAATACCAACTTGATTTCTTTTGGAGGAATGCATAATCCAAGATGATACAATGGGCCCACCTCTGCCCAAAAATGTTGAAAAGTCTAAAAGCTGGAAATAAAGCTGATAGGCAAGACAAATATGGGTCAAATAGGAGTCAACTGTTTCTTCATTTGTTTCTAATTCATTCTATAACCCAAGGCTTGCATTTACCAATCCTTTCCCCTAAAGTCATCTAGCTATTTGAGCAGAGAGCCTGGACGTAAAGTCTATGGAGGAATGGGAGTTGACAGATAAACTGTCAAGGTGAGAAGAGGTAGAGGTTTGGTGGTTAATGAATAAGTGCCTGTCTAGCCAGCTCCTCTTCTTCTCTTGACTTGAATCAACCAATGTAGATGCGATGAAAATCATTGGCACCAAAAGCAGCATTACACTTGGGACATTTGCGCTGGCGGGTGTCATAGCGTGTTTTTACACACTCAAAGCAGAAAACATGAAAACACTTGGTAAGTACAGCATCCTTTTTGCGCATATTGCAGCATGGACAGGTCAGACGAGCCTAAAACAGAAGGAAATCAGAGTCTGAATAACCGTAAAGGTTTAAGAACCAAATGACTATCATATATAAACAAACCAACCACAAAGAACTAGAACAAGAGTACCACTCCCACACCGCCACTTAAAATAAACCACTGTCTGGTTACCTTCATGTAAAGAAGTTCAGTGTTTATTCCCCCAATATATCAGTAGACCAATTCAGATTTTAACCAAAATCAAAGAAATCCCTGAGGCAGTATTTCTAACCTTATAATCCTTAATTTCCTCCATCAGAATCTCATCACACTTGGGCACATTATCTGGTTTCTTTGTGGTCTCCAGCTTCCTTCGAAGTCTCGAGATGTCCTCCTATGGCAAGATAGCAGACCCATTAGACCCATTTCCTCAGACATACCTGCTGTTTTTGAGAAAATATTTCCTACAACTTGAACTTGCTGACATGGAAAGAAAGGACCTTTTGTTCTTTCATGTCCAATTTATATTTAGGAATACAGAGAACTGCAAAGGGTAAGATATTTTCTTTTGTTTCAGAAAAGACAACCATAACCATATCCCCAAATTAGTTATTTCAATTACTGTCAATTCAGTCCTGTGAAAACATAATCTAACAATCTAGAAAATAGGCCATCTTATTTTATGGCAATTAGTTTTAAGGTAAGGGTAGAATGGAATTAAAATAATTTACAGCTTGTGGATAAGGATAGAAAAAATCATGAAAAATAGATGACATGACAAAAAATAGAAAAATTAGAGAACTTTAAATTTTCATGTTGATATGCTACTTTAAAAGTTCACTAGTTCACACAGCTAATAAATATTTATTTCATGCTGATTAGCTGATGGACATAATAGGCTTTGGGAATATGACGCTGAAGAAAACAAACTCAGTCTTCTCCCACAAGGAACTTACAGTCTAGTTGGAAATAATATACATTAGACTAATGGCTCATTTCATGGTCACTTCAGACCTCAGAAAACACCTAAAAGTTGAAATGTAAGGAAAAGAGAATTGCTCTTACCTGGGCTCGTTTGAAATTGAACATGTCCTTTTCTTTGGTGACACTGTTCTCCACAATCTCATCCTGAAAATCATGGAGCTTCTTCTGCGCCAACTCAAGTTGTGCTTTGAGTTCATCTGCAAGTTGGGCTGCCTCCATTGCCTGTGTGAGATGTACAAATAACATCATCCTATCACCCCTGATTTCAAGTAAGGTAAAATGTTAACCTAAGTTCAAGGAATGAAGTGGACTTAAAATTTCATCCAGGTTATACACACTTGCTTCTCAAGATGAACCCTCACTTGAGATTACAAAATAATCCATCATACCTTACGTTTATTCATCTCCAAGGCTTGGGTCCTAAGACCCAGCTCCTTCTCCCCTGTGCCAATGTTGCTTTGCAATAAGTGCTCCTTCTCTTCCAGTTTCCTTACTACCTGTAACTGGGCATCAACCTTTGGAGGAGAAAATCAGACATTAAGATAAACAGGAAGAAAAATAAAACTGGCTATGCTTTCTTAATTCATAGTCCATGAAATATATAGTATGTTAGAAACAAACTATTACTCATTATATCCATGAACCCTTCAAAATATATCCAAGAGGGCCAGGGAGGTAAACTGGTATGCAGGAGTGCTGACATAGCATGCTTAAAGCTCTGGTTCAATCCCCACTATCGGGGTTTAAAAAAAAAAAAATCAAGACTTATTATTATTAAAGACTTCACTTTGATATAAAATACTGATGAGATTTAAATAAGAGTCTCTGAAACCACTAAAAGTCTTTTAAAGAATCTTAGCAATTCTTTTCCAAATTGCCAAAAATAGATAAAATTACACTTACAGATATTGATCTTCTGCAGCCATACTAGTCCTCAAAACCTGACAATTCCTACTGGAACATATAAATTTTAGCTCAAATAAAAGTTCAACCATTCCTCTCCCTCAGAATAACTAGAGATTCTAATGTAGTCTTTTTCTTGAAATTAATGCATAAAGTAGAATTAAATAATATTAAAGGATAAAATGTAAAATCACACATCCACTTCAGAACCTTTCACCCACAAACTCAAAATTCAGAGGTAGCTAGGTAAGCACTCTGACAGCTTCCCTGTAGGCTTCCAGAAATTTTAAAAGTACACACTCATACACACATTTTAATACAAAAGAGAAAATAAATCACTTGATATATTTTAAAAATTTATTCACATCAGCAAATTCATGTGCTTTAACAGTTATATTGTACTCCTTTGTAGACACGTATAATTTATTTACCTGTGCCCTAATAATAGACACTTGGTTTGCAGGAGATTTTTTAACATCATACAAAATGCCACAATGACCATTTGACAGATATCTTCATACTGAAAACATCTTACATCAACAGAATGGAAAACTCCACTCATCCTAATTACCTGAGTCTTCAGAGTCAAAACCTGGTCTGCCAGTTCCTCCTTCTCTTCTTTGAGTAATTTATGGATCTGATTAGACTTGATACGCTCTGACATGAGTTTAAAATTTGCATCATCCTTTTCTCGCAACTGCTGCATCAAACGGATATTTTGTTCCTGCATGTCTTCAAAGGCTTGGCCTGTGACATCCATCTCAGAGAGCAGAGCTTCTTCTTCCTAAAATGAGAAATCTTATAAGGAGAAGAATGTTCTAACTCCAAAGAATGAACATAGGAAATTAAACTTTCCCACTGTTAACTTAGTGACAGAGACAGACTTAACTTAAGACTAAACTTAAACTTTGTGTTCTAACTAAGTTCCCTGAAAATACAGAAGAAGCCCTATTACTTGAAATCACTGGCACCAACTTTTGGTCTGATATTCATTAGTTGGTCTGTACTTAAGCCTGGAAAGCAAATAATAACTACACATATCTTAATCTAGCAAACTTATCAAGTAAAAAAAAAAACTTTTTTGGGGGGGGTTAAAAAAAAAACTTCTATCATAAAGCCTCACATTTTCTCATAATTTTCCACAACTTATAATACTGAATTTAATCTATAGAATTTTAAGCTAGGTGATATATGGTACCTAACAATAGCTTTAATTTACATTTGTCTCATTTTAATTAAGACTAAAGCAATCTGAGTTTCTTTCTGTGAACCATTAATATCTTTTGCCTATTCTTTTACTGGGTTGTTGGTTTTTTTCCCTATTACTTTTCAGAATTTTTTAAAATATGTATTAGAAAGACAAGTCCTTTTTTGATAAGAGATAAAAGTATTTTTTTTTCCTTTTTCTCACTTGATCTGTTGGCTTTAGTAACAATGTTTTTGCCATTTACAATTTTTGTGTCTTCTTTTTTGTCATTACTCAAAATTATCAATTTTTCTTTCACATGTTCTGGACTTTCTTTAATAGTTACAAAATTTACATGTTTTCCTCTTATTCTTTGGTAGATTTATCTCTCTTTTTTTTTTAAATACTTTTTTTTAGTTGTAGATGGACAACAACATCTTCACTTTATTTTTTTATGTGGTGCTGAGGACGGAACCTAGTGCCTCACGTATGCCAGACAAGCACTCAACCACTGAGCTACAATCAGAGCCCCAGATTTATCTTTTTAATATGATATCTTGGATCCATTTGGAAATCATCTTAGCATAGTGGTTCAAGTATGTATACAACTTTTTTCCAATATTATTTCATTTTTGTCCCACCACATTTAACATTCTTTCCTTTCCCTAATGATTTAAAACTATATTGTTAGTGTATATTAAATATTCACATGGATTTCTGTTTATTTCTGGATTTTTATTCAGTTCTTTCTCTGATATCCCAAGCTATTTTACCTATTGAAACTTGATGTTAATAATCCAGTTATCCTTAAAACTATTGTCATTTTGCTATTTCTTAGAAACAGTGAGGGAGGACTTAATAGTGATATATGGTTTTTCCCATCATTTTTGTATCTTTATTATCAAATGCTAATAAAAATTTCCTGGGACTTTAAAAATAAATAAATGCATTCTTTATGAGAAAAGCAGATTCCACAACCACAATCAACATATTGGTTAGTCTTTTGTAACCTAATTGGGAAGCATATTTTTGTTAGTTTTATATATTTACTATCATAATATATAAAAAAAATTATATCTCGTTTTCATTTTATATTCACTATATCTCCTAATTCCACAACAGCAGAAAAAGAATAGATCCTTTATAAATAAAGTTAAAACAATTGACAATCCTTCTGAAAATAAAAATAAATTTTTCTGCCTCTCAAATACAGAAAATACTACCGGAATGAAAGTCTTCAATGTAAAAACAAATAAAACAAAACAAAACAAAACAAAAAATGGAGAAAAAATACTAACAAAAAAAAAATGACTAGAATAAAAGCAAATTTCATTGGCAGTAACTTCCCTGTCAAGTAATATTTACTTAAAAAGTCAATTAAATAAAGAAAGTGTGCCCACCTGCTTGGCCATGGCCAGTTTTTTCTGCAGGTATTCAATCTGCTCTTCTACTGCCCGAATCTTCCTCAAGGCATCCTCATCAGCCATTTTCTTGTTTTCTTTCTTCTCCTTATCCTCTAGATCCTTGAGTCTTTGCCTTAGATCTTCCAACTATAGAAGAAAAATTACATAAAAATAAAAATTAAGTTATAATTCTTTAAAAAAAAAAAAAAATTAACACTTTGCAAGATGGAAATCCCAAAATACCACAAGACCATTTTTGCAGAATTCTGGAACAAAATAAATAATAATGAAAAATGATCCAGTATAGCACATCACAACACTGTTTTAACAACATGCCATTCCTCAATTTCATGAGCAACGTTTTTGAGAACTATAAATATTATAACAGAGTTTATCAACCTTTTCCCCCCCTTAGTTCTCAACAAATAAAAGTATAAAAAATTTCCTCCCAAAAAAGTAGTCAGAAAAAAGAGAATAACTACAGTATGATTCATTCAGCGGAGAATAAAAAATTTTTAAAACTTCTTATTATTAAATTATTACTATGCCAGTAATTCTGAAATCTTACTATCTTTCAGAAAACCTTAAAATCTCTAGTTTAGGTGGTCTTTGATAAGAAAATGTTGCTAAATTAGTCACTTACCTCTAAGACAAAGAAACTATATCTTTCAATAGTATGAACCCTAGAAATTAAAATTTTAACAGGAAGACTAGATTACCTCTGCCTTAGACTTCTTCTCTGCTGCCATTAGTTGAACTTTGTCTCTCTGTTCCTTCGGGGCAGAGCGATACATATCTAGCAACAATTTCATCTCCTTTTGGCTCTCTTGTGCCTTCCTATGATAGAGGTAGCAGAGGGATGGGAACAAAAATGAAAAAACAAAGGCCATATCAGAGCAAGGGAATTTGGAATTGAGCAGAATATTTTAAGGTTTTGTTTCTTTTTCTTTTCTTTTTAATATTCTAGATCCTAACTAAAAAACAAAATATTATACAGAATATCAGTAGACTTCTGAATATAGTTGAGAAGTACAGAAAAGTTGTATAAATGAACCATTTCTCCCTTAAATTCTCTATAAAGTTTTAAAATAAAAATGTTTACGTTAAAGTGGATCAATAGGAAGAAAAAGGGACAAAAGTTGAAAGTTTAAAATAAACTAATCCTAGACTTCATAGCTGATTAGCCACCAACTAAACACTAACATTTCACTTCTTACTAAATTATTAAACCTTTTAACTACTCTTGAGTCCAAGTATTTTGAGTACAGTGGTCCCTCAAATATTAACAAAGACTCTACCACAGAAACTGGAGAGCTAAATGTACTGCCAGATAAATTATTAGTTAGGTGGGGGAGACACCAATATATGAAAGTGATCTATCTCACTATTTCAATTGCTGTAGGAATAAATCTTCTAAGAAATTTCTTACTATGATCTGGCATATCAACAAACTAGTTTGTCAAAGAAATCATATACTGTTTAAGTTACAGCAATGTATACTCCATTTAGTATAATTTAAACTACAATTAATGCCAGCAATCACTTAAATCTAATTATTTAGAACGATTCTCAAGTGTGTTGCTGCATTATGATATCCCTTCTCTTCACATTAATGAAGGACCAAACCACAGGGTTTATTGTTATTTAACCACTCAACTAGACTGCACAATAGCCAGGGAGGCCACTCTTGATCGAACTGAGACCACATTAATTAGTGCATTCAGTTACATCTAAAATATTAGAATGACCAGACAGGTTCTACCATCAACCAAACATTTCATTTCATTCTTGATGTCTGAACCTTAAGGTTCTGAGTCAGAAATAGTCACTCTACATATTGGTCTCACTTGAGTTCAATCTTCAATTGTTTGATAATTTCTGCTTCCTTTTTCCTTCCATCATCATGTTTTCCTTTTTCCTTATCCTTAGCAGAATCTCTTTCTTTTTCTGATTCTTTCAGTTTCTGCTTCTCTCGTTCTCTCTCCTTTTCCTTCTCTCGTTCTCTTTCTCGCTCCCTTTCTTTCTCCCTCCTTTCTCGTTCTCGCTCTTCCTCATCCCGTTTGGATTTAATTTCATTGACATCCTCCTGAGAGGTTTTCAGTGCTGAGGACTGGGTGGGTAAGTCCTCAGAATCTTGTTTTAACTCTGCAGGTTCATCCTTGGCATCCTCTGTACTAGACTGAGACTGCAGGAGGGCACTGCCACTGCGCAGACGTGTCTGGATAAACAGAAAAAAAGGAAAGACACATATCACTTATGATAGCCACATTTCTCACCTCACTCAAAAAGCTTCACAAACTTAATAGCTAGTGATACTTATTCTATTCCTCCTTACCTTGTTCAGATCAGACTGGGCTTCTCTCAACTTCCGTTTATACCTTAGGACCTCCCCTTTCAGCTGGTGATTGTGATTCTGGAGGCTACTGATGAGGTGGCGCATTTCCCGGTTTATAGGGCCTTAAACAGAGCAATAGCAATGTTAAGAAAAACTATAATGAGGGTAAAGGCAAAAGGAGAAAAAATGCAGAACACATGAGGATGCTCTGAAAAACAGAGAGAATTACCATAAAAAATATTCTTTCTCAGAAAGTGAAAATGAAACTGGTCAATTAGAGTTAAAAAATACTTGGGCTGTGTGTCAAAAGGAATCACAGGATTTATTTAAGGTACTTTAGGACTTCTGAGTTGAAATTAATATTAACAAATCCTGGAACCAAGTTGTGTCTTTCAAGAAAGGCCTTTATATATTTACAGACAAAACTGCAGCGTGGAGCAAAAGTAATTATATACCTGCTTGTTCATTGGCAGCAAGGGTCTGCTCAAATTCTATCCTCAGCATTTCATATTCCTTGCGGACTTGAGCCAGTGTATCTTCTAGCTGGATCACTTCAGTTCTCAGCTTCTTATGAAGACTAACCTCATCTCGCTACACACAGAAAAAGGAAACAGTCAAAAATTCTTATCAAAATGTGGAAAGCTGGATGTGGTGGTGCACACCTATAATTCCAGCGGGAGGGAGGCTGAGGCAGGAGGATCATGAGTTCAAAGTCAGCCTCAGCAAAAGTGAGGCACTAAGCAACTCAGTGAGACCGTCTCTAAATAAAAAAATACAAAATAAGGCTGGGGATGTGGCTCAGCAGTCTAGTGCCCGAGTTCAATTCCTGGTACCAAAAAAAAAAAAAGTGGAAATATGGCTGGGGTTGTAGCTCAGTGGTAGAGCATTTGCCTAGCACACAAGGCACTGGGTTTGATCACAAGTACCCCATTAAAAAAAAAAAAAATACATAAACAAAATAAAAGTATTGTGCCCATCTACAACTAAATATATATATATATATATATATATATATATATATATATATATATATATATATATATAAAGTGGAAATATCACATCCTATTATTTTGTCTCCTAAATTTGACCTACAAGATTTAAAAAGAAAAAAGAATATGATATGGAAAAAATAGGTTACTCAGAATATTTCCACTTCCAATAACGTTAGATAGCTTCAAAACATTAATTTAGAAACTGGCAGGATAGTGAAGAAAGAAAGGAAATGGGCTTCATCTATGAAAATTTACAATTTAGTTAGAGACCTCAACCACAAAAGAATATATAAAAATCTATAAAGTAGTAGTAATTAATTTGGCTGACATATATAATAAAACCAACTATTTAAAACATTATTTTAAGGACTATGGTGAAAAAAAGAACATATAAACCAAAGTTTCCACCCATGGCTTCCTCATACACATAAGCTCCAGCCATTTGAAACTATTTGTCATGCTCTTTCACATTCTCATACATGCTGATCTCACTGCTGGGAATATACTCCTACTTTTAACTACAAGTAAAGTTAAAGTTATATATTTTTAAGATTTGCACTTCACCTTCTCAAGTAGAATCAAGAAGGTTCCACAGTCAAATCATATGCTCTGTCTCCTCCATTACTGTACCTTTTAGATATGCTGCTATTGTACACATTGCAAATGAATGGATACTATTCTCCCAGGGGACTATAAGATCTTTAAAGACAGGAATTCTGTTCTTTATATGCTCACCATCAATAGGGATTCTATACATGTTTGCTGAATGGATGAGAGATTAACTGCATGAGAGAGAGCAAACCTATGACACTTAATGAGGTAGAAAAACATATATTACAGAAAACAAAGCAGCGCTGTTACCTCAATGAGTTCAACCTGTCGCTGGTGGGTTCCCCTGGTGCCATGAAGCAGGGTCCGAGCCTCATCCAAGTGAGCTTTCAACTGTAGGCTCTCATTGTACAGAACAGAGAACTGTGACTGCATGCAACGATATTCTGGAGTTTCCTTAACCACCTCCTCCACTGCACTCCGCAATTCCACCTTAGAAGGACCCAAAGGAAAGTCAAGTCAGAAGCACAATCTAGCATATGTGAGCAAGATGCTAGATATATAGAAAATAAATCACCAAACTCACTGAAGGTCCTGCAAAAGTGAAACAATTATTATGAAGATTATGAAGATTATCTCCCCTTTCTTTTTGTAAAATCTATCCCAAATTATAGATCACTCAGGACTGTTTGATATGTGTCTTACATTTTTCAATATAGATCCAAAGATAGAAGAAGAGCTATAAAGGCTCAATTTAACATCTATTTTAAATTCTCACTCTATTTTACCCTATTGTTCATTTTCCTCAATAATTCCTAAATTAGAACACCCTGATTACTCTTTAGATCTTTATAGGTTGCTTTAAATTCTTTTCAAAACAAGGCAAGTTGCAGATAATAAATATGTAAATTAGGGGTTTTTCTCCCAGTTTTACTAAGGTACAATCAACAAATAGATTGTATATATTTAGAGTGTATGTTTTGATAAATGTATTCACTATGAAGTGATTGCCACAGATAAGCTAATAAATATATCCATCATCTCAGTTACTTTTTTTGTAGTAAGAGCATTTAAGATCCACTCTCAGTACATTTCAAATATAAAATACAAAAATATCAACTATAATCACCAAGCTATACATTTAATCTCCAGAATTTACCTTGCACAACTGAAACTTTCTACCTTTAAACCAACATCTTCCCACTGTCCCCAGTTTCCAGCCCCTGATAACCACCATTCTACTTAGTTTGTGTAAGTAAGTTCCACTTCTTTAATCCCACACATAAGGGAGATCATGCAATATTTGTTTTGTGTGGCTGGCCTGTTTTCATTTAGTATAATGTCCTCTAGGTTCACAGATGTCACAAATGACATGGTTTCCTTTTTTAACTCTGAATAATACTTCATGATGTATCTATACCACATTTTCTTTATCCATTCAATGTACACATACATCTCCTACCTCTTTGGTCAGAGTTATTCCTAAGTACTTTTTTTTTATGCTATTATAAAATGAAATTGTTTCCATAGTCTTTCTTTTCATTGAAATACAACTTGTTATGGTTTGGATATTGGGTGTCCCCCAAAGTCTCTCATGAGAAAATGCAAAAAAGTTTAGAGGTGAAATGATTAGGTTCTGAAAGGTTTAACATAATCACTGCATTAATCCCCTAATAGGGATTAAGTGGGTGTCAACTGTAGGAGGCAGGGTATGGCTTGAGAAGATGGGTCACTGAAGGGCATACCTTTGGGGCAAATATTTTGTCTCTGGCGAGCAAACACTTGGTTTGCTTCCTGGTGCCATATCCCCAGTTGTTATCTTCAACCACACACTTCTGTCATGATGTTCTGCCTTACCGGAGGAACTGAGGAATGGAGTCAGCCATCTATGGACTGAGACCTCTGAAACATGAGCTCCAAAATAAACTTTTCTTCCTCTAATTGTTCTTATCAGATCTTTCTGGTTATACCAGCTAAAAAGCTGACTAAAACAATGGATTTTTATATATTGAGTTTGTATCCTGCAACTTTACTGAACTTGTTTATAGCTCTTACAGTTTTCTTGATGAAGTCTTCAGGGTTTTCTATTTAAAAGATGATATCATCTAGAAGCAGACATTAATTCTTCCTTTCCAATCTGAAGGCCTTTTACTACACCTCATGGGACTATAAATTGGAGATTGAATCCAGGGTCACTGTACCACTGATCTACAATCCCACACTCTCCTGGCCCACACATACACACTGGCTTTCTTTAAGACAGGGTCTCACTAAGTCGCTGAGGCTGGCCTCACACTTGGAATCCTCCTGCTTCAGCCTCCCAATCCTCCCATGGGATTATAGGTATGTACCACCACAACCAGAAAAGGCCTTTTATTTCTTATTGCCTAACTGCTCTTGCTAGGACTTCCAGTACCAGGTTGAGAAAAATGGTGAAACTGGCCACCTTTATTTTGTTCCAAATCTTATATGAAAAACTTTCAACTTTTATCCATTGAGTATGAAGCTAGTTATGGACTTATAATATCTGGTCTTTACTATGTTGAGGTATGTTTCTTCTATACCTAATTTGTTTAGAGTTTTTATCATGAAGAAATGTTGAATTTTGTAAAATACATTCCTCTTTTTGCTAGTAAATTATGCAGGTTCACAAGTGTATGTGTGTGTACTCATATATATATATGAGTACACACACACACACACACACACACACATACACACACACACACGTACACATGAGTTGGTCTGGTTTTACTGCTTTTCAGAGATATGCCTCCTACCTTCAACTTTTCATTTTGGGTAGTGACCTCCTCAAAGTCTTGTCGAAGTTTCTCCAGCTCACAGTGACGGTTCTGGGCCAACTCTTTGTTCTCTTCAAGCTCTGCATTCATTTCCTCAAACTAGAGAAGCAGAGAAATAGCAAATGAGAATAAGACATAACACCAGGTCAAACACTGCTCCCTAAGTGGGTCACTGACTTTACCTTCCGGGCATTGATAGTGATTGTGCCACCATAGAGACTGCTTCCTGCTCCATATACCTTATAGCCTTTTGAATTCACCTATAGAGAAGATAAAGATTCTTTAGTAAATGACCTTAAATTTTGGCCTGATAAGCAATGTACTTTTCAAGGATCAGTTATTTCCCCCAAGCATCATTATCCAACTTGATCCTTTCTGAACAGACTCCTTAAAAATGATTCTAGTATCCAAACCGTAACAACACAGCACTGACCCGTTCTAGGACTTCTGCCAAGTGTCGGTTGAGTCGCTGTTCCCTCTTACGAATTTTGTCAATATCCCACTGCAGATCATCAATCATAGACTCCAGGACAGATACCCGTGACTCCGCTGTCTCCACTTTACTCTGTAACTTAGAGAACTACATGCCAAAGATGGGCATTCAGAAAAACAGCAAAAAGAGACCAAATTAGAAAAGAAATACCTTACATCAGTAGCTTAAGTTCTAAATCCCACAAAATTAACCAATGCTTGTATAATTACAAAAAGATGTTTCAATGCATGAGTGTACAAATGAAGCTGCAGATTCATTTTAACAGTTATGAGCCAATTACAATTATGAAAACTGTAGAAATCTGTAAGAACTCTCACATAAAAGACCACTTAAGATTCAATAATCAAAAATAAATAAATTCAATACTTTCTCTACATCTGAAAAGCACCTTAATAGACCACAAATCCATTAGAAAATATGTATTTTTTTAGAAACAAAAGATAATATTCTTCATTTTTATCAGACAATTTAGAAAATGAAAATTCAAAAAAGACAACTATATTTACTCCCAACTTTCTCTCCCCACTTTTCCACAAATGATAATCCATATAAAAACAAAATGAAAAATTTTCATTCTCCTTTAAGGTGACCCCAGAACAATCCAGAATCAGATAGGATAAAGACACAAATCTTGTGTTACATGTTCACATTAATGTATACATACTCTTCAGAATGGTTTTAAAACATGCCCCAAAATTCTCTGACCGTCCTATCAAGAGGTGGGATCTTTGATCCTTCACCTTAAATCTGTTGATATACAAATTAGTATCAACTTAAGTGACTCAGTGGAAATAACTGTACAAAGTGTCAAGGCTATGTCAGAAAGAGCATGAAGCTTTTGCTTGTTTTTATTAGAATGTTCACTGGAAGAAGTCAGCTGCCATTAAGAGTTTCGACTACCCTGAGACTGCCATGCAAGAGAGGTGATCTGAAGGCATTCCAGTGAGAAACTAAGGTAAGCCTGCAGCTGACAGGTAGCATCAGTAGCCAGCTATGAGATCCATCTTGCACATCAACTGGGTTGATCAAAACTACATGCCCTCCAATTTAGTAATCTGAGATTTGGGAAAGGGAAGAACTATCCCTCTTGGTGGCATAGATGTGTATTTCATTTTCTTACTATATTCCAATTTATTTGTAAGTGCTTCTATACTTTAACCCCTTAGAAGCTCTGAGAACCATATGTATTAATAAACTCACCAGATGGTTCTCATGTAACCAGTCCTGAATGGAACTTAGCACAGAGTTTAGGAAACATGAAAAATGTGGCTTTGAAATAAAACAAATTTACATTCAAACCACAGCTCAATCACATTCTATCTACTCTCATACCAGTCACTAATCTTCTGAATTTGTTTCCTTAGCAGCAAAATGGAAGCTATTTTACTATTAGAGATGATATTCATAAAATGTTTAAATACTACACACTAAGTAAATGGTAACTATGAAATTACTAATCATCATGAGAATTCAGTGGCCAAACCAAGGTAGGCCACATATCAGTAGAACATCATAAGAGACTTTTAAGTGCTCAATTTTGGCATGGTTTGATCATGGCACAAGTTTGGACTAAAAACTCACATTCCCCAAGTTCCCAGGACACCATCAATGCACTAGATTCTACTGTCCAATTCTCTGTTGAATTTTATCAAGCCATTCCTTAATAACATTGTTCACAGTCTTTTGTATTTGGAGTAATCCATTATTTGGGGTCTGGGACTTTTCCTGCATTTTGCAAAACCCTATAAGACAGCATTTCTTCCCAAAGACTGAAGCTCCTATGTCTATTTAAATAGTAACAGTCAAGGAGAAATATTCACTTATTTTCTTCTTCCCTTAACCTGTCCTCAGATTGTTATTTCTCAGAGCTGAATGCCTGCCCTGCATGCTCTTCAATATTAAAATAGGCAGAATTCTGAGTCAATATTTGCCAGTGCCAACAGAGACAGGTGTCTCTTTTTTCTAATCAAATACCTCCTGAGACATGGTGCAATGCTTCTCCTGAAGGAGGTCTGTCAGTTCCTGTAGCCTCATATTCTCTTGCACGAGGAAGGAATTCAGTTCCTGTACTGCTTCATCTACTATCAGATTATCTGAGGAAGAAGGACTATACTTTAGTTTAGCATCTATAGTGCCAAATTTTAAAAATCACGTATCCCACCAAAGCATTAATCTCACTTCATTTTCTTTGAACCTCAAGAAGCATGCTAGTTTTTAATTATCTTGTGTGACACATGAGGTACCCAGAGGTTAGGTGACTTCATTTAAAAAAAACCATCAAATTATAGTCAAGGTCACCTAACCTCATCCCTTGCTATAAAGTCAAAATGCCTTAAGAAATGGAGGTTATGTAGTTTTATTCAGATAAGGTACAATCCCCCATGAAAGTACATTTTAGAATTGAAGACAAGATCTCTACTCAGTATCAGAATTAATAGCAATATAATTCTATTTTATAAAGCTATCACAAATTCCTACTATTAACTAACACTAACAAGAAAAATTTGTTTGGAGAGAGAAGGGGGTTGGGAGCAGAATTTCCATCTTCAAACAAGCATCTATAAAATCATAGACTCACTCATCATATTCTGGAATACTATGCTAGAGGCACTCTTCAAGTTCAAAAACCAAAATGTACACCATCATTTCCAAAGCAGGTAGGTAAGTCTTTAAAGCTTATTATACCAGTTCATATGTTCAGATGTCACAACTACAGCTCAAATCCAAACTTTATTCAAACGGAATTCGAGATTCTCAAGATACACATCATTTTTTACATAGAGATAACAGAGAAAAAACATGTGCTCTCTCATGCCACCTATTGCCATTACTCTTAGAAACAATTTGGAACAAGTTAGTCACATGGTATGTTTCCATGGTTTTCAATCTAGGATCCCTGTGGGAAGCCGTTCTCCAATGTGATTGGGCACCTCCCTGATTGGGCGTGAGGCTTCAGGCTGAACTGTGTCAGAACTAATCCCCACCCTTTCCAGAGCCCATCCGTGTGGGGGTGTGACTGACCATTGACCCTGAGACCAATCACTGACCCTGACCTTGGAATGCTGTCCCCCTGGACCTTCATTGGATGGAATTTTCCCCTAAATTTCTTGTTCCCCAATAAAAGACCACTCTCTGGTGTGCTCTGCCTCTCTCTCTCCTGCTAGTCTGTGTAAACCTCGCTGCCCCACCAGGTGGCTCAAAGAAGGAGCCAGAGGGGAGAACCGTCTCAGACCTGGCCAAAGAAAAAGGTAAATTGAGTTTGTGTGTTTATTTTGATCTCACTAGTTAAATTCTATGCTACGAACCTGTAGTATGAAGCTAGTGTGCTGGTCATGCGGTTGAGATCGCCCATCAAAATCACTGGCAGAACTTTTAAAATAACATTTCCCTAGGATGCATCACATACCTACTAAATAAGAATCTCTGTGGGCAGAGCCAAAAAAAAAAAAAAAAAAAGAGTGGGATCAGAAAACTAATGCAGTGAATTAATAAATGTAATCCTTTTGAATCAAGGACTAAACAAACATGAGGGGAAAATGAATTTCCAAAAAGTTAGTTGATACAATACAGTTTATATATTTTTGTCTCTTAGAAAGTTCAGCTTTTCAATAGTGATTTCCTTTAGTGTTACAAATAGTTCAGCTATTTGTAATTTGTAATGCATTTTTTATTTTTAAACTTAAACTCAATCTTAAACCACATGCCATTAAAAAAATATTTTAAAGTACTGTTTGATACAGTATTCATTTTAGTTCCTTTACAAATCAGCAGTTAATTTACCTGATATTCATTTCTAAAATCAAATCCAACATTAATATAACCTCTGTAAATTACCTATATGATTAAGATTTAACAATTCCTTCTAATTTTTCAACTAGAACCAAGGGAGAAAGAAGTAACACACAGCTTGTTTACAGTAGGTAACAGGGAGGATTCATATCTATTCATTCCCCACTATGTTTCCTTAATAAAAAACCAGAAATACGCATACTAACAAAAACTCTAAAGAAACCTTTGCCGACCAAATTTTCACAAGTCATCTACATGCTTCTTAATTCTGTTGATTATTTAGCCATGGTATCCTTACAATTTACAGAAAATGTACTTCTTACTTGCCCACCCAAAGGTTCAACTCCATTACATTCAGTTTATTTCTCTCAGAAATAAAAGTTTAAATATCTTAATGATAATCAGGAAAGTTTTTACAACTATACAATGATTGTTACTAAAAACATAAAATCAAGGCATTTTATTTGCATTTGAGCAAGTTATTTGTCACAAAGGACTACAGATGTAAACTACCTACACAAACACTTAACTGTAGTATGCAAATATAAATTCCTATATTAACACTGAATAACATGAGCATCCCAAATAGTGATTTAAGTACACACTTCATCATCCATATCCTTTCTATTTTACCTTTTTAAACATAGAAATCATCTCACAACCAACTCAGCCAACTCTTTTAAAAACATTAAAAACAAAAAACATTAAAACTGACTCTTAAACCAAAATTAACTTTGCTACTTATAAAACTATCTAATATAAAGTATTAGAATGGGGTTTTTCCTCAGTTTGTTGAAGGACTGTGGCTCAAAATGTGAAGCATTCTTAAAATACTAGTTTTACATAGTAATGGCATCACCAGTACTGAAGACTAGTATTCCAAAAAATTTAATAAAAAGTAAATATGTAATTTTGCAAACTATAAATCACCATGCAAAGGAAAGTTCTTTTTCTTATCTTTTTTTTTCCTACCCTTTACTGTTTTGGTGCTCAGGATTGAACCCAAAGCCATGCACATGCTACTCTACCATCAAGCTATACTGCAGTTCCACAAAGGTGACTTAATTCACCTCCCACTACTTCTGGTCTCCAGGATCTTGCCTCACCTCCACTGTTTAGTTTCCGGGATAAGAGCTCCACTTTTTCTTGCAATTTATCATAAACAGTCACAATCTGGGACACAGCTCGCCGGGAGGACTCCACACGCTCCTGCAGCTGAGATTCCATCTCTTCACTGGAACTGCTGGCCAAAGTAGCAAGGAAAGAGAAAGCTGGCTCTTGCCCTTCCCCTGAGGACACAGGGGGAAAATATCAAAATCCATTTTTCCCCTCAAAAGGAGAGCTTCAAAGTAAAGCTCAAATTTGAAAACCAAGATAATATGCAATGATAGAATCAATCACAAATACTCACCTCTCTCTCGGTCATCTTTGCGTTCCTGATTGCTATCAGAGTCAGGTTCTGGTTCCGGCACAACAAGGGCTTTCCTTTCTGTGAGCAGGTCTCCTAAACCCTGCTCCAGATCATAACGTTTAAGGATGATACGGATGTTTTCATCGAACTGGAGAAGCACATATATGTACAATTATGAAAATAGAAAAAGGTACAACTTTTGAAACGAAGAGTACTAAGAGCTAAAATGCTCAAACAAATCTGAACAAATAAACAAGTTAGCTACCTGACTCCAGTACCGGTTGACAATCAACAGTGAAGCATCATCAGTGGCCTGTCGTCGTTCTAGTTTTTCAATGTGCTCCCGAAGTTCATCTTCGATGGCCTGACGCTGATCGAGCATTTCTGCTAGCTTGCGATTTTTTGTTTGTAGTGTTCGAATGTCTAACTCCTCCTACCCCAGGAAACCAGTATTATTAGTTACCACAAAGAAATCAGACAAATGAGATGTTAAACTCATCAAGTTCACATTAGTTCATTAGTTATTTCTTAGGAATAAAGCTATTCATTATAAAGATATCTTACAATAAATAGATAAGAAAAAGCAGAAAAGATAAAGGTATAAGTGTATGATGACATGAGGAAAGAACAAACAAATACACTAAAATCTCAACTTTACACTTCTTTATTATTCCATTCACATCTACCTCCACAAAGTGATGCTACTGTGAGGCTCCACCATCCAGTTAGATCATTCTCTACTTCAATGAACACTGTCTTCTATCCCTTAAGAATCACTCTTCATTCATTCAAGACTTTAGCACCTGCATTCTTCTCTATTCCAGTCCCTGCCAATGTATCTGAGGACTTCAACATACATGTGGACAGACCATCTGATTCTCTAGCATCTAGGCTGTCAGTAGTTTGAACTCCTTCACTTAATGATTATACCCTCACCTGTGCTTCAGTTATGAATTCCCAAAACAATCTCATGGACATTATCTGGAACTCTGCTACATCTCAAATCTTAAAATTCCAACTTCCCATTCCCTGAATAAAACCATATTTCTCCATGTATCTCATGTCCTTACACTATTATTCGAGTTCTTTTACCTCATTTAGACCTCCAGAATTTGAATTCTCTTTCTCCTTCTCAATCCCTTTTTGTTTCCACTACCTTCCATATTCTAAGTATACTCTGTAGAACATTCCTTCAAACACCTGGCTACTCTTCTCCTCCATTCTCTGCCTTTCTTTTATTCTACCTCTGTGAACAAACCCCAATCAGAATTAATTCAGACTATTCCATTCCAATAGACAGTTTCCTAAGACTTCAGGATGAAGTCATTAAACCAGGGAGACTGGTGAATTTATAAAATGAATTCCTAACCTGAACAGATCTTATAATTTGTGAAGAAAAATTTCTTTAACAGATGAGCTCCCATTCTACATCAAAGCAACAGAAAACTCTTTATCAAATGCTACCCTCTTTCATATCACACTAAACACATGGCTTTATCTCCTTTTTCTAATAAAAAAAAATATATCAGACATCAGCTCTGAAACTCCTGAATTCTTCACTTCTATAACTCATCACACAACTCACTAACCAAAGCACACATTGTTAAAACCTCTATTTGTGCTCAGGATCCCTTCTCTTCTGTTGGCGCAAAAATCTCACCCCATTTGTAATTCCACACCCCTCTCAATACTTTTAACCTCTCTAGTTCCTGCCCTAAGTCAGGTTGGGGAGGAGACACGAAGTTTGGAATATCACAGTCCAAGACATAGTATGTGGAAATGCTTACATTCTTTCTTTCAACTAGGAATGACTAAGATGAATATTTTAAATTAAGAATTGCTTATTAGAGCACCAATTTCTTGTTCTACTTTTCTCTTTTCATTTAGTTAAAAATTCTTGACATGTCAAAGCAGACAATAGTTTCCCCACTGCTTATTAATACTATTAACAGTATTAATAAACTGTATCTTTAGCCTCTTCTCTGAACATCATCTTCCCCCTCTTGTCACCGAAACCTAGATGAGAACACCATTTCCCTGAAGGCTTCTCCAGTTGTGGCTGTTTCCCTCTGGAGGCCTGGAGGCAGGTGATACCTTGTTTTCCATTGCCATTACCAAACTATTAACCCATCTGCCTCCATAAAACATCCTAGCTGTGCAGCTTATGCCACTGTTCTTTACCACTTGCCACTGGCTATGGTTGAACTGATCTATAAATGCCCAAGTCATGTCCCCATATTTCTCAAGATTTAGCATCTAGCTTATTATCTCTCACTTTCTACACAACTACTCCTGACATAATTCCTAATCAGTTCAATTCCCATATAGATGATCTTTCTGGATATCAAGTCACTGATCTCTCTGTGATCAGCTCCCCTAGTTATTCTCTGTTTTAGCTGTACCTGCAGGTTCTCAATGAGCTCACTCTTCAGAAATAGTACCTATTTTTCCAGCTCACTCACTCCAATTTCATAACTCCAACAATTCTTCAACCTCTCTAGAATCTACAATCCATATGCCTTCCCCAATCCTTTGTTACTCTCACTTCCTCATCTCCTTTTTTTTTTTTTTTTTTTAATCAGACTTAAATCTCATGATCAGTCATTCTGTCTTTTAGAAACCTTCTATCTTTCCTTGCTACTTCATCACATTTCTCTGGTAAAAACTCCAATCCTGGTAACAATCTATTTTCCACATACACTAAGCCTAGCCATGCAGCTGAAAGTGACTAGGAAAAAAAAAAATAACGAATACCATGCTGATGACTGGTTTCACTCTAAGCTCATGTTCACAAATTCAAGTGGGCCCCAGTGCTGCCCAACAACTCAACTACACCTCCCTGGTCCATTCTCTTTTCAAGATGACTACTTCATACCTTCTCCTGTCTCTTCCTCCCCCATCCTCACTCTCAGATGAGTCTTGCTTTTGATTTCACTGAAAAAAAATAGAAGCAATCAGAAGAGGACACCCATACCTCCCTCCCACAACCACAGCTGCCAACCTATCTATATCCAAACCCATATCCCTTGCCTTCTTTCTTGCCATCCCTGTTCCTAGTCAAGGCCATTTCCTCCACATGTATATTCCATTCCATTCCATTCCATTCCATTCCATTCCATTCCATTCCATTCCCTCTCACCTTCTCAAGGACCATCAATTTCATCCTTTCTACCAAATAATTTTGTCTATAGATAAACATACTACAGTATAACAAATCTTAAAAAACAAACAAAATCTTTTCCTTGATCCCATTTCCCATTTCTCTCTGGCTACTGCCCTCATTTTATTTGTCCTATTTTACAATAATGCTCCTTCAAAACACTGTCTCCCCCTCATTTCTCTAGTGCCTCTCCTCTATATTTTCTTAATCACACTGCAATCCATCCCCACTACTCTACCTACATAGGTCTTTTGAGTCTCCAATGAACGATTACTACATATAATACCACAATCCTTCACCTTACTCAACCTATCAGCAGCACCTGATCAACTCCTTCAAACCTAGGACCCCACTCTTTACTTGTTTCCCTTATACCTCATTTTATTGGTCCCCTTTTTTCTTTTTTTGTCTCTTTGATTAATTCCTTTCATCTCCTTGAAGCAAACATGTTGCAGTACACCAAGATTCTGACCTTAGATCTGTTCAGTATGTAAGCTTATTGCTTGAGAGTCTCTAATCTCATTTAAGTACCATTTCCAAAATGGTGATTCCCAAATATACAGCCTTAACCCAGTTAGCCCATACATCTCTCCAGAATCCAGGTTACTATATCCAACTACCAATCTACTTAGTGATCTAATTGTCTCTACTAAATGTTTAAAACTAAACCAAACTCATGATTCCCAAAATCCTATTCTTCTCATACCCCTACTTAGCTAAATAAGAGAAATCGTCATTACTTCCAAAAGCCTATGGGATATTCCCTTCTACCTCTCATATGCCTCATCCACTCCACTAGCATATCTTGTCAATGCTACTTCCATGGTGGTCCACACTATATTCCCTTGTTAGAATTCCAGCAAAAGCTTCCTGTAGCAAGCACTTCTGTTCCATGTTTTGTCAGTATGCCAGATTTCAGCACAGATATGGTGGAAAAGTCAACTCATACTGCCAGTAGTCCCACTTTAAGCACACTTTGCAGTCATAGTTTTTTCTATTCCACAATCTCAGCTGGCTCACTATAGCAACTTTGAAATACACACAGGAAGAGCCATTGCTTTCAACAGGAACCTTCAACTAATGGGCAGGAGCCAATGGATACATGCCTCAGATCCCCACCTTTGGAGAGGTTTAGCTATCAGGTGTGGCAGATGGAGGATGAGAAGGAGCAAGGGAATAATTCTACTAATTGAATTCTTGTTGTAACCCTTGTTCCCCTCCAAACATAGGTCAGAGCATGTTACTTCCCTATTTAAGACCTTCCAGGAGGGCACGGTATTGCATGCCTATAATCCCAGTGACTTGGGAGGCCAAGGCAGGAGTATCACAAATTCAAGATCAGACTCAACAACTTAGCAAGGCCCTAAGCAATTTAACAAGACCCTGTCTCAAAATAAAAAGGACTGGGGACTTAACCTCAGTGGTAAAGCACCCCTGTGTTCAATCCCCAGAAATGAAAAAAAAAAAAAAAAAAAAAAGACCTTCCAATGGCTCCTAACTGCCCTCTGGATAAACTCCAAGCTGGATATGTGCTGGGCTTCCCTTAGAGCATGTGCTTATTTCTATCAATGGCGTACATCACATTCCATTTTAACAGTTTATTCCCATGTGAATGACTTCAGTCTAGGGGCTATCCTCAATGTAAAGCACAACTATCCAGCCAGTAAGATGCTCAATGGATACTTACATTTGAATATTTCAATACATGCCTTTGAGTAAATATGTTTGGAGTGCATGGTGTGAGGCATTGTTTGAAAGAATCATCTCCTGACAGCAGTATGCGCTACTTTAACCCCAGAGAGCTCCAGAGATGACACCTCATCAACAATTTACTACAAATGTTCCTTTTTTTGGACTCTGTAAAGAATCAACCTCTCAGGACCTCAGCCTTAAAAATAAATAATGGAGGGCACCTTAACATCATATCTCCTGGCTGAGTTCCAAAATACAGAATCTTGATCTAGTTCATAACTTGTAAGTTCTTATCTGTTAAGATATATAATATTGCTGAGTTTTTGGTGTACACACTCCAATGAAATTGTCACTGCCACAAGAGCAAGAAAAGTACCAATTTTACTCCCCATTATATTAATCTAGTACAACAATAGTCGTAAATAGCTCACTTTCAGGTATACTTACTATGTTGAAGGCAATGTTGTAACACTTAACAAAGACTCTCATTACAACCTAACATGACAAGTACTGTAAATTCCTTTCACAAGAAACAGAGGCAAAGGAAGGATAACATAAGGCCATGCAGCTAGAAAGTAGTACAGCTGAGAATAAACCTCAGTCAACTTGGCTTCAGACTCTCACTTTTCACCACACTCACTTGTTTTACTATATTATCTTTTAGAACTTGGCACAAAATTTTCCTGTGCTTAAAAAATGAATATTTATATTCCCACTGCTAAATAACTTTAACCAATGCTATGTCAAGCATCAGAGTCTCAAAAGAACATAAACACATCTTGAAAACAAACACAAATGTCAGTGTACCTCTCTTCTAGAACTAACCACCATATCATTTCACCCACTTCACCTCTTTTATTTCCCTCTTCTTTTCAAATGGCTTTTCCTTTTTCCAAAAGGCTTCCATAAATTTTTTGTTCCAGGTTGCAACCAACATTAGAAAAGCATATTTTCATAGCATTGTTTTGCCATACCGTTGAAGAGACACCCCCTAGCTTAATTGTTTCCACTGTGGTCCCTGAATCTTCAACTGCTGCCTTCTTCTCTGGAGGCATGGATGTGCCTGGCTCCCCAGCTGCTCTTTTATTTCCGATTCCTGACATCTTGGCATAAGATGATAGCCGTTTTCCTGGAAGGGAAAAAAAAAAAGCAGAAACTGAAATAAGATAATGCAAGGAGAATAACAATAAAGAAAGACCATGCATGATGTAAAAACTTACGTGTCACCCTAGATCTATTAATTAATTACACACAAAGCAACACCACCTCCAAATTCCTTTTAAGAAATAAAAAAAACACATCGAGGAAGAATTGACATTACAGGTTTCTAAATAAGATGTTAATAAGATATAAGACAATGGGCAAAGAGTAAAGAGACTACAAATAAATTTCAACAATCACACTTCCTGAAATGCCAGAACCAGAAATGTAGAGTTTGATGATAGAAGTTCCATAGTGTTTAGAATCAGAGAGCTGAAAGAGATCTGGGAAATGGCTACTAAGTCATTAATAATGGACAAGTCAGTAATCATCTCTGAACCTCAGTTTCCTAAGCCAGAAATAACCACAGGTACTGCCCACGCCTATTATAAGGAACAAGTGATGCGATTTCCAAGAGAAATAATGCCGAACACAAACCTCTCACTCAAAAACTCCAGCTCTCCCTGTAATATTTGCAGTTTTCCCCCTATTTCCAAGTAAGGAAATTAGACCCGGTACGAATCCCAGTTCTTCCTCTTGGAGAACCGTGTTTTGCCTTAAAAAGCTTGAGTTCACCAAAAGGTGCCGATTGGTTTCCTCACCTGTACAACCGACACACACATTTTTCATCTGCCCTACCTTATTTCCAGAGTTTCGGAGCTCAAAGGAGGCGGAAGGGACGCTAAGGCACTTTCGCTACTTCAGGAAGCAACCCTGCCATCACCGAGACCACAGACTGCTTTCCTTCCAATTCGAGCTCAGGAGAGGGGTATCGGTGGCAGCAAACTGAGTCAGGCCTCGCCTGGAAAGAGGAGAGACGGGAGCAGGGCAAGGACGGCTATTGAAGGGGGCCAAGGACCCAGCTAACTGTAAGCCCGAAGACCAAGAGGGCGGAGTTTCGCCAAGGCACACAGCAGACACCTAAGCTGGCATCTTAACCTCGCGCCACAGGGAACACACCTCGGGGCAGTTATTCACCTAGGCCCGCGCAGGCCGCCCATCCCTCACCTCTGACCCGCGCCGAAGAAGAAACCAGCTTCCGGCAGGCGGGGTCAGGAAGAGGAAGAAGGGGAAAAAAAGAGGAAGTTGCTTCAACCGGGTGAGCTCTAGCAGGAGGAAGTGACGCGTGAGGGTGCCAGGCAACCTGCGTAAGCACCGCCTCCTAGAAACAAGAGCCCCTAGGAGCTAAGACCTCCCGAGATACCCAGGCCTCCTTAACGCGCCGGGAGCCCTTGACTTTTGTTGTCTTGTTGGCCTTGCTTTTCGGCTGAGATAAAGTATCTTGTTCTATTGCCAATCCCCCCCCCCCAACTCGTTCCGCCTGCCGATTGGCTAATGGTCCTGTCAATCTCCGGGCAGAGGAGCAGTAGCCTGAGACACCTTTGGAAAACGTGTGGCAGAAGCTTTTGACATTGCTGAAATTAAGCCTTCTGGGGAAAATCTAAAGGATTTGATGGATTAGGGTCTTGTAGATTTTTATTACGGGAAACTATTCAGTGTTGCCTACACATAAGAATCACCTGGGGAATTTGGGCTGTCATCCCATCCCATCATACCCTCTAGATTCTAGCGTGTTGACAGCTCTTGTACTTTTGAGGGACAAGAAATTGACCAGGAGAAGGATAAGCGCATCTCAAAGAATAGTCTCTGACCTCAATATTAGTCTTTTAAGCTAATTAGCATTGATTTTTTTCTTTTTTAGTTAATGATACACTGCTATTTTCCATTCAGTTAAACTAAATGTCTTAATGATAGGAAGGTAATCAATCTAACCTAACAATAAAACGTTGTATGTCTCCAAAAAACTGTGAAAAAGTACCTAATGCCATCAAATAAGAGTCCAGAAATGGAAGAATGATTGCTGTACCTTTTTAAAAAATATAAATGTAGTCATGTTTGGAGAAAAGCAAACCTATTTCACACTGGATTTCTGTGTAAGTACTGCGAGCTAAAGGACTGCTGCACTGGAGTATCAACGCTTCCACGCTGAATTTCTGGTAGTTTGAAGACATTTTGGTAAGACACGGCATCTGAGAGGTCTTACCTGTGCATGAAGTGAAAAAGCAGAAAACAAGTTTTTGTGGTGTTTGATACCAGAATGCCTTGCCTAGCCTAGAAAAACTTAATTGTAGCTATAAATGGAGTTACATTTCCTTTGGTGAAGCAGAAGCCTGAGAATTGTATTTGAGCCATCTATTGAAAAGTACTATATAAGATAATGACACTCATTCTGATCACTCTCCTTTGGCTCTCTTTGCAAATCCACAGGACTACTAAATGGCTATCAATAGTGCTTCTAACCTGGAGTTTACAAACTGGAAGTTCACAGAGTATATTTGGCAAACAGATATACTTTAAACAGTATTAACTGTTCCTATGATTAAAAACAAGAACAAAAAGTGACGTAGTTGCTGACATTTAAAATACAGTTATTTTACATAAAAATCCAGATTATCAACTTCTCTTGCAGCTGCTGAAAATCTACCAACACAAAGGTTATGTTTTTGCATGGTCACATTACTTACAGCAAAATAGAAGCTTCCTTTATTAACTGGTTCTTATTTCTGTTTACCATAATCTCTACTATTCCTAATCAGTTCCCTGGTACTAGTTGTGTTTCATTTGCATATCATCACCTCTGTGTTGTGATAAATCCATCACTGATAATAGGTAAGTGTTCAGTAGGCATTATTGGTTGCCTACCCAGCATCCATTTCCCATCTCTCACCTCTGGTTCAGAACAGAACCAGGATTTTACTCAAGTATCTGCCTATCTTTCTTGATTCTGTATGACTCAGAGGAAGTTCCAAAGATTGTTTTAATATAAATAGTATGTTTATATATTATATAGCATATATGCATTACATATTTTGTATTTAATGTATAATAAATTTATGTAATATATAAACATATTACACTTATGCAATATATGATATATATCATATAAAACATGATAATATGTTTATCAATAAGGTTTCATCCCCAAGCCCTAGTCTCAGTAGTAGGCTGATTTGTAGTAAAAATTCTTTAGAAAACTAGAACTAAACTGTTTTGTTTTCTTCAGTTTTTGTGTAAATCCTGAAACTTTGGAGGTTTCTTGCTATGATTCTTAAGAATGAAGTCAACACAAAAAAGTAGGCAGAACCAAGAAAATGGAACAAGATCTACAAATTAAGTCACCTCTAACTTGAACTCAAAATACAAAGAGAGTACTATAGAAGATACTGAGAACAGACCAAATCTTTGTAGAAACATTCAATTCTTGAGCTACTAGTGAGATTATCATTTCCAAAAGTCCCAGTCATTCATCTGACATCTTGATAGGCCTCAGGATTCTCTAGAGAACAAAACTGATGGGGTGTGTGTGTGTGTGTGTGTGTGTGTGTGTGTGTGTGTGTGTGTGATTGGCTTAAGAGACTGTGGTGGTTTCATAAATCCAAATTTTGCAGGGTAGGTTGGCAGACTGAAGGCTTGGGTAACAGTTGCAGTTGGAATCTAAAGACAGTCTGCTAACAGAATTACTTCTTGTTTTTGGAGGAAAGGATGTCAGTCTTTGTTCTAATAATTCCTTCAAGTGATTCAATAAGGCCTATCCACATTATAGAGGGTTATCTTCTTTAGAAAACCAACTTAAATGTTAATTTTATCCAAAGAACACCTTCACAGAAACATCCAGAATAATGTTTAATCTTAGCCTAGCCAAGTTTGACATGTAAAATTAACTATAGAGTTAGGTAGGTAACTAACTATTCTCCAGCTACTGATGAGATTTATCTCTTTTGAAAGCTTCACTCACCTATTTAATAGCCTTGCAGTAGCTTAAGTTTACCTGACCCTAAAAAATTGAGAAAATAGAATAGATAAAGGGGAGAATAGCAGAGACCTCTCTCATTGACTGCATTCCCCATTTCTGGCCAGCAACTACCTGTACATAAACTTAATCAAGAGAATGATGAATAACCCTAGAAAAATAAGTTTCACTCTCACTCATAAATGGGAGAACAGCACTAGCAATGGTAATATAATGTTTGACTTTACTTTTATTTTAAAGCTTTCATTGTTAATCTGAAAATTTAAGTAAAATTGTAATAATCTTTTATTTATTTATTTATTTATTTATTTATTTATTTATTTATTTATTTTTGAGAAAGTAGACTGCAGTTTCAAGCCACTTAACGATTATTTGTTAAAGGACTCAAGTTGTTGGACTTCCAGCCTATCTTTATTAACTGCATGATTCTGCCACAAGGTGGCAGGAGGCAACATGTCTCCTTCCCCAGTTCCTCTTCTAAAGCTTTGTTGCATGGTACTGTCTTACTCATCAGTTGTGCCTTAACTCTTAGAAACCTAGTCAACTACTTAGGGTAACATTAATGCTCTCATAAATTAAGATGATTTGGGAATTTTGTTTGCCTCTATGCTTTATGCAAATGTTTTGCCATAAGATTATTGTTCTGTCTCCATACATTCTGCATATTCCATGAATTCTGGACTGGGTTATTTGTGTGCTAAATATAGTTCCAGAAGTCCCTTATTTTTATTTTTAGGCATGATGTATTTTGCCTACCATGACATCACTTGTTACACAGAAATACACAGATTCTGTAGCCCTGCTCCAGACTCTGTGAATTAGAATCTTCAAGGGCAAGCTCTCCAGAAATACAGGTTCTTACTTTTATGTTTCCTGTCTGGGCACATTTAAGCAACACTATTGTAGGTGATGGTATCAACATCTACCTAAAAGGGTTCTATATACATCAGCCCCTTCTTTTTGTCCTCAGGCCTCTCCTATCTTATAGCCATAAACCACTACTACACCTTTTTCTTTCATTTCCATCCTTCTGCCTCCCTCTTCACAGATCTTCTGGTCCACTATGCTACACCATGCTCAGCCCTCTTCCTGTGTGATTTCTGGAGACTAGAGAGCTAGATCCATGCCTCCTATTCTGAGCAAATGAGAAATTGAAGTCCTTTCAGGATCTATGGAAGTTGGTAGTCACAAATTGTCAAAGGATCCCATATCATTTAATGTTCGCCTAAAAAGCTGAGGGGTGTATATATTATACTCATAGACTTGGTCCCTTATGGTCTTATGCCATGTGACATTCTATATTTGAGTTTCTATCCTCTTTATCATTTTGATTTTCATTTTGAATTTGTTCTGGCTATGACTTCTTCATTAAAGAATGAGAATTTTGGAAAATAGAAGCCATGTTGTCTTTGCAAATTCTGACTGGTAGATCCACTCTTCAATATGGCTACTACTGGGAAGTTGGCAATCCATCTGGCCTTGGAGGAGAAAGACCAGCATCATGAAATGCTTACATGTACAGCCTTGGGGTGGTGAGTATGGAGCATAATTACAAAATTAATATTTTAAATTTCCATTTCCAACAGTGTGGTATGATCATCTTTCAGAAAAGAAACTAAATCTTTTGAAAATTCAGATTGGACTTCAGCATAAGGGCATTTTTCAAACTTCATAAACGAGATTTAGGTTTTTCAAGACCTTAAAGGGTGAGGGAAGATGTAGACAAATCCCAGGGGCTAACAAAGTTGAATACATATTGGAGACCCCTTCCCATACAAGTAAAGTAGAAATAACTACTCACAATGTTAAGGGAACTGAAAGCAAATTATCTCAAATTTTGATATACAGATTTTGGCTGACTGATCTGGAACTCCAGAAGGTACTTAGAACAGGTTTCCAGGACTTTGGAGAGTAACAGGTCTACCGAGGCTATAAGAAGAGCCTATGGTCTCATTTTTATTTTTTAAAAATTAAAGAATGCAATAATTATTATCCCAACTTTGGCTAATTGTGCTTATTTAGCTCAACTCATCTGAGTCCATATTTGAGACAATAGTAACTGATTAGGTTCCCAGGTACCCTCTCACTCATTCTTAGCGTTTATAGTAATCCTAAGAGAATTCACATAGAGATCTAGGATGTTAGAAATATATCATTGAACTACAAAGAATACATGTGTACTCATGGGTCTTAATAGCAAATAGGGTCTTAATTTCACTAAAGTAATATCACATATCACATTAAAGAAGTATCATCTATTTTAAGCCGATTTAGCTTTGTTTTTATATTTCTTTTGTATGCTTGTTTCAGTTTGGATAGCTATATAAACATAGAGCATTTATATCAACTTTAAACATTTTTAACTAACACTAATAAAAATAACTTAAATAATTACCCAGTGATTTTATTAGACAATTTTTTTTGTCACTGTGACCTAGTTCATGGTTTCAGTCCATGCTCATTGGCTGATCCATTGCTTCGAGCCTGAGATGAGGCAGAACATCATAGCAGAATGATGGGGGGAGAGGGGGATTGAGATTGGGACAAAATATACCATTCCAGGGCAAGTCCCCTGTGACCTACTTTGTCAAGTAGGCCTCACTTCTTACAGTTTCCACCACCTCCAACTAATCCTTCAAATTATTAATCCATCCAATGGATTAATTACTGTGAGGTTAGAGATCCATGATCTGATCATTTCCTAAAAGCCCCACACTGCTGCATTAGGGATTAAGCAGATTCAAACCATAATAGTAACCAATGAGATATTTGATTTTCTTTAAAAAGGGGACTGTACATAATTTAAGTTTGTAAACACTTATTACTTAATTGTATATATACTGTTTTGTGTGGTTCATGACAACATATTTTAGATTAAATTGCACTAGGAGCAAAAAGCCACCTTTGGTTGAAATTGAACATTTACTTCTCTTTAAAGACTGAAAAAAAATCCAATCAGTTTGATAGGCATTTAGACCAAAATGTTGTAATTAGTTGCCACACCAAAAACAAATGGTAACACAAGTTGAAGATGACTCTTTAATTGCAAAAAGACTGGTTTTACCATATCAGAAATAAGCATGAATTGATTAGTCTTAAACTGTCACCAGATGGGAGTCCCAAGGAGGTCCCCCAGAAAGGAGAAATAGATCATAACTCAGCCCTGACAGGTTCTTGATTTACATCATAGGTAGAAATTTCAGGGCATGTCAAAAGTTAGGCTTCTAAAGAAGGTCTAAATTGTAATTTGAAGTGATGGTAATGATTCTCCTTTCTGTTCTCATCAAGGTAAGCATGTAACAAGGCAAATACCTTGAACACTTTTCCAAATGTTGTGCCAAAAGTGGTTTAGATGAGACAAGATTTCTTTCTGAGATCAGGATGGATGTGGTGGCAATGGCAACCGAAGAGGGTCTGAAAAGATCACACATGTAGACAAATTGTATAGTACAAAAATGCACAAAGACATTCATGAAAATAGAAAATTATGATTTTCATTTTTCCAATGTTGGAAAGTTAAACTATTGATCTAATTACTTCCTCTAAAGCCCTAAGCAACTCTTAATTCTACATTTTCACTTCCAAAGGTATGACTTAGTTGAAACCAGTTAGAAAACACACATCTCAAAGACATATAATTTCTTAACTTTTTTATTGATTTTTTTAAAAATAAATGATAGAGGAATGCATTACAATTCATATTAAACATATAGAGCACAACTTTTCATATCTCTGGTTGTATATAAAGTACATTCACACCAATTTGTGTCTTTATACATGTACTTTGGATAATGGTGTATATCACTTTCCACCATCATTACTAACCCCTGCCCCATCCTTTCCCCTCCCACCCCTCTGCCCTACCTAGAGTTATCTATTCCTCCCATTCTCCCCCTCCCTACCCCACTATGAATCAGCCTCCATATATCAGAGAAAACGTTTGGCATTTGTTTTTTAGGGATTAGCTAACATCACTTAGCATTATCTTCTCCAACTTCATCCATTTACCTGCAAATGCCATAATTTTATTCTCTTTCATTACTGAGTAATATTCTATTGTGTATATATGACACATTTTTTAATCCATTCATCTACTGAAGGGCATCTAGGTTGGTTCCACAGTTTGGCTATTGTGAATTGTGCTGCTATAAATAAATTGATGTGGCTGTGTCCCTGTAGTATGCTGTTTTTAAGTCCTTTGGGTATAGATGAGGAGAGGGATAGCTGGGTCAAATGGTGTTTCCATTCCCACTTTTCCAAAAAATCTCCATACTGCTTTCCATATTGGCTGTACCAATTTACAGTCACACCAGCAATTGTTGAGCAGACTTTTTCCCCACATCCTCGCCAACACTTATTGTTATTTGTCTTCATACTAGCTGCCATTCTGACTGGAGTGAGATGAAATCTTAGTTTTGATTTGCATTTCTCTAATTGCTAGACATGATGAACATTTTTTATATATTTGATGTTTAATTGTATATCCTCTTCTGAGAAGTGTCTGTTCAGGTCCTTGGCCCATTTATTGATTGGGTTATTTGGGTTTTTTTGTTGTTGTTGTTCTGTTTTGTTTTTGGTATTTAGCTTTTTGAGTTCTTTATATACCCCAGAGATTAGTGTTCTATCTGATGTGTGAGGGATAAAAATTTACTCCCAAGATGTAGGCTCTCTATTCACCTCACAGATTGTTTCTTTTGCTGAGAAGAAACTTTGTAGTTTGAATCCATCCCATTTATTGATTCTTGCTTTTAATTCTTGTGCTATAGGAGTCTTATTAAGGAAGTTAGGGCCTAATTTGACATGATGAAGATTAGGACCAACTTTTTCTTTTATTAGATGCAGAGTCTCTGTTTAATTCCTAGGTCCTTGATCCACTTTGAGTTCAGTTTTGTGCATGGTGAGAAATAGGGGTTTAATTTCATTTTATTGCATATGGATTTCCAGTTTTCCCAGCACCATTTGTTGAAGAGGCTATCTTTTCTCCAATGTATGTTTTTGACACCTTTGTCTAATATAAGATAATTGTTATTTTGTGGGTTAGTCTCTGTGTTCTTATTCTGTACCATTGATCAAAGACATATAATTTAAACATCATTGAGAAAGGCATAAGAAAAGGCCCAGTAAAAGGAAGGAAGTTCAAATGATGAAACTTGTTAGGCAGACTTATTTTAATATCTTTCCCTATTTTTTATTTTTTTGAAAGTTTTATGTAAGAATTTAAAAAAAAACTACTTGTGTTTAAAAAGACTTTTCAGGGGTAGTTTACCAAATGAGTTCATAAGTTAACCCTTGAATGATTGGGTGAGATAACAACCCTAGAATAACCAGGTTTTTTAGAAAAGGCAGAAAGGAATAAATACAATACTTAGAGGACCCAAATCCTCCAATTAGACTTAACAAAATAGAACAAAATATATTAATATAAGTACACAGAACTGTGAGTTACCAGGAAAAAAATAAATAAAAGTTTAGAAAGACAGTGTTGCCAAAAATGAGAAGCATGAAGCTACTCTGGTAAAAGAAGACATGAGACATGTCCATTAAAGGAGAGCACACTTCCAGATCAGATGAGAATCAAGCCAGATGTCCCAAGGAGTATGAGAGTTAATAATGTGGAGAAGGGCTGGCAAGTCAAAGAGACCTCTGGCCCTAGACACATAAAGACTTCTTCCTTTAGCCTGAATATCTGCTATGGGCTTGTACCCCATAGATACCTACTGGAGGACACTCTTTTGTCCCTCCTTCTTTTGTTAGGTGTTAAGATGAAGGACCTTAGAATCTGAAAAGTGGCTCCCCAGAGTGGGAGGGAGTAAACAACAGGAGCAAATGTTTTTAGAAGGACTTCACCAGGGTGAGAAGGAGAGAAATTATTTTTATAATAAAATTAAGATGAGTGGTTTAAGTCTTATCGGTGCCTTAGATTTTAAAGAGGCACTTTTAAAATCTGCTCTTATTCTCAAATGAATCTAAGAGTTAATTCACTGATGTTTACATTCCAGTATGGATTGACTAAAATAAAATAAAATTTAAAACTTCCAGGTAACCTTGAATAACAAAATTATCTTAGTAAGCAGGACAGTAGAAGAGATAAAAAGTAGATAGAGGCAAAAATCTTCATCTTAACTCTCTAATGGATATAGAGGAGCTTACATAATATAACAAATCATAGCCAAAGCACCAAACAGAAAGAAGCAATCAGATAAACTTACCAAGTCAGTACTTCAGTTTACCTCCTGTCTGGATTGCCACGCAAAATGTCCCTCAACAGGGGTCTAAGGAGATCCCTCAGAAGGGAGAAAAGGACCTCAATTCACCCCACTCCCATCTTCTGGTAAACATTTTTTATTTTTCTTTTTTACAAACAAGTAAAATACTTTAATTCTCAATGTCTCTAAGATTTAAATCATAGTGTACTAAATAAATACTTGTTTTACACTTATTTCTCCATGCAGTCATTGGTAACCAAAAGCTAAGATAGTTTTTAATGCTTTGATCAACACTTTTAAAAAGCATGGAATAATCTTCAGTTTTCTAATTAATTATTAAGATGGCTTTGCATGGTTTCAATCCTGCGTTACCATGTAAAGTGAGGAATGCTCTACTTAACATTTTCACCATGACCACACATCTAAATGACACTTTACTGGATACAAAATTCTAGATTCCAAGTTTTCTTCCTTTAATAATTTGAAAACATTGGTCCATTGTCTTATTACATCCACAATTGTTGGAATAACTGATGGCAATCTGCTATCTATTCTTTTGTAGTCATGATCTGCTTTCAAGTACTTAAATTTCACTGAAACACAACTTCTTATTTTTTTTACTAAAAAAAGAATACCTCTTATTTGGCAACTAATTTATCCTCTATTTTGTTTTTTGGTTTGGAGGTTTGTTTTGTTTTCTCTTTTAGGAATTCCTGTTAACTAGATGATAAAAATTCCATTTCTATCTTTCATAACAGCTTTTTAAAAATGCTTTGTATTTTGTTTGTTTGTTTGTTTTCCACTTTCTTTTGGGAGAATTCCTCAGTTTAGTTCTTCTCATTACTAATCTGCCCCTCAACTTTCTCATTTGCTCTTTCACATATTCTTCATAACTATATCCTTAATTTTTTTAGTTTTCTTTTTTTTAAACTTTTTATTTTTAATTTATAATGATAGTAGAAGGCATTACAATTCTTATTACATATATAGGGCACAATTTTTCATCTCTCTGATTGTATACATACTATACTCGCACCAATTTATGTCTTCATACATGTACTTTGTATGATAATGATCATCACAATCCACCATCCTTAATAACCCCATGCCTCCTCCCTTCCCCTTCTTGTTCTCATTTGTTGTTATTAATATCTTCCTTTACCTCTTTCAGTATGTTTATTATAGCTATTTTAAATAACTTGTCTATTTGTTCTAATATTACCTCTTTCAGTGGAATTTGTAATTTGGCATATTTGGGTCAGTGGACTTATTTTCCCCTGGGTGCATATCAGGCCACATACTGGGGGGAAGACCAGTCCTCATAGCATTTCCTGTGTATGATAGATGAGACCTTAAATGTAAAACCCCAGTCATCAAAAATGTCTAAGTCAATCACACTCACCTTTCTAAACAATTTCTCAGATCAGGGCTTGATTCATTTACATTTGCCTCCCAGAGAGAAATAGCATTAGGGAAAGAGCCTTCCAAATTTTTGCTCACTAAGTCCTGGGATTTGGGAGGGGGAGCATGATAAAGTAAAACTGATCAAAATCAGTCAAGCACATCAATGTTCTCATTTCCTTTTAAACATGAAACGCTAGTCTTACTCTGATTGTACCATGGAGGATACCTAGGTCAGAGTGCTGAATCTCCTCTGGCACAGGCCAGCTTTGTTCCAAAAGAATGAGTGAAGCAAGAACAGAATTGTCATCGTTCCTTTCCTCCCACAATGATGCCCAGCTACTTGCTGCCACAAGTCAAAGAAAGACTTCACACAAGGGCTCTTCTCTTTCTGGACTCCTCCAAGGAGTCAAGGGTTTGCTCAGGAAGGGGTCAGCAATGGAGCTACTCTAGCATCTTGGTAGAAACGTAAGCAGAACCTGCCACCATATCATCTCCATGCTTCTCCAGTTGCTTTCCATCATCCTCCAAAGTTTGGGAGCTCTTATCTCCTCATCCACTCATCCCTTTAGCAACAACACCTTTACACTCATTTTCTGTTTGCCTCCCGTCTGGTTCTATGCTCAGAGTCTCCTGAGAAAATGTTATTATCAATATCACAAGACTCCAGCCATGTTGCCAAATTCATTTGGTGTCTTTCACAAAGAATGAATGGGGCCTTTATATTCCATTTACTTCAGGCAACCAGAGTGATCTTTCAAAAACACAAATTGAATACTATCACTTCCTATTTCAATTTCTGCAGAGTTTACCTTTGCACTTGGGATAACATCTAACATAGGTGGCTTACAAAATCTCCAAGGTCTTGCCAGGCACAGTGGCACACACCTGTAATCCCAGCAGCTTGGGAGGCTGAGACAAAAGGATTGTGAGTTCAAAGCCAGCCTCAGCAACGGGGGAGGCACTAAGCAACTCAGTGAGGCCCTGTCCCTAAATAAAATACAAAATAGGGCTGGCGATGTGGCTCAGTGGTTGAGTGCCCCTGAGTTCAATCCCCAGTACCCCCCAAAAAAATTCTTCAAAGGTCTGATCACTCTCCCAACCTGTTCACTAAGCTCTAGCTCTTCCTCACTCCAGGGCTGACTGGTTCGTTCTTTCTTTCTTTCTTCCTTTCTTTCTTCCTTTCTTTCTTTCTTCCTTTCTTTCTTTCTTTCTTCCTTTCTTTCTTTCTTTCTTTCTTTCTTTTCTTCTCTTTTTCTTTCTTTTTTATATTTAAACAAAAATTATAGATAGACATAATGCCTTTATTTTATTCATTTATTTTTATTTGGTGCTGAGGACCAAACCCAGTGTCTCACACATGCTGGCAAGTGCTCTGTGACTGAGCCACAACCCTAGCCCTCCACATTGATATAATACCCAAAATTTGTGGGAGTGGCTGGCAAATAATGGACACTTAAGGGAAACTGAATAATGGCTCCCAAAGATATTCATGTCCTAATCCCTGAAACATGGGAACAATAGGTTATATGTCACAAGAGGCTTGCAGTTATGATTAAGATAAGGTCCAGAGATGAGACAATCATCCTGCCTAATGTAATCAAAGGATCCTTATAAGAGAGAGACAAAAAGGTCAAAGAAAGACTGTGATGTGAAAACGGAAGAAGGAAAAGAAAAGGTGAGGAGATATGGGACCAGACAAAGGAATATGAGAAACCTCTAGAATCTGGAAGAGACAAGGAAGTAGTCTCCCCATAGACTCCAAAAGAAACCAGCTCTGCCAATACCTCTAAAACCTCATTTTGGACCTCTGACCCCTAGAATTGTAAAAGAATAAATTTTCATTGATTTTAATTTGTGGTAATTTGTTGCAATAATTGAAATTAACACAACACTCAACAAAGATTGATTGGAATTGAGTAAATGTGAAGTAGCATCACATTTACAGATTCTCCTTGATTTATGATGGGGTTACATCCTAATACACTCATCATAAATTGAAAATATTATAAGTCAAAAGACATCTTATTAACCTAACATATCAAGCATCATGTCTTAGCCAAGCTACCTTAAATGTGCTGAGAAAACTAATATAAGATGATGGGCAAAATAATCTAACATAAAGCCTATTTTATAATACAAGTGTTAAATAACTCCAGTACACACACTGATGGGCATTTTATAGACATGATGTGTTTGGATGAACTTTCCCCCAAAGCTCTCCAATGCGACAAGGTTCAAAAGTGACCTTTTAGGAAGTGAAAGGATCTTGAAGGCTCTGGCCTCATCAGTGGATTAATTCATCCATGGATTGGTAAGTCAATGACATTAGTGGTGGTTTGGAAACTCGAGGTGGTAGAGCCTAGTTGGAGGAAGTAGGTCACTGGGGATGTTTTCTGGAATGTATTTCTTATTCCCAGCTCCTTTCTTCTCTCTCCCTGCTTCTTGACTGCCATAAGATTAGCAATGAGCCAATCAACCATGGACTGAAATCTTTGAAACTATAAGCCAAAATAAATCCTTCCTCTTTTAAGATTTTCTTTCTTAGGTATTTGTCACAACAACAAAAAGCTAACACATGATGGAATGCAAAAAATTATAAAACACAATAGCCAAAAAGCTTTGGCAACAAAATATGCTATACAGTATTGGTTATTCACCCTCGTTATTGCATTGCTGACTTGATGCTGCTCTCCAACATCACAAGAAAATATCTTACCAAATATTCCTATTTGGGAAAAGATCAAGATTCAAAATTTGAAGAATAACATGATTTTCGCATCTTTACACCATCATTGTAAAATTCCAAATCAAACCATTGTAACATGGGAATCCTCTATGTATACACCTTTGAGCCATCCCTCCCCAAAGAAGACCTTTAGTCCTTTTAGAAGTGTCCTGTAGTTATTCAGGGAATTCCTAACAGATGTTATATTAGTGTAAAGTCACAATGAGGGCAATAGCACAGACCTGATCAAGCATAGTTCAGTTTGTTCCACTTCCACCTTTGATCTGTGTTTTTAAACCCAGTTCAGATGACAGGATGAGACAAATGCTATCCTATTCTTATTGGTTCCTCCTTTCTCTTTTTAAGCCCTGCCCTGATCTCAACCCAGACTCCCCTGTTCTTCTTCAGTTACAAAACAAAAGCTCCACCATTTCAACAGATGCAAGTAAACACTGGTGTAAAATTTTGATGAAGTCATTGCCAGCCTTAAGTAGCCACAAATACTTTTATACACACACACACACACACACACACACGGAGGGATAAGGAAGCATACAAAGATGTTTGCTATGATTGGATATAATCTGTCCCCAAAGTCTCATGTTCTGAAAGCTTGGTCCCCAATTAAACAGAACTGAGAGGTGGTAGGACCTTGTCCTAGTGAGGGAAGATTAAGTCACGAGGCCACCCATCCCTAAAACACTAATGCCTTTTAAATTTTAAGATTGAATTTGTTACCTCGGAAGCCTGTTGGCATACAGTAAGTAGGTCAGAATCCCCTGAACATGTTCCTTCCTCAGTCCCTGGTTCCCCTTTCTCTTTTTATGCCACATATGGAAAAGTGTGAGACCTTCACCACAAGTTGAGCAGATGCTGGCACCATGTTCTTGGACTATCAGAACTGTGTACAAACTAACCTGCTTTCTTTATGAAGTACCCAACCTTGGGTATTTTGTTACAGAAACACAAAATGGACTAAGATAATGTCAGTACTCATTTAACCTGACTCATGAAGTTTGATTTTCTTTTTGCTTGACTCCTTTTAATATTTTTTCACAATGAATATAAATTATTTGTAAAATAAGTAAACAGAATTCTAAAATGAAATATTTAAATCATTTAGCTTATTTTTAAGAATGACTATGTAGTTGTTGCCAAGAATTGGACAAAAACATGAGAGGAAGGAATGTAAATTCCAATCACTGGAGCAAAGAGGCTGAACATAGGGTAATGAAAGTTACCTACCAATTTGAATCAAGCAACTAAAGTTGTTGCTAAGGGGCTGGGGATGTGGCTCAAGCGGTAGCGCGCTCGCCTGGCATGCGTGCGGCCCGGGTTCGATCCTCAGCACCACATACAAACAAAGATGTTGTGTCTGCCGAAAACTAAAAAATAAATATTAAAAAAAAATTCTCTCTCTCTCTGCCGCTCTATTTCTCACTCTCTCTTTAAAAAAAAAAAAAAAAAAAAAAAAAGAAAGTTGTTGCTAAGTGGAAGAGACCTTCTAGTCAAATCAAAATAATCCAAATGACATTGTGACTGTAATAGTCACTTAGCATTATCTGCCAGGCTTGGAGAGGATTATTCTGGTCCTCAATCTCTAAGATGAATCCAATTCCTTTTCCTAAAATTTTTTTAGGTACTGGAGATTGAACACAGGGGCTCACACACGCTCTGAAAACACTATCACTGAGTTACTTCTCCAGTCCTTTTTATTTATTTATTTTTCTATTTATTTATTTATTTGTTTGTTTTTGTGATAGGTTCTCAGTAAGTTATACAGGCTGGTCTCCAGCTTGTAATTCTTCTGCCTCGGCCTTTCAAGTAGCTGGATTTATAGGCATTCCTAAAATTTTTGACTCAGTATTTTCTGTTTCCATAAAAAAGCAAACTAGTTCCCCTTCATTTGGTAGATGACTTTTCAATCTTGGGGAGATTTATAATTAACCATAGAGAAAAAGAATTAAATTAAGCCAGAATATAAATATTTTCATTTAACTTGGGAAGATATGTATGTTTTCAAAATGTTTGAGAGAATCTGGTGCTTAGTCTTATGATTTTAAGTTGAAAGATAAAGGAGAATGTGACCAAGTGTGGAAACTACATAAGTTTTATGGAATTTTGAGAGAGAATCTACAGTTGATCTTTGAACAACATAGGTTTGACCTGTGCAGGTCTATTTAAACCTCATTTTGTTGTTGTTGTTGTTGTTGTTTTTTATTTAGTTTGCAACATTTTGAAAAACACAGAAAAACCACATAACCTAAAAATATTAGAAAATTTAAAAATTATGCATCTCATGAATGCATAAAATGTATGTAGATGATAGCATGTTTTGTTATTTACCAATAAGATTTGTTTAGAAGCCAAAGACCAAAGAACATGAGATTGAAATGGAGAGAATTATGAGGTGAACAATGATGTCATTTGCTTTTCTGTCAAAAGGCCAGATCAGTGGGATGAAGGGTCTGGTTATTTTTAGATTCAAAAATGTTAGTTCTGGCTAATAGAAGTTTTGCCATAATAAAAATGGATTGGAATGTCTACTTTTGGGCTTACCCAAGATGATCACTGATTTTTTATTTTCTTCTTTTGTAAGTGGGCAGAATCACAAGATTAGGTGATGGCTAGAGTGTTGAGAGCCACAGCCAAAGGGGCCCCAGCAAACTTCCAGCTGCCAGCAAACTTCCAGCTGCCAGCTGATGATTGGCTCACAGCGGCCCCAGCAAACTTCTAGCTGACAACTGATTGGCTCCTCTTCGGTGATGCTCATTGGGCTGTTTCCCCGCCCTTTCAGACCACAGAGCTGCTCATTGGGGGACTTTTTTGGCTCCGTCCATGCAACTCAGCCAATCGGCCTCAAGAGCAGGAGGAGTGGGGGAGGTTGACAGGCTTGTGGGAAGCCGGTGGTGGCAATTGGGCTCTGAGGGAATTCCTGAAGAGCTCGTGTGGTGTGGCGTGTGTGTTCTAAAAATAAAGTTCGTTTCTGCTTGACAAGTGGCTCGTGAATTGTGCCCAGCCAGACTGCGACATTTGGTGGCCCGTACAGGGAACGAACCTGAGACCTTGGCGTTATCAGCAATGGCTAGAGAACAGCAAGGACCAGAATACCAATGCCCTTTCAGCTTTAGGAAGATGAGCACTTCTTACTGTGGACAAATGAAATCAAGGCAAGTAATGGCCGCTTTTCAGAACACAGTCTGTACTGTTTGATGAAATGTTTCTGGAATTTTGATAAAGTAATAATTTTAATAATAAGGGCTAATTTTTTTTCTGTACTGATGAATAGTTATTTTTGCCTTTTTCTAGTCAAATGCAACAATATTTGTTCAATAAGACTAAAGTTTGCAGGAAATTTGCTGGTTAATTGGCTGATGCTTCTACAAATTTGTTTCAGTTCCCTACATGTCAAAGAGTCAGCTTTGCAAAGAGGTGGGTCAACTTGTCCTTACCTTAGAGAGCACTGAAATACTCTTAGTCACTAAACATGGAAAACTCACTGAGCTGTTTTTACTTTCTTTTTCCTCTCCATTAAAGGAATGGAAAACAAATATTCCCCTTGACATCCAAAGGATAGGATGAGTGAAGACCAGAGAGATAGATGGAAGCTGTTGTCAGGGTTCTAGTTGCAATTTGGGCAGTAGTTCTAACAGTTTCTACTATATTACTATTGCTGTTATGTTAACAGATAATTTATTATTAGTAGTAGCAGGTAGAAGTGCTTGTGTAGATACTTGCCAAAAGCATGTCGTGAATCAAAAATTAAGATTAATCTTTTTCTGTGTCCTGTTAAATAATAAATTTTTAAAAATTTAAAGAAATTAGCTTTATTATTAATTCATGAGTCAGGAGGTAACTCAAGAAATTGACGGGAGCTCTGTTAAACATGGCAAAACAGTTGGTTTTTGTAAAGTAACTTAAGCAGGAACAAGAAAATAGAATAATACCCAAAAGAAAAAGATTGGTTAATACCAGGTTACTTTCCCATGAGGGCTAGAACAGAGGGGACTTCTTTATTAAAATTTGGTACTTTTTAATTCATTGCTGATAATCTCTTACTTTTAGGAAAAACTGGTTTGTTTGGGGATTTTCTTGCTTCCTTAAAGTTTGAGTTTGATTACATGGTACTTGGTATGTGTGACTCTAACATAGGAATCTGGGGATACAGAAAAAAGCACCTATAAACCATTGAGTCTCTAAAGAGAAGCACCTATGAACCACTGAAATAAAAGAATCACCCATGAACTTTTGAAATTGTGTTAGTTAACTCTGCTATGACCAAAATACCTGAAGAGAAAAACTTAGAGGATGAAGATTTTATTTTGGCTCATGGTTTCAGAGGTTCAGTCCAACTCTATTCATTGCTCTGGTCCCAAATGGGGCAGAACATCATGGCAGAAATTGTTGGTGGAGGAGCACTGTTCTGCTCATGGCAGCCAGGAAGGGGAGAGAGAGGAGAGAAGAGAGAGAGGAGGGGACCACAGAGAAGATGCAGCCTTCTACACCACTAGTGACACACCTCTTCTAGCCATGCCCTGCCTGCCTACAATTACCACCAAGGGAGCTCATTTAAACTAGAATGGACTAATTAGGTTACCGATTTCATAATCTAATCATTGCCAGCATTAACACGTGAGCTTTGCGGAATACCTCATATCCAAATCATACCAGAAATGCAAACAAGCATTCCATGAGCAACCAGTCCATGTTCTTGGCCCACACCCTTGGCCCATGTCCTTGCTTGCAAAAGTAACAATGCAAGCATAGAGAAAACTGGTATATAACTCCACCTTGACTCATCCTCTAGTTCAGCTCCTAGTTACTTTTTTTTTAATTTATTTTTTTATTTTAATATTTATTTTTTAGTTTTCGGCAGACACAACATCTTTGTTTGTATGTGCTGCTGAGGATCGAACCCAGGCCGCACGCATGCCAGGCGAGCGTGCTACCACTTGAGCCACATCCCCAGCCCTCAGCTCCTAGTTACTATCTTTCATAAATATTAATGCTCCAGAAAAAATAGGTCACTGTAACTCCTTCTGGAGATGGCCTTCATTCTCCCTTGAGTGTCTGTTCCTTGCTTTATCCCCAAATTTCATAACCTCATAATGGCTGGCATTCTCCCTTGAATGTGTATTTCTTAGTTTACCCCAGAAGACATCTCTCTCTTGAGAAAGCTAACATTCTCCCTTTAATGCATACCTGCTTTCCTAATAAATCTGTCTGTATCTCTAACTGGTACAAGTTGGAAGTCTTTTCTGTCATGTATAGCAAGTCCTATACATGTCATGTCCTAAGTCAAGTTTCCTTTCTGGGAACCCTAGTGACAACTCCATTTTGGTTTAGGTGATGGAGCCTGGTGCAGGAGTGCAGTCCAAAACAGTGGCCTCCTATACATTTTATTTAACAAAAGCCCAATTTTAAAAACAATTTTAAAAAGTAAGAAAAAGAAAAAAAATGCCGATTATAAGGGTAACTTAGAAGATGCTCTGGGAAGGGGAAGTCATTAGGGTAGCTCTGTATGAGAACCAAGATCCTATAAACTTTCTTCTCAGGCATTTTCCCAGGCACAGCCTTCTCTCCCCTATCCTCAGAACTTTCCAATTAATTTTCTTTTAGAAAAGACTGATCATAGGGCTGGAGTTTAGCTCATTGGTAGAGCAACTTGCCTCACAAATGTGAGGCTATGGGTTCAATTCTACACCACATAAAAACAAATTAAGGCATTGAGTCCATATATAAGTAAAAAATTTTTAAAAAAAGAAAGAAAAAAAAGACTGATTACAACTGTAAATTTTCATCTGGAGGAAAAAAAAACTGGCTCCCTGGTTATTCCTGTGATAGAGAATGTAGTTATTATTATCTATACATAATAATAACCATATAATATAATAAGAAGAAGAACGCTTGAAACTATCAACCAACATGGAAATTAGAATCTTATCATATGACTTTTTAAAAGTCATCTATCTAGAATTCTCACAGTTCTTTCTCATTCAGAAATAAAACTGTATACAAATAACTGTATATTCTCCTAACCTATGTTGGATTAAGTTCAATAGCATATAATTTTAAAAACATTATCTTAAGAAATGATTTTAAACTTCCCACATGAAAGGAGATCTAGCATTGATAAGGTGGATCTGTGGGAACCAAAGATCTCTTGCTTTGCTACCTTAAACCATGGCCTTTCACTTTCAAAATCTCATTTTAATCTATGATTTCTCTAGTATTTCCAGCCTTTAATGCTGTATTCTAGGCCAGTTGAGAGCCACAGCCAAGTCAGAATGACGCCTGGCATTTTGCCAGAGGGAATGGTTGAAGGGTGACGCCAGCGAGCCATTGAGATGATGATTTGAGTTAAGTTGTATATAATTGCTGTGATGCTTGATTGATTGAGTTGTATATGGACCCTCTAGGGAATAGGAAGGCTCAGGGAAATCTGCCTGGGCCCCCCCCACCCTGCTTTGGAGTTCCTGCGGGGGGGTTGGGGGGTTCCAGTGGAGCCCGGTGGAAGGAGTGTGTTCCCTAGTAGTGTGTGTGCAGTACCAGTGAGAGTTGCGGAATAAAGAGTTGCTGTTTGAACCTACAAGGCTTTGTGGCAGCTCGGTAATTTGTGCCCAGCCAGACTGCGGCAGACAAACTCTTCTGAAAAGTAACTACTGGGAAATTTAGTTTTTCATCTGAACGTATTTCTCAGAAGTGTAGTATTAGTTGTTGAATTCATGCCTAGCATTCTTATGCCATATGCTTAATGCAGAAATGCCAGATAACATTGAAAAAAAATTATCCACCCATACTATCATTCTTATTCCACTCACATGAGGGAAAGGAACTTTTAGCCCCAAATAAATCAAAGTTAAGATTTTGAGAAGTGATCAATAGAGGAGAGATGGATCTCCTTCTTTCCTGGAGAATCTGAAAGAGCCAGGATGGATAGTTGTCTAGTCTCTGATCTGCAGGCTGCTTGCTGGCAGGAGTGACCAGGACACTGGGAAATGGCAGAGAGATTAGAGAAAGGGATATACAGTGCCTACTCTGGGGTTGGAAGGATGCCCTGAAAGGAAATGTTAAAACACACAATTTATTTTTCTCTGGTTTCCTAATCCTCTACTGTAAGAACGCTATTAGAATGGCGGGATGATTTTTTCTTTTTCCAGTATGGGGAATTGAGCCCATGGCCTTGCACATACTAGGTAAGCTAGATTCCACATCCCTTTTTAAAATGTTATTTTGAGACAGGGTCTCACTAGACAGTCTGGGATAGCCTTGAATTTATAATCCTCCTGCCCCAAGCCCCAAGTAGCTAGAATAACAGGCATGCATGCCATACCCATTGTTTTATAGTTTAATTCATAAAGTGCAATTCCATTCCCTATTTTGCAAGCTATTGGAGGTATTTGGCTGAAGGGAGGCATCTCCTCACTGGAATCACAAAGGCATATCTTCAGTTTCAGATGTTTCATTTTTAGATGCTTAATATTGTTTCTACTAGAACTAGTCATTTGCCATTTTCATAATTTGGTGCTTCTAGGATACTATGTTAAACTTTTTTTTTTTTTTAAAGTACTGCATTCCACTGAGAATAGGAAGGAGTTCAAATTTAAGACTGGGATGAAATTTTAGATATTGTGCCCCACCGTGGGAAAATTTTTAGATTAAGAGTAGCAATGGGGGGGGGGGCTAGGGGTGTGGCTCAGTGGTAGAGTGCTTGCCTAGAATGTGTGAGGCACTGGGTTTGAGTCTCAGCACCACATTAAAAAAATGAGTAAATAAAATAAAGGTATTGTGTCCACCTACAACTAAAAAAAAAAATTAAAGGGTAACAATAGAAGGATTTAGCAAGGAGAATGCCCCAAACCCACCTGCATTGGTTTGAATGTATCCCCAAAGTTTATTTGCTAGGTACTTAATCCCCAGTGCAAGCATGTTAAGAGGCGGAACCTTTAAGAGATTAGGTTATACAGAAAAGGGGTCCTGATCAAAGGATAAGTCTGCCTCCCCTTCCATTGTCTTTCTGCCTTCCATCAAGAGATGACACAGCAAGAAGGCACTTGCCAGATGCAGAGTCCTCAATCTTGGACTTCCCAGTACCCAGGACTGTGAGAAATAAATCTCTGTTCTTTATAAATTGCCCAGTCTCCTGCTTCATCATGATTATGTTCACTGGCTATACTATTTTCTTCCATATACAAACATATTTTATATTTAAATTCAATGAATATACTGTTTAGTTTTTGTATAACACCATTCCTTATTAGACTAATTTAATTGGTAATTATTAAACCAATTTATTTCCCAAAGGAATACTTGAGAGAGAAGACTAAGAACAGTTATAATAACTTTGTTTAAAATTACACTTAGTGATAAGAAACAAATCATAGACTCAAATCCTAGACTCTCTGCAGTCTAACCTGTAAATAAAAACTAAATAACAAGAAAATTAGAATCTACCTATACTAAAATGAGATTATCCAGCTTTTCTATGCTTCTGGGCATACTGGTTCCATTTTTCAATGTATCCACCAATTAGTGATATGTGTCAGATCATAATGATTATTGAATATCAGAAGATCCTTAATAATTCCCAAAATAGTAAGAAAACATGTATTCATTTTTATCAAGGATAAGTCCTTTTAAATCATTTTAATTCATCATATGCTTTTATTCATTCACCAAAACTTTATTATACTCATTGAATGATAGTTTAGGTGTTGGGGCAGTGGTCATAGAATATTTCTGGCCCTTAGAAGCTTACAGTTTAATTCTATTCAGTCAAGTTGAGCCTTTGAGGGGAAATATTCTTCAGCATAAACCATCTTCTGGCTCTGTTGCCTCTGCTCTTCACATTAGTTAATAACTTAAGATTGAAATTAGGGGGACTATCCTATGGTAGTTAGAGAAAACTTAGTGAAATGACTTTTGTTTGTTTGTTTTTTGCAGCACAGCAGTATTTATTAAATCACAAGTTTGTATTGAAATAGTTAATACAGGGAATGACTAAATTATAAAATGCTAATGGAATATAATAGAACCAATTAAAATTACAGTGAAAGGACTTTTGAAACATGTCCTAATAATAACCACTGACCATCAGTGTGACAGTGTTCCAGATAAAAGAGGTAAAAATGTAATCTATTAAATATGTATATTTTGACAATTTCAGAACAAGTAAAAAAAAAAAAATCCCAGTCTCTAGCATTCTGTTATAACAGCACAAAATAGTCTAAGACACAACCCATCTGGAAATTAACTGAAGAATTGAGGATTTTACCTATACAAGGGACCACAGGAAATGAAATGCTTTGAGATGTGTTTGATATTTTTAAAAGAAAACAATTCTGAGCTGGACAGATGGGGATGAGTAAGGAAGGAGAAAGGAGAATTTTGTTTTTATCTGTATGTGTGTGTTGCTATGTGATCTAAGATTAAATGCCATTATCCATCTTGATGCTCAAAAAACCTGAGTCTGGAAATCTGATAGATCACTTTCCTCTTTTCACGTGGCCCTTATTCCGGTCAAAAATAGATTGCAGTTCCCATGGTACTGTCCCTTTCCAGCCATCAAGTTCAGCTCAGCTCAGATTCAGAAGCTTTGCTAATTTTAAGAGTATATATTTTTGTTGCTGCTGTAGCATCACTATGGTAACAGTTATGGCACAGATTGGGAAGTCCTAAGAAGAATCAAACTGTGTCCTGTGGCCAAGGAAAACATCAGATGTGTATATATGAAACAAGGAAGGATGGTTGTGTTGCTTCAGGCTGGATTTCCTATAGGGAGAAAGGTTGGTTTTTGTTTTGTTTTGTTTTTTTAAGCTTCAGTTTCTTCTTCAAATAAAGCAAATAAATTACTTCTCTGTACAATGAATTGTGAAGAAAGTTATGGGGTTTATTCACTTGCAGTAAAAAAAAAATACATAGGGATATAGCTGGGTATATTCTTTGAGAGGAATTACTCAATACATTAGGGTAGAATTTAAGCAGAATTCACTTTTTCTCATGACAGCCTCCCACTAAAGGCATCAAACATTTTTTGCTAAATTAAAACACTTAAAAAGGAGGTCCAGAAAAGGACAGCTCTCCTTTTTGTTTACCTCCACCACGAAGGGGACCTAGATCTTAAAAAATTTGCTTAACAGGAAATCCAGACTAATAGGTGTCCCTTCCAATCTCATTTCTCTCCTAAGCTTTTTCAAATTTCCTACTCATTATCTTCATCTTCCTGTCTCTCTTCATTTCCTGCCACCTTCTTCTCAAAAGAATTTGAAATGACTTTTAAAACATACTGTATCATGCACACTGTGGTAGGTTGACTAATCCACCCTCATTCATTTCCTAATCCCTACTCTGTGAAAGTTTGCAAATGTGATTAGATTAAGGATCTCAGAGAAGGGAGATTATCCTGTATTACCCAAGTAGGCTCAAAATAGTAACAAGTGTCCTTGTGATGATAGAAGTAAGAAGTGAGCAAGGTTCAGTGAGCCAAAGAATGTGTGTGGGCGCAGGAACTGGACAAAACAGGAAAATGAATTCTCAAAGAATCCAGACCAAAAAAAACAAAACAAAAAAAACAAACTCTATGACTCAATTTTGGTTTTGTGAGACTGATTTTGACTTTTGACCTCCTTAAGGTAGTAAATTTATTTTTTTAAACACTAAAATTGTGTAATTTGTTAAAGTAGGAAACTAATACAAAGATAGGTCCTAAATATTAAATAGAGGAGATTTAAGAGACAAGACAAATAAATGCAACACATGAGTCCAAATTTGATCCTGAACTAGATTTTTTTTTCCTTATACTGAAAAGGATATTAGAGAGACAATTGATGAGTTTTAAATAAGGCCCATAAACTAAATTAATGGTATTATATCAGTGTTCATTTTCTAATTTTGAGAATTGCATTGATATCGGACAGAATATCTTTGTGTTTAGAATGTAGACAAAGAAGTACTTAAGGATAAAGGGACCTCTCTCAAAGGAGAGAGTGGGTCCTCTCAGAAAGGAGAGGGCAACGTGCCTCTCCTGCACTCCAGTTTTGTTGGGGATCCCAGAGAAGTTTCCAGAGAGTCCTGCCCAGATCCACCTCTTTACTTTTGACTGACAGCAAGATGTCATCAGACTTTCAATCCCCTGCTGCCATGACAACTCTATGTTACTTTGGCCCACGCTGACTAGTACTAATTGGATTCTTAACCATAAATTCTTACAGATTTTCTGGTTAGGAGGAATTATCCTTATCTGCCTGATTTTGTGATCTGGTCTGTGAAAAGGGTCATGAAAGTTCATGGTAACTTGTGTTCCCCTTATTAACATTATGTCAGGCCTGCATTTCTCCTAAGATAACAGTTTGCTGAGGAATGTGACATATCCTAGTCATTAAGTGTTAGGATCTGTAAACAAGTCAAGATGACACCTGACATTTTGCCAGAGGGAGTGGTTTGTGAAGTAACGCCAGCGAGCCATTAAGTGTGGAGATTCCTTATTGGTTGACTGCTGTATCTAGTTTATGTTAATTAAGATAAGCTGTGTGGAATGTATATATACCCCTCCTGTCCTACAATAAACGGCTCCCACTCCTGCTGTATCAATGTACACAAGTTGCTCGTTGTCAACACCTCACCCACCCCCACCCCACCCCCATTATTTTGCTGCAGCCGGACTGTGGCAATTAAGCCAGGCAGGGCTGCAACTAAATTGCTTCTTGGAAAGAAAGCACATGGGGGTCAGCACAGTGGGCCCACCCCTCACATCTGTCAATCCCTATTACTTTCAAGCATTCATATTCCCTACAAATATTAATAAAATGTATATGTAAAGATAAAGAGAACAATGAAGCAAACAGGGTAAAGTGTTACCATTTGGGATATCATTACACTGATTTTACAATTTTTCTTTAAGTCTTTAATTTAAAAATTTTAATTAAAAAAATATATAGGTTGTTGTGAGTGAACTGTGCCTTTAATTAACATAGACCAGACACAATGTCAGAATTAATTAAATAACAATAAACTCACAAGGTATGTCATTTTCTTTTTATTTTTTCTTTGTTACTGGAGATTGAGCCCAAGGGCGCTTTACCACTGAACCACATCTCTAGTCCTCTTTTATTTTTTGATGAGGGTGGCCTTGAATTTTCAATCTTCTTTCTTTAGCCTCCCAAGTCACTGGGTACTGCTATGCCTGGCAAGTACATCATTCACATCTTTTTATATTTTTATTTTTTCAGTACTGGAGATTGAATGCAGAATCTTGCATATGCTAGGCAAGCACTCTACCACGGACTTATCTCCCCAGTCCTCATCTGCTTTAATTCAGTAAAAATTACTCACTGTTCACTTGATGTCATGACCAAGGCAATCACAAATTCTTTTATTCCGTTTCCATCTTAATTGGGTCTATAATACTTAAGCCACATGTCATATTTTATGCAATGATATACAGGTTACAGAAAGTCTAAGAAAGGATTAAGGTGGCCATAGGATTTCAAGAGACCTACCAAGAGCAAAGACGAAAGCAGACACAAATACAAAAGAGTCACAGAATGTGGTCAGGTAAAATTACCAACTAGTCAAGAGACCTGTTCAGGGCACAGAGCTGTGAGGTTGCTAACCTACTCTAGGCCAGGGTCTGGATGGTAGGCAGTTTTAAAGTGGCTGTATCAAGCAAAAAGATCAAGCTATGGACAATTGGGAGTTTGTCAACAGTTAACCTCATGATACTGAATGGTCTGATGACAGGTTGGTATGTGCCTCCATACCCAGTCTTATGGTGCTCCTCCATTCATGGATCTCAGGTGAGGGTTTATCTCATTCTGTGGGCTGATGTTTTTGCTAAGTTCACTGACCTAGTTTTTCTGATATGAGTTTGATATGTCCATGTATCTATATGCTTCTGATTTAATTCAGTTAAGTTCACAGATGGTAAATTTTTTATTACCACAATTATGTATCAGTTTGTATCTTAAAATTATGCTATACAGCTTCAATAAGTTTCAATAAGTTTTACGTGGCCAATATTTAGTGGTTATCTATTTGCCCAGACAAATCATTCTACCTTCACACTTGGAGTACTGTCTTCACTACTTGGAGTAGCTCACAGCAAACTGCTGCTTTGTAAAATGGAGTAACTCAGAAATAGACAACATGGAGTAGCTTAGGGCAGTGCCCAGCCTGCTCTTCACAAAGGTGCTATAATCCAGATATCATCTTGAGGTAGAAGACATAAGGATAGGTAGAAAGAAGATATGTGGGACAAACAGGAATGGTCATGATTTAAAAACCCAGATTTAAATTCCACTTTCACAGGACTTAAAGTCCAGATTAAAATTCCACTAATATATTCTTAGATAACAAGTACTACTAGATCAATTATTAGACCTTATCTATAGTTCCATAAACAACCTCTTTCCCGACCTGGGCCTAAAGAAAAAACAAGCCTGAGAATGCTTTTGCTCAGCAAATAGTTTTCTAAGATTTTATATTTTTAGGATCTGATTACTTCACCCATATGTTACATTCCTGACTAAACCCTCAATGTTTCACAAATGAAGTACTATTTAAATTCACAAAGAGAATGATTAAATTCCTAGATGGGAAATAAATAGATTTTTCACCAAAAATGAAGAAGAAAACACCCCCGAGTAGGTTAAGATTGGCATTTCAAGAAACCAACACAAAGGAGAATGAAAACTACCCTCCTAGATCATGTCTCAATACTATAGATTTTTACATTTGTAAACATGCCAAACCTGTAAACACGAAGCCATAGCGTTTCTATTGACTGTATTCTAGCCTGTTTCTCAGAGTGTGTACTCAAACAACCCATGCCTCACTTTGACTCATCCTTAAATTCCTTTCTACAATGACATCAAAGACCCCTGTGGCCTGAGTTGAAGTCTACCTCCCTTTGGACACCTCCTCAGGACCCCCTTTCTGTGACATCTCTTAGATGACCATGAAGAGGCATTTACTTTGGCAAGTTGAACTAAATGCTTTCTTTTTCTCTTACTTTTTGCCTTTTGATTGCATGGCATTCTCTGCATACATCTACACTTCTAATTTCTCTTTCCCTCTGCCAGAGGCTCCTCTACCCCTAGAAAATGTATGCTTGCTTATAAAGTCATCAAAAATAAAAGGCACTTGCTTCCTTCGACCAAAAACAAATTGGACAAATGTGTTAGGGAGAATGCCCCAAAGGTGTGTGGCAGCCTGGTTGGAAGTTTAGGACAACACACATAGGTATCTCTGGGTCAGATGGAAGGAGGTTGTTGGAGGTGGGGACATCTACATCCACTCATATTCCTTGCCTCATTAGGCTGAAAGATGTTCCCTCAACCAGTTTTAGGGCACATTGACTCTGGACTAAGCTAGCTCCACAAAGTAACACATTTTGAATCCAAACACACAAAAAGTTTTCCTCTGACTCCTTTTCTTTGGTCCTATCTCTTACAATACATGAGAGAAACCGTCTCTAATCTACTGCCTTTTTCTTCTCGCCTTACCTTTGTGCATAGCAAGAGCTCATGTTTCTGTTTAGTCCACCTTCTAGGCCTCTGCAAATAATCTCACTTTGTCAGTGCAGTTCTCTTCTTTGCTTTGCACTTTGATCACCCACCCAGAATTATTTTATTTTAGAACGGTATCTGGGGTGTGGGCCTACAAAGATTTTGAGTTGTTTCTTTGACATACCTTATGGATACGGCCCTAAAGGGAAATACTCCCTGTGTCAAAAATCTGATTATTTCTGGAAAAGATATCCACCTTATGGAATTGTTTAATTGAGCCATGGGGGTTGATAATGACTCTTCTAAGACTTTTTTTTTGCTTATTACCCCAACAAATAGAGGGCAGGGACTGATTCCCTTATTGTTGGACAGTATAAAATTTAATGTCTTAATTTTCTACTGTCTGGGGTAAGATTTTGATCTAGCATATCTCCACATCCTCTGAAAAAATATTTACAAGGATTTTATGTCATTTCTATTCTTAAGGAAATGTACTTCAAAAGCTGCTTTTTGTACCCATCATAAGGAACACAACTTTTTGTACCCATCATAAGGAACACAACTTTTTGTACCCATCATAAGGAACACAACTTTCTCTGCATACTCAGAGTCATAGGAGATGCAGCTTTTCCTATGTACTCAGAGGTCTTTAGGGACATCTGGAGAAAGGTCTCTGACTGGAAGATGGGGACACCCTGTAGTAGGTGTAACAACAGATAGGGCAACATGATCTAATCTGGGAGCAGGAACTCAAAGCGGTCAAGTATTCTAGAGTCTTTACCTTTGATGTCTTTTATTTCTTTCTCTTTCCCTTTCGAGCCACACCAGTGAGTTCAGAAGTCTCTCACCTCATTAAAATATAGGTAATTCAACAACTATCCCTGTAAATTTGCCTTCAGGTGGTACATTAAACAATTGGAATTACAAGACAGAGAACATAAAAAAAAAGAAATTGATTTTTTTTTTCAGTAACACAGTTTGGCTTAAAATGTAAACTTGAAAGTAGAGAAATATGGCCCCCAAATGGGACTTTACATTTCAATACTATTTATCAGTGAGACTTATTTTGTAGGTACAAAGGAAAATGATCCAAAATTACATGGAGATTAAAATTTGTTATGCTAATGTACCCCTAAAATTTCCTTCTGGTGAAGATGCTCCTATAGAGGATGTATTATTATTGAGTCCCCTGAACAGGACTCATGGTAATAACACTCCATTTGGGGAGCATTTTCCACAGACCCTCCTACAGCCCTCTCACCCCTTATATACTAGCATTTTATCCTCCTCTTCCGGAGGAACCCAACCCGCTGCAACAACCCAAAGTGGCACTCATATCATGCTGCTACCCCCAAATCTGGAAATATTATTCCTTTCAGAGAAGTGCCAGGAAAAGATCAGGGAATAATTGAAGTTCAAGTCTATTTTTGCATATCTTATATAGCACAGTGTAAATAAAATTTGGGATGATTACTGAGGGACCCAATATATTTATTAATGAATTTCAATCTTTGACTAATACTTCTGATTTAATCTGGACCAGTCTCCATGTTTTCCTTTTAATCTGTTTCACTCCTAAAGAAAAAAGAGTCGTCACGTATGGGCAACTTCACAGACCTATGGAAAGGAAGTCCACACTAGAGATCAAATAAAGCCTATAGGAAACACAGATGCCCCAAGTCCAATCCAAATTTGGATTATCAAGTAGAGAATAAGAACTTTGAAAAGTGAAATCATATGATTACTTGTTTGCTTGAAAGAATGCAACAATCTTATGAGTAAAACTATGAATTAGGATAAAATTAGAGGAATAACGAAAATCCTGCCTTGTTCTAAAGCAGACTTCCTGAGACCCTAAAAAAGTACACTAAGATTGATCCAAATTCTTATGAGGGATGGGCTTTACTTGGTTACTTTATCAGTCAAATGGCTCCAGAAATTAGAAGGAATCACAAAAACAAATCATGGGGCCACAAACTCCCATGAACAAGCTCTGAGATTTGTCCTTTGGAGCTTTCAACAACAGGGACAAACTAGAAGTGCACAAGATTCAGGAGAAAAGGTTGAGGGCCAGAGGACAAGCCAAATTAATAGTTTTTGGGTCTGGGAAGGGAATTACTTCCCTAGATAAACAGGAACCTGTTCCTTAGGGTAAGGAGGTCAGGTTCCTTTTACAAAAAGGCTGACCATAAAAGGCCGAATGGCTGCCACCATTGTGGAGAGCCAGGGCTTTGGAATAAGGATTGCCCAAATAAAGTTTCTAAGCAACCAGGGTTTCGTTCTCTGTATATAGAAGGCAGTCCTTGGAAGCAAAAAATGCTCCTATCTCTGATGGGAGGAGGGTTGGTCAGCTTCAGCATGGATGCCCTTGAGAATTGAAGATGCCCAAGGTCTCCCCACAGGGTCACTGTGGCTAGATGAAAATGTTATTTAAGGAGACTCATGTAACTCTTGAAGCAGCAGGTGAGATTACTAATTTTCTCTTGGACTGGGGCTATCTTCTCTGCTTGTTGGACCTCCAGGACCCCTTTCTAATAAACTGGATGCCCCTGTCCTTTGTTGAAAAGAGGTTTCTTGGCCTCTCTGGGGGGACTTTTCATTTGATGCTAAGATATTCATCTATTTTAGAGGCATGAATAATGGGATCCATAGAAAAGAAACTCAAAAATATATCTGAGGAGGTTTTATCTCAGGTAGATCCTCAGGCTAGGATATTGAAATCCCAGAAATGGCAAGCAATGTTCAACCTCACTTTCTTTAATAGATCCAAAAGCTTACCTTGACAAACCGAAAAAGACTCCCTTTGAGATTAAGATTGACTTCTTCATACTGAGAATTAAAACTTCAAATTGTTTTAAGTTTTTTATTCTTTTGGTTTTTCTTTTTTTCTCTAGCACTGGGGACTAACTTCCCATCTTCCTCATATTGAGAGTGAAGGCTGAAGGGCTGACTGTCCTGGCTTGACAGATGCCAAGAAATTAATACTGATTGGTTCTCTCCATAGCTAAATCTGCATATGTATATTTCTTGCCTTTCTGCCCACTTTGCTTTCTCTTCTCTTATAAAAGCTTCCTGGCCCTTGAGTTCTCTGAAGATTGTAATTTGAAACAAAAGGTTTCTTCTACCTTCCTTTAAAACCAGCTTTGAATAAAACCTACTTCCCAGACAATTTGATTCCGGAGTGTTTGTGGAGCATGAGCAGTAGTAGACCCTAGTCTCTTCCCTCTGTGTATTTCTGCACATTCACAGAATAACAATATCCTATTAAGCCAGAGGCATGTGGGGGCCTCAAGTCTCTAAATTCCTTAGATACAGTTGTTTAGTCCCTGTCAGTCACCTTGTAATAGCCCTATTTGACAGTTCTAAAGCCTAATGGAGAAAATCAGTTACTCCAAGATTTGCAGATCATCAATAAAGGAGTAATTTCATTCCATTCTATGGTTCCTAACCCATATACTATCCTTACTCAAATACCAAGTGGATTCATGTGGTTTACTGTTCTTGACCTCAAGGATGCTTTCTTCTGCATTCTGTTACATCCTGACTCACAATATCTGTTTGCTTTTGAAGAGACTGATTCTGACACAAAGACAAACACCCAATATATTTGGACAGGGCTGCCTCTGGTATTTAGAGAAAGTCCTCACTTTTTTGAAAATGCTTAAGCTAAATAATTAAAATTGCTAACTCTGAAAAATAGATCTTTAATATGTGCATGATCACTTTATCCGCAGCCTCTTAAAGCTGGACACTAATAATAATGCTATTAAGGTTTTATTAAGGTTTACCACAGGGTACTGAGTGTCTCCACTAAAGGCTCAGATTTCTTAACAAAAAGTATAATATTTAGGCCATTTTTAATCTAGAGGAACAAGTTCTCAACCCGGAGAAAAAGGCCCTTTTAAAATTAAGATCCCTCAGACCAAGAGACAACTCAGGACTTTCCTATGAATGGCTAGATTTTGCAGACTCTAAATCTAAATCCCCATGTTTTCGCCAAAACACTGTATGAAGCCACACAGGTTCACAATTAGATAAGAGAATAGCAGGAAGCTTTTCAAAAACATAAGGTCTTCTTTTGTCTTCCCCAGCCTTGGGAATTCTAAATTTAGACAAGCTGTTTACCTTACATATAACCAAAAGACAAGGCGTGGCTATTCAAAGCTGGATGACATTCCAGAGCCTGTGCTTACTTTTCTAAATAATTTGACTCTTTATCACATGGAAAGGTTGGGTACCTCTGCACTGCAGCTGCCAAAGCACTTCTGGTAGACATTCATTAGATTTCCTACCCTCACACCAAGTTCCAGGTATTCTTGAAATTAAAGGACGACTATCTAAACACCAATCCCTCCTATTAGAATCTCCAGAAATCACTCCCAAGTTCTGCCAAACTCTAAATTGCTTCCCACCCTAGGGGAAGAAAATTAATCTGCTTCATTACTGTGTGGAAACTATAGAACAGATTTATTCTAGCAGTCCTGATTTTAAAGATCACCTTTTAAAACACCCTGGTGTAGAATGGTCCACAGACAGAAGCAGCAAATGAAAGAGGAAACTCAGAAAGCAGGTTATACAATGATCAGCCTCCAGAAGGTGATTAAAGCAAAGCCACTCTCTCCAAACATCTCAGCATAATAGGTCAAAATAATGGTTCTCACCCAGACTTACAACTGAAAAAAGAGAAATAAGTTAACATACATAAGAACTCTAGATATGCTCTCTCAGTCCACCATGCCAGTGCTGCTGTATGGAGAGAGGAACTCAACCCGAAAAAATTCCCTAAACGCTCGCTTGAAATTCTCTCTCTGAAGCAAACTGGCTGCCTGCTCAGGTATCAGTAATACATTGCAGGAGACATCAAAATATCAGTAATATATTGCAAGGGACATCAATTCCTTTATAGTTCAGGGAAATAAACTGGCCAATCAAAGTGATAGACAAGTAGAACTTCAAAGGGTTTTAGATATGGCCCTAATATACCTCACCCCAGATTTAGATATAAATCCATCTTACTCAAAAATTGAGGGAGAATGGACAAGCCAAGGTGGCTATAAATGAATGGAAATGCCTGGTGGATAAAGGAGAGAGCTCACAAAGTTTTACTACCACAGGTTGATCAATGGGAAATTATTAAAGGAATCTATGACTCATGTTATTTAGGGAGAAGTGAATTCGCCACTAGGTTACCCATGGCTTCTGGGGAAAAGGCCTCAAATCCACTATTTGAAAGGTCACAGAAGCTTACCCCCTCTGCTTCCACCATAATCAGGGAGAGAGGGGGCGGGGACCAGGCCACCACCTTTACTTAACCATGTGCTTAATGACAAGGCATATTCCTTGGAGATGACTGACAGCTGGACTTTACTCAGATGCCCCTATGTCTGCCGCAGTCTGGCTGGGCACAAATCACGAGCCACTCAAGCAGGAACAATCTTTATTTCCGAACTCCTGTGAACGCCACCCACGTGGCCTTCTCCAGGACACACCACACACCAACCGCAACTCTCTCCACTGGAACTTCACCAACCAACGCGAACTCTCCAGGAATCCCTGCGAGAGCTCAACCGGAACTCAATGGGAACTCCGCAAGAACTCAAAAGTACTGGCAAAATGCTAGGCGCCATCCCAACTCGGCTGTGGCTCTCAGCATATGTCAAGGATATAACTGTTTTCTAACTTTTTCTGAAACTTTTTTTTTAGATGGATAGAAGTGTATCCTTCCCTGAATGACAAAGCCAAATAAGTTGCTAAAACTTTATCAAAAGAAATGATTCCAAGGTTTGGACTTAGCCTCTATTACTTCAAAGTGACAACGGACCTTCTTTTTTCTTCAAGGTAACACAGGAGGTCTCATGAACTTTGGGTATAACTCTATCTTCATACCTCTGGATGTTCCCAGGCATCATAAAAAGCAGGAAGGGCTAATACGTATATTAAAACTACTTTGGCAAAATTGTTCTGGGAAACTTTAGAGCCTTGGCTATGACTGTTACCTATTGCTTTGTTAAGAATTAGAACTGCTCCTATGACTTCTCTCCAACTAAGTCCTTATGAAATGCTGTGTGTCAGGCCTTTCTTGGTACAGATCCACTTATGGATCCTAAGACCCAAGAGGTGATCAGTATATAATCAATTTGGCCAAGTACAAAAAAAAATCTTCGTAAAATATGGCAACAAAATCCTTCCAGTTCCTTGTAATATAACTTATACAAGAGTAAAACCTGGTGATCATATCTTACTTAAGACTTGGAAAAAAGATTCCCTCAGATCAGCTTCTTCTAAGATGGAAGGATCCTTATCAAGTTTTTTGTTTGTTTGTTTGTTTTGAACAAACAGGGGTACTTTAGCACTGAGTTCCATCTCCATCCCTTTCTATTTTTTATTTTGAGATGGGAGTCTGGCTAAGTTGCTTAGACCCTTGCCGCATTGCTGAGGCTTATCTCAAACTTGAGATCCTCCTGCCTCAGCCTCCAGAGATACTGGTATTCCAGGTGTGCACTACCATGCCTGGCTTCATTGAGTTCTTTTAAACACTCCTACAGCAGTTAAACTACAAAGATATGGATTCATGGATTCATGTGTAAAGTATAAAATTTATTTCTTTTCAGTCTTCACAGTACCAGGAACCAATCAAAGACCTTGTCTCTTACCCTGTGAGCCTTTGGAAGACTTAAAGATTATTTTCTAGAAAAAAAGGACAAAGAGAAAGAAGCTGATCATCAGTGATTAATCTAAGTCTTGACTCTAACTATAAGCATAAATACTCATATTTGTATTTTTTCTTGTTTGAATTTTAGGTATATATTAGACAAATAACACTTCGTTTAACTATTTTGATTTATATGTCAGTGGGTTTTCAGTTGGGGAATATCCATTATGTTAATTATTTATCCTATTAATACTCAATTGTATCTAACCCTGTGTATAATATTCCAGGCTTAGTATTAGTTTCTGCATTTGGGAATTCTTTTTGGGGGAGGAACTCTACCTATCATACATACCTGTACCATACATAGGGAACTTGCTTTGGCCTTAGTGTTTTTATTATTCTATTGCTTATCTTAATGTGTATTCCCATAAGAACTTAAAAAACAATGTGTATATTCATAAGGCCAATATAAATAGTGCTCATCATCTTTTTCATTCCTTTTTTTTCCTGTGAAGAATCAAACTCATTGTGATATACCTAGCCTAGTTATCTCATTAGATCAGAAGCCAGCTTGTCACAAGTTATGAAGGATTTATTTCTGTTTTCTGGAAAAATATCAGGATGTCTGTATGGCCTGGCCATTAGTTGATGTTGTAAAGCTGATTGGAATGCCTACCCCCGTGCCCTGAACTCACCCATGTCCGGTTTTCCCTGACCATATAACAACCCTTTCCTAAACCTTAGTGATGCCTCATAAATTCTGGCCTTCCCTGGCCAGATAACGACCCTCTCTGAGTCTCTAAGATCCCCATAAATTCTGATGCTGGGGCCAGCAAAAATGTAAACTTGTGTTATGCTCCTCAGAGTGTTGTTATCTGTAACCCCCCTTTGTGTAACTTTTTGGGCTATAAAACTGGGCCACAAAGAAGCCTCAGGGCTGTCCTTGGCTCCCACGATTTTGAGGGGCAAGGCAGCCCGGCTGGTTGAAATAATAAGCTTGCTTTAATTTGATTTTAATTGGAGTCAGTGGTCTTTTCTTGCGTCATGGTCTAACAATTCCTTAACTGGGCCCAAAAAAACATGATAAAGATATTAATAAGAACTCCAGTGCCTCATGTTTACCTTGGTAGGTGATTTATTTCAAGATAATGATAAACTTCAAACACTTATAGAAGAACAGTAGGTGGACTCCTCCATTTCATCAGTTGCCAAAAGAATTAATATATCTTGATGGCCTGTTAATACAACCTTTCACATAAAAGGCCGTGAGAAATTTTTTTTTCTCTCTCAGAGACAGAAACCCAAATGTGGACTTTAGATAAAGCACCAGATAAAACCTTAATGAAATAATACAATCATAGACATTTAGAAGGCTACTTTCAGATATGAGATGATTACATCTGGCTTATTCACACTATATGACAACTTAGTCAAATGGCTCCTGTCTGTGGGAACAAAGAAAGCATTTGTTAGATCACTGGGGAATATAACTCGAAGTTTGGATTGAATACCTGTCAAAAATTATATCTAACCATACTTCTATAAACAGTAAACTTTTTTTCTATTCTTATAGCAGATAAAGTGGACTTCAAACCAAACTTAATCAGAAGGGAAAAAGAAGGACATTTCATATTGCTTAAGAGAATTATATATCAATAAGACATAACAATCATAAATATTTATACCCCAAACAATGGAGCATCTATGTAGATCATACAAACCCTTCTTAATTTCAAGAATCAAATAAACCACAACATGATAAATACCTGGTGACTTTAACACACCTCTCTCACCACTGGATAGTTCCTCCAAACAAAAACTAAATAAAGAAGCTAAAGAACTAAAAAATACAATTAATAATTTAGATTTAACACACATATATAGAATATTTCATCCGTCAATGACTGAATACACTTTCTTCTCTTCAGCACATGGATCCCTCTCTAAAATAGACCATATCTTAAGCCACAAAGCAACTCTTAGCAAATACAAAATAATAGAGATGATATCTTGCATTCTATCAGATCATAATGGAATGAAATTAGAAATCAATGATAAAATAAAAATAGAAGCTATTCTATCACTTGGAGACAAAATAATATGTTATTGGATAACCAATGGATAGCAGAAGAAATCAGGGAAGAAATTTTAAAAATACTCAAAAGTAAGTGAGAATAGTGATACAACATTATCAAAATCTCTGGGACACTATGAAGGTGGTTCTACAGGAAAGTTCATTGCATTAAACTCATTCATTAAAAGAATAGAAAGTCAACAAAGAATAGAAAGTCAACAAATAAATAACCTAACAGTATACCTCAAAGCCTTAGGCAAAAAGAGAAAAAAGAAAAAATCAAAACAAAGGGAACAAATCAAGAACATAGCAGAAGAAGACAGGAAATAACTAAAATCAGAGCTGAAATCAATGAATTTGAAACACACAAACACACACACACACACCCAAAAATAGATGAAACAAAAGTTGTTTTTTAAAAAAAGTAAATAAAAATTGATAAATCCTTAGCCAAACTAATGAAGAGAAAGAGAAAGAAACTCAAATTACTAAAATTTTTGATGAAAAAGGAAACATCACAATGGACACTACTGAATGTTAAATCTTTTAAATATAGATTTACATAATTTATGTATCATTGCATTTGTTTACCTGATATTATGTTTAGGATTCTCAACCATGTTCATGAGGGAAATTGATTTCTAACCTTCCAATTTTTCTTTCTTACAAGGTTTTGAAACCATGTTTATGTTACCCTCATAAATACAAATCGACAAATTTTTTTTTCTTGAAGACTTTGCATAAGATTTGTGCTCAATTCTTTCATAAATGCTTAGAAGATTTTGCTTTGAAATCCATGTAGTCCTAGAATTTTCTTTATAAGAAGTTTATGAATGACGAATTTGATTTCTTTACTAGAAATAGGAATAATAATTTTTATTTCTTTTAGTACCAATTTTAGTAACTTGTGCATTTCAAGAATTTTTTCTTTAGTGACAATTTTCAAATGTACTGGCAGTTGTTCATAACACCTTCTTATTATATTTTTAGCATTTGTAGGATATGGTTTAAAATTCTTGATATTGAATATGTGTTTTCTCTGTAATCAGTTTTGTTAAGTATTTATTAATTTGATTAGTCATACAAACAATTAACTTTGGCTTTGTTGACTTTCTCTGTTATATGTGTTTTTTTTTTTTCATTTCACTGATTTTGGCTCTTATCCTTATTATACTATTTCTTGAAGTTTCTTTGGGCTCAACTTGCCTTCTTTGATAAGGTTCTTGGATGTTTGTATTGTTTTTCAGTCTTTATTTGTAACATATGTATTAAAGCCTAATTTCTAAAATATGAACATAAATTTTCTTCTGAACACTGGAAAAAACCAAATAAATCCTTTAAACTCAATGAGTAACTCTGAAATTAACATGCACTCACAATGTAAAGTTCACTGTGCTTTGTGGAAACCTTTATTCTGTTCTGGGAACATATACCGATTATCCTCTAGAGTGGACTCTGGGATTCCATTAATAGGATCAATATTTGCATAAAAAATTCCAAAAGAGTGATAAACCCAACCTGATCTTTTCTTAAAATTGGGAGCCATCTTGACACAAAGCCATGAAAAGATAATTTTGGCTTTACTATAAATTACTGCAAATTCTGAACCTGCTTGGAATGGCTGCCAGTGCCTTGAACTCACCCATGCCTGGCTGTCTGACCAGATAGCAGCCCTCTCTGAAACTTTAGTGATGCCTCACAAATCTTGGCCTTCCCTGGCCAGATAACGACCCTCTCTGAGGCTCTAATGACCTTCATAAATTCTGATGTAGGGGCCAGCAAAAATGTAAACTACATTTGTGTTATGCTCGTCAGAGTTCTGTTATCTGTAACCCCCCTTTGTGTAACTTTCTGGGCTATAAAGCTGGGCTGCAGGAAAGCTGCAGCTGCTGTCTTGTTCCCCTGGTTTTGGGTGGGAGAGGCAGCCCGGCCGGTCGAAAAAATAAGCTTGCTTTAATTTGATTTTAATTGGAGTCAGTGGTCTTTTCTTGCGTCCTGGTCGAACAAGAGCATCACACAAAGGAAGGGAGATGACCCAAAAGTTCGCTCTAACTAGTAATAGGACAACGGAAGCAGATTATTTTAGTTTTTGTTATGGATTACATGAAGATTTCTTGAAGTTCTGTTTGCAATTATCTTGTCTTGCGGAGATGAAAAGTGTAAGCCTAGGTTTGGAACATTTTCTAAAAGGTGTTGTTAAGATTACCTCACCTTGGGAAAAAAAGAACAGGCTTGGGTTCAGGGGCTATGTTTTGGTTCAAGACATACAGTAAATGAGAGGTATCTTTGCAATGATTAGAAAGATTTCTAACATTAAAATTTTTTCATTAGTGTAAAAGAAATGGACTGTTTCACAACAGATTGCACCTGAAGACCAAGAATAAGATGGTCAGCCCCAAACAGCATCCAGTGGCTTTTGGTTCTAATCCATGGCCCTGGTTGCCACCCAGCTGGCTTGGAAGGTGTACAATAGGATATCCTTGGGTATGAGGACAATGAATTAAGGCTTGACACCAGACAATCTCACAGTTTTACAAGATAGATAGATACATTCTGTTTTCCATTGGTATGATTATGTGGCCTCTTTCTCCCACAAGTAGCACTAGAGGATATTATATAACATTAAATCTTTTGCTAAATTTACCTAAAAGGCTTTAAATGACACCATCCGAGGTATTTTATTATTAAATTCACAGGTATCATTGGTAAGAAAAGCCATCACTGGAATGACCCCTGACATCTTGACAGTGGCACAAGTTGGAACCTATGCAATTATTAAAGTAGAATGTTGTGTATGTGTTCATGGTAACTCCAGCAATGCTTCTCCAGCGCTCATAGATCAGTGCTATTTCTGATTCTACCTTAGTTTTAATGGTTTACTGTTTAATGGTTTATGGTTTTCTGGAGACTCATGATAGAAGAAAACCCTTTTCTTCTTAATGTCTTTTATTTGACATTGGAATATTATTGGTTTACTGTTTCAGATATGGTTGCTATGGAATGTCATCTAGACTACTGTCTCAAATGTCTGTTCCCTCTTCTCAGATCATAAAAAAAGGAGGACTCTCTACACAACTTTCTACTCAACCTTCCCATGCCTCCTTTAGATCAGTTAGGTTGATACTGTGGATCCCTGGCAGTGTACAACCTGTCAGATTGAAAAAATTTCAAAAGACAGACCTTCAACCTTCATCTTCCCTTAAGAATAAGGATCAGAGGGAGGGAGGTGAGGAAGGGTAAGTAGAAAGGAGACATATGGGACAAATGAGACTGGCTGTGAGTTAAAAACCCCGATTTAAATTCCACTTCTTCATACTCTGATCACAAACAACACTACTTAATCAATTGTCAAACTTTATCCATAGGTCCAAAAATGACCTCTTTCTGAAGCTGGATCTAAAAACAAAAGATCATACTCTGATCACAAACAACACTACTTAATCAATTGTCAAACTTTATCCATAGGTCCAAAAATGACCTCTTTCTGAAGCTGGATCTAAAAACAAAAGAAAACAAACAAACAACAAAAAGGCCTGAGAACATTTTTACCCAACAAATAGACTTTCTATAATTTATATTTTTAGAATCTGATCATTTCATTCATATATCATACTCCCTATAAAACCCTCTATGCAACATGAATGTGCTACTCTTCTTTGGTACTGAGGATTGAACCCAGGGATGCCTTACCACTGAGCTATATCCGCAGTTCTTTGCATTTTTAAATTTGAGACAGGGTCTTGCTAAATTGCTGAGGCTGGCCTCAAACTTGTGATCCTCCTGCCTCAGTCTCCCAAGTTGCTGAGATTACAGGTGTGAATGCTACTTCCTCCAGCTAGTACAGTTTAAAATTCACAAAGCAGAACAGTGAAATCTCCAGATGGGGAAATTAATAGATATTTTGCCAAAAAATAAAAAGAAGACAATCCCTAGCAGGTAATGATTAACACAAATAAGAACTAAAAATATCCTCCTACATCATGTCTTTAATCTATAGATTTTACATATATAAATGTGCCATGATAAGATGAGGTCAATATTTTGCTCTATGACTCTTGCCCTCTAGCCTGTCTCTCAGTGTGTACTCCTTGCTTTCTCTTAATGAAATCCATCTGTGTCTCATTTGACCCATCCTAAATTCCTTTCAGTGACAACATCAAGAACACTCATGGCCTGAGTGTGAGGTCCACCCTGTCCCAGTGATCATCTTCAAGAGACATGCTGTTTGGAATCAATATCAAACTGAAACAGACCTTCTAGTGATTTCATTAGAATATGATTGCTACAAACATTTTTTTTTTTTTTGTGGTTTTGGTAGCCTTTACCAAAGACCGGTTGGACTACGGAAGCAACATTGGCCAATACTTGCATTCTGCTCTTAGGATTTCATGCAATACCCTTCTCCCCTGACAGCCTCCTCTCCTCCACCTCCATCAGCATGTAACATAGTTGCCCCCCCTCCACCTCTCTCTTCTGACCCAACCTGGCCAACCTGTAAAAGTAGATTTTTTTTCCCTCCTGCCTCTGCAAGTAAAGTGAACCCACAAGATGAAGCCAACAAGAACCTAATCTTCCTCTATGGCAGTTTAAAGGCTCAGAGTAGTTGTATGACATTATCACTGCATAAGTCTCTTTTATTTTCAACAACAGCATCAGTGATACTTGTTGTCATTTTAGTGTCTCAAATTTGTAACTCTGGCACTCCAGAGATTGTGCCATTATTGCATTTTATGGGACATTGGAATAATCTTTTAAAAATGGCTTTTTTCCAACCCTTGTCTCCCTGCCCCCCTCCATTGGGGGTGTATTTAGAAGTTACTGTCTTTATTTCTAGAAAGAAGTATCGAAAGTATAAAATTAGGAGCCATAGTAGATTATAATCTAAGCGACAACTACTTATATATTTACTTGTTTGCCATCTGGTCAAAATGAAATTTTATGAGCAGAAACTCTTCCCTATTCCCATCATCATTCTTAGAAAATTTTGCTTCCTGGTGGTTGATAGCTGTACCTATTTCAGTTTGCCCACACTGCTTGTCATTAACTTCATCGATGTCCTAAAATTTTCAGTATGATGCTGTGAAAATTTGATATCTCCACTGTTACTGCAGCAAAATGTAAATTTTTTTTAAAACCTCCTTTATGATGTGAATATGTATAATCAAAAGTAAATCATTTATCTTTAAAATATCTCTAAATTTATAGAAGAATAAGGGAAGCAAGCAATGACAATTTCCAATGGTTAATTTTTATCAGCTACTAAATACAGTACTTGAGATCATTATCTGCATATCCTTCTACATACATGACATACAGAGTGAAACAGAGGTGGTTATAAAAAAAAAAACCTAAATAATTAAAGATCTGGTTTCAGGTTAATGGTATGTGAATGGTTGGATCAAACTCTTCTGCAAATGACTGATAAAATCTGAACAAAATGTAAACACACTGAAAAGAAATCTAAAAGAGGCAGTCATTGGAGGGGAGCTTAGTTTTGATAAATAGTAAAATTTCCCCTTGGTGTTATTCTTCAATTTCCATAGCTTCTTGAACAGAAAATCACAGCTTTATAAACTTGAGGTGGCAGAAGGATAGTTCAGGGCTAAAAATAGCTAGAAAATTAGGGAGGAATCCTAAAAGAGTAGCAGAATGAGACTCATGTTTTAAGTATAAACTCTGTCCAAATTCTTGGCTGACTGCTAAAACTTCTCATTCTTGGTAATATCCTAAGAGGCCAACAAAAAAACAAGTCAGAAGATCAGAAGAGTTTTTTGGTACCAGGGATTGAACCCAGGACTTAATTCCTGGGCCACATCCCCAGCCTCCCCTGATGCTTTTTTTTTTTTTTTTTTTTTTTTTGAGACAAGTTCTCACTAAATCGCTTAGGGCCTTGTTAAATTACTGAGGCTGACTTTGAACTTGTGATCCTCCTGTCTCCTTAGCTGCAGGGATTACAGGCATTCCCGTGCCCAGAGAGAATCTATGTTTGAAAGACAAAATTACACTGGGCAACATTTATACATTGGCTTTTTTTTTTTTTTGAGTATGCACAATTCAGGCAGCTCAAAGTAGAGGCTCACCTTTTTGAGGTATCAGAGGACAAAGTCTGGAACTCAAGAGTGGCTTAAAATTTAGAGCGGTTATTGGAGAAGCAAGGAAACAGAGGGATGAGTCCAAAAAATCTAAGTATAGTTTCTGCTCAGAATCTCAGATGATCACTAATTTACTTAGACACAGGAAAGACATTCTGGGGGCCGGTCTAAAATAGCGAACACTGGGGAGTGAAAGTGAGGGGGTGGGAATCAAGATATATCAGCTGCTGTAGGAAACATACAGTTTGAAATTTGAAATATGAATTTAGAAAGTAAACTACCTATTTGAACAAAAACCCAACAATCCTCAGAAGAAAATAATAGAATACAGAGTTGCTACAATATAAAATCCCTAGTGCCCAGTTTTTGGCAAAATTTATTAGACATTGCAAAGAAAAAGGAGTATAAGAAAGCTGTAACGCCTACTTTAGTATTAGACAAAGAAACTTTAAGACAAAAACTATTACTAGAGACAAAGATATTTCATAAAGAAAAAGGGTAGAATAATCAAAGTGTGTTTGCCTAGTAAAACCAACAAGATACCCAAACAATTAATCTATCCAAATTCACGTGGAACATTCCCCAAGACAGGCTATATTGTGGGCCATTAGAAAGTCTCACCAGATTTTTTTTTTTCTTTTTGTGGTACTGAGGATTGAACCCAGGGGTACTCTACCACAGCTATGGCCCTTTTTATTTTTTTTTATTTCAAGAGAGGGTCTTACTAAATTGCCCAGGCTGCCTCTAGCTTATGATCCTCTTGCCTCAGTCTCCTGAGTTGCTGGGATTACAAGTATTTACCACTGCACCCAGCTTCAACAGATTTTTAAAGAACAAATCTTAAGGCTGAGGATATGGCTCAGTTGGTACAGTGCTTGCCTCACATGCACAAGGCCCTGGGTTTGATACCTAGCGCACTGCGGAAGTCAAGCCCTGGCAAGGGGGAATGGCATTCCAGGGGTCCTAGCGGTCCTTGTCAGGACAACAGGTTGCAAATTACGAGCAGCCTCCAGAAGAAAAATCTGCTGCCCCTGGAGGGAACTTTATTCTTATACTTTTTTTTTACAGGTGTTTTTTTCAGGGAGTTAATGGATAGCTTCAAAGCCCAAAACTTTTTTGATTTACATAATTTTCAAGAGTTCCGATCTTTTCTGACATACATTGATTACCTAAGATATTGAGTACATTGTTCAATCATGATCAAGCTTTTAGGTTTTTACTTCAATCACTAGGTACTAGGTGACGCACCTGACTCCTGACTATATCACTTCTAACTTTAAAGCATACCTATAATTATTTCATTAACCTTTAACTTTAAAGCATACTTGTGATTATTGGTAAGCTTTCTTACTTCTAAACTAAAATCCCAGTAAAACACACTTAAAGTGGTGAAAGTCTATTATTTAAAAGTCTTCTACTCTGAAGTTCCTCTAAAATATATCTAGAACCATTTCATAAACAAAATACTTTACATTCCTAATGGTTCCGTTAATTTTACATTGTAAGAGTAAAAGAAATTTGAAGTTAAAGTGTAAAAGACCGGGTATTGTAAAGTTTCTAAGAGGCAAAGCCTGAGTTAAAATGTAAAGGACCCGGCTGGGGATGTGGCTCAAGCGGTAGCGCGCTCGCCTGGCATGCGTGCGGCCTGGGTTCGATCCTCAGCACCACATACCAACAAAGATGTTGTGTCCGCCGAGGACTAAAAATAAATATTAAAAATTCTCTCTCTCTCCTCTCATTCTCTCTTTAAAAAATAAAAAAATAAAATGTAAAGGACCAGGTATTGTTAAGTTCCTATGCTACACCCCAAACCTGAAATTCCTGTAGCTGTTAGGACAATTCCCGGGACTGCCCAGTAGATATTCCCCCTAACCATTTAGTTGTTTAATAACCTAGGCCCCTGTGCAGCTTGGCACATAGGCATTCAGGGCCCAAACCAATCAGTTTAAATGTATCCCCTCCTTAGGATTGACCTATCACTCCGGCTCGACCTGTTCCCGCCGATGAATGTACTAATCATGTTCAGGAATTGATGTTTGATTTTCCCGCGGTGTATAATGATTTGTTAAAGGGGACCGTGACGTATGTAAAGTTCCTGCCCTCCCCAAAAAGTGTACTTAAGTACTGCTCAACCCCTGCTCGGGGCTCTGGGCCGCTCTCCCTTGTTGAGGGAGCACGGAGCCCCAGCGCGCTGGATTCTCAATAAACCCCTTTCTGTGGTTGCATGAGTTGGTCTCTTGGTGGTCTCTTCCTCCGACATTCGCCAGACCCTTACAACATTATCCTATTTTTAACTTCCCAGGTAATTTCCTTTTTTCATATGACCTGTTTAACTGCTTTCTTTTTTTTTTTTTAAAGAGAGAGTGAGAGAGGAGAGAGAGAGAATTTTTAATATTTATTTTTTAGTTGGCGGACACAACATCTTTGTTGGTATGTGGTGCTGAGGATCGAACCTGGGCCGCACGCATGCCAGGCGAGCGCGCTACCGCTTGAGCCACATCCCCAGCCCTTAACTGCTTTCTTAAAGAACTTCCTTGATCCTTGGTCAAAGCACACCAATTCTTATGTCTCTGTAATCTTTAACTAAAAGGCAGGTTTACACCTCAATCCATTTGCCATTTATATTAACTATGTGTTTTCCATTTTCATCATAGATTTCTGTGTAAGGCAAAGGAGGGTCTATTGGTTGGGGGAATGTATTTTTATTAGCCTTTTTTTCCTCAAGGGGGATATACGCTACATATGGTGGTCCTTGTACTGTTGGACCAGGAATTGTTTTTCTGTAGCTAGGCTGTTGTACAGGTTATGGCTTTAGGAAGGGATGGGGTGGGGGGGCAGCTAGTGTAAATTGTTAACCATGAGATAAATATTTCTTGTTGTTTAGGCTTGAGGAATAACACCACTGTTTGTATCCTGCGAGATATTGAAACTCACCTCATGGCATGTCTCAATTGTATCCTTAGCCTCATTCTGGGAATTCTCCTGCAATCTCAGGCAATACATACTTTTATTATTGATTGATGTATGCCCTGTTATCCATATCATAAATTTCATAAACAAAATACTTAATATTCCTAATGGTTCCAGTTTCCAGATGGTGCGGCCCTGCCACAGCATCCCCAGCATCCCCCACGCTATGACCCTACCAGACAGCGGGTGTAGAAACACCTTCACCATAGCACCACACACACACACACACTCACACACAAAAAGAAAGAACAAAATCTTTCAGAAAATTTCTTATTTCAAAAATATACAGAAGCCCTATTCAGAAATTTTAAAATGTGTGTCTTACATAAGTTAAAGAAGTTATAAGAAAAAAATTGAAAATATTTTGGTCTTCAACATGAACTGTCTCATACTGTTAATTAGTTTCAGGGACACAGACTCTGAGTGGTTTCAATAATAGGACTTGTCTACATAAGGCTGATCTAACTATTGCCTATGCTAAGTACCCAACCTGTCAATAGCAAGAAACTGGTATCCTTGATATAGCATTATTTCCTAGAGGAATCAATAAGCTCCATGATAGTGGGTTGATTATATTGCACATCTAATATCATGGTGGGAACAACAATTTGTCCTCACAAGATAGATACATATTCTGGGTTTGGACTTTCTTTTCTAGGCCACAGCTCGTCTGCTAGTTTCACTATTGATAGAATTGCAGAATAACTGTTCCATTGCTTTGCCCAGAGAGACTCATCTGCAATCCAAAGAAGAATGACAGTTGACTTATAATGGTAGGATTCAGGCCCAGAAGTAGCTAATATTACTGAATGGTGCAATGGTTTTCAGAAGGCTCAGTATGACACCATATGAGACAATGCCAATAGAGGTCAAGATGCTGTCCTACAGAATATAGATACTCTTTAAATCAATAGCAATGGTACCATCTGCTTATGACAGAATTCAAAGGTTCGGGAGCAAGAAAATAGTCTTCTCACTATTATGCCAAGGAAGTTATGTAAGGAATTTTCTCTTCCTATTCCTACAAACTTGTGCAGATTTAAGGACCATACCCTCTAAAAGAGGAATACTTCCACCAGGGAATTCACAGTCTATAAGTCTTAATTAGGAACTGGGAAACAAATAAAGGAATCACCATAGAGGCTCTTCATAATACCAATGGGTAATTGGGTTGCTGCTAACAATCAGTTCCAAGAAGACTATATCCAAATCCCAAGAATTCATTAGCAAATCCACATGAGTACTTACATATTCAATGGTCCTAATGAATGAGAACTACAACTAAATAAAAGAACATCGAGTAATCAAATCCTGTAGAATTAATAATCTGGGGTACTCTGTAAAGAACCTCTTACAGAGAAGTGCTATCTGAGAGAAAGGGAACATGCAATGAGTAGTGGAACAAGGATGCTAGGATTCTAAACCTAAAACTCATGACCAGCTTTAGAAGCAGGGATTCTAAGAATGATGTTTTATATTAATTGATATTTATCCCCAACTCCCTTTCTTTTTTCCCCTGATCTTATAGGAAGAGTAACAGCAGTGGTTCACATTCTCTATTTCAGGTAGGAATATGTCCAAGTTAAATTACCCAATTATGATAGGATACCCAATTAAATTTTTCATGTGTCCCTACTGATTTTTCAATTTTTCTATGAACAAAGAACAAGAAAACGTTCTGGGAGGCTGAAGAGGTTAAGTGTTACTGGATATTTTCTGTCTGTGCCTTCTGATTATCTAACTTGATCTGTGACAGGGAAATTCTGCCCTATGGACTGCTCCAGGGGCTTCCTTGCCTCTGGTTTCCGGTTGGGTTCAGCCATTGGGAGAGCTGCTTTTTCTGGCTCACCATAGATTCACTGCCTCATTCTATGATAGGTGACAGGTCTCATAGTATGACCCCCTCTTTACAATTATTCTTTTGTTGTTCTAATAACTATTCCCTTATCTTACTTTCCGGGCCTAAGATTAGTAAAGATTTCCTGCTGTTATGATTCCTATGCTGTTATATACTGTATTGGACCCGTGCATTGGTGGTTTTCCTTAACTGCCCAACCTTTGGATGTAGAGATTTTTAATTAAACTGTTCTTAATTTTGCTATAACACTGTACTATTTCTGGCTGGAGCCTCACTGATAAAACACCTTATTTGCATGAATATTAGAGTGATTACTAAAATAACTACTACAGTCCCTAACCCCTTATTTTATTATCCTTTATTGTTCTTTCTATTTATATTTTGCTTTCGGAGGCAATGCAGTATGTTGATTCAGAGGATGGACTCTAGAACCCAACTTTGTGCATTTGAGTTGTGGTTCTACCTCTTTCTAGCAGTTTGACTTTAGATTAAGTTATTAGCTTATTTATTTTATGGGGTTACTGTAGTGATTAAAAGTTATTATGCTTAAAGCCAGGTGCAGTGTCATGTTCTTGTAACCCCAGCTCTAACAGGGTTCATTTTAAATTAGAGTTGTTTTTTCTTTTCCATTTCCTGGTCGAGCTATTTCTCCATCTCAGTTTCCATCATGCCAGCAAACTGTCATCTTATGCAGAGTTTGAAAGATAAGACAGCTCTCCACCAAAGTCCTGGCACCAACAAAGGTTGAAAAAACTGAAATTGTAACATATCCCTTGGTCAGGACAGCCTAACTGAAGCCATACTATATATTTTCTGGCTTTTTGTTCCTATAAATTGTAAAGGTTCTGTAGTGTAAGGGACCAGCGAAACGTTGGAGGAAGAGACCACAAGAGACTGGCCTCATGTAAAAAGCATAAGGGGATTTTTATTGAGGACCCCGATTCAGCGCGCTGAGACTCTAGGCTCACTCCAAAAGTGAGAGCAGCCCAGAGCCCAGAGCAGGGGTTGAACAATGCTTAAGTGTGTGTGTGTGTGTGGGGGGGCTTTGCATACATCACACCTCGGGAAAATCAAACAATAATTCTTAGACTTGATTAGTACATTAATTGGCGGGAACAGGGCTGGCTGGAGTGATAGGTCTTTCCTGAGGAGGGGGTTACATTTAAACTGATTGGTTCAGACCCTGAATATCTACGTGACAAGCTGCACAGGGTCTTGAATGCTTACGTGGGGAGTTGCACAGGACCCCAGGCCATAATTCAGCTAAATGGCCAGTAGGGCCTTGTCCTAACTGCCTCAGGAATTTAACCCATGCTTTGCAGTTTAGAAGCAGGTTTACAATGCCTGGTCCTTTACATTTTAACTCAGGCTTTGCAGCTTAGAAACTTTACCCTTTCAGTAGGATGATTAAGGCAGATTGATTGTCTTCCCAATTTTGACCAAACTGTGATTAAATTCATTTTTCCTTTTTTTATATCATTTTTTCTTACTTCTCAAGTTGGCAGAGAATGAAATCCAGTTAGTTGGGACCTCAACACCCTCTGGCTCCAGGTTCCAGTAACACAGTCACTTGTAAGCTAAAACAGAAGGATCACAAGTTTGAAGTCTACCTAGTAAAAGATAGCAGCACTCCTGTTACCTCCCCTCCCAAAAAAAGTTCCTTCATAGAAAGCATTTAGAGTAACATTGGTCATCAAATTTATAGGTAAGTGATTTTATTATTCAAAAATTTATTAACAACTAATAAATATGTATTTATTTGTTTATCACCTATCATCCATTCAGAAAGCTCTCTAAAGGCAAAACTTGATTTTTTTTTTTTTACCTATGAATCCCTGATGTCTATAACAGCACTTTTCAATAGAACTTTCTATGATGTTGGAAATGTTCTATATCTGCGCTATCTTATATAATAGTCATGAACCACAGTAGGTAATGAGCATTTACAATGTGGCTAGCACTACCCAGGGAGTGACTTTTAAATTTTATTTCATTTTAATTAATTTAAATCGCTATGTGTGGCTAGTGCTACCAGATAGGACAACACAGACATTGACTAGCTCATCATAATAGGTACTCAGTAAATTTTTGTTAAACACACGAATAACTATCTACTATGTATTGTTTGCTAGGGCATTTTGTCAGACCTGGAAATAAGTTTATATATTATTTCATGTAAACCTCTCAAACTATAAAGGAAGGCTCCATTATCTAGATAATAATATTGAGGCTCAGCCATTAAATGTATTGAAGCGCAGTACTGGTCCATTGACAGTGACCTGAATTAGACTCAGGTTTATCACAATCCTTTGATTTCAGAGTTATCAGATTGCTAATCTTTCTTCCAGGAAATGGGAATATATTCTCAAGTTCCTTTCCTGTACTAGATACAGCTCTCATACTATACAGCCATGTATAGACTTTCCCACATTCCTAAAAATAAATTATTTGAGTGTAGGATTCATATTTCTTTCCTCATTCCCCATATAACACTGACACTGTTGGGATAATTCTTTTATTGGTACATAATAATTATATAGAATAGTGGGTTTCATTGTGGTATATTCATATATGCACATAACATACTTTGAGCAATTACATTCCTTAATACCAGTATAATTCTTCATATAATATAATCTTCATATAATTCTTGGTTGAAAGAATCTAGAGGTCAAGGGATGCTTGGGTCCATGGATATGAGATCAAAAGGAACTTAGTATCTAGTGTCAACTAACATGCATAAGAAGAAATCTTGTAAGCATTTGCTGGCTTTAATGTTTTCCCTTCTGACTACTGAACAGTTCATTTAGAGCAAGTGTTAGCAAACCCCATAATAAATCCTTTGGGTTTTGTGCCTTATAGGTCTGCCTCAACTATATGTCATTTTGGTGTGATGGCATAGATAATTTGTAAATGATTAAACATGCTCCAGTACAACTTTATGATCACCCAAATTCGAATTTTATATAATTCTCACATCTCAAAATATTCTTTTAATTTGCTAAGCTCTGGCCTAGACCGGCAAACTGACGTAAAATTAGGAGCAATGAGAAAGGTAATAGAATTGTGTTGAAAACTCTGGGAAGAAGGGAAAGGCAGGGTAATATATAGCTAACTGTTTCTTTTCTTGCAACATATATTTTTTTCCCCCACTTTGGGTAATTCCACATCTTTTTCCTGTGTTTCGCTTTAGGGGCTGTTCTAATGCAATGTACATATTTTCTCATATCTCCACTGTTCTCTCAGGATCATATGTTTCAAATAGAAGGATTTTGGAAAATTGAAAACAATTCAGAATTCAAAGTAACCGCTTTCTAATGAAGTGTTTACAAGAACTGAGAGACGTTTCACTAATTTGAAGCAATCTCTGTCTCATTTGATAAAATAAAATGTTGATTTTTATTCCCATTCACAAAAGGGACACATGGCTTCCTGTTCGCCGCACTTGGAACGACCCCTGCTTTTCCCTCGCTGCCCATCAGTTGGCGCCTTTCGCCGTTCTTTTTTTTTTTTTTTTTCCCCAAGCCAGCTTTGGGGGCTGCAGTCGCTCCGCAGCTCGCAGGTCACATGGCCTGCCCGAGCGAGGGGAGCCCTGCGCCGGAGCTGCGCTGCGGGAGGAGGTGAGGCTTCCGCGGCGTATCAAACGCGCGCAGCTCCGGCTGCTCCGGCCTCGGGGTTCGGGGATGGCGCCTCCACCGGAATCTGCCAGCCACTCGGCCTTGGCGACATTACAGGCGGCCTCGTTGTGCCCCGGGAATGGAGCTGACCGCCTCTACCGGGTAGGTCAGCGCTGCGCACGGTCTGCCCAGCCCTTTTGGCACGGTGATGGGAGCACCCATCCCTGAGACACGCCACTGTAAGGGGACAGGATCCGGGATGGCCGCGGAGGGCACGCGGAGAGAAACTGTGGGGGATGGTGCTGTGTGGAAGAGCCTGTATTCCGGCCGTGGGCCCAGGGCACGCTGGCTTCGCTGCGGCCCTGCCCACGATGCGGGCAGCTTGCTGCCAGTGGACCGCAGGGACCGATGAAGGGCGTCGCCGCGCGGCCCAGCGGTCGTCAGCGCGGGGAGGAACATACTTGTTCACCTCTCGCCCGCGCCCTCCTGGCTGCGGGGTAGATCGAAGGACCCGAGCAGGGCGCGTGCCACCCTGGGCAAGACCGCTACCGAGCCCAGCCAGGCGCAGCGCCTAAGGGCCAGTCGCCTAATGGCCGCCCCTGGGCAGGGGAGCCTAGTCGCGCGTCCGCCCCTCCGGCCACCAGATGCGCCGAGAGCGCTGCTGAAGCTAGGGGTTTTCTTGCAGCTCCGGAACCTGGGGAAGGTGGTCTGACCGAGGAAGGGGCCCCTCCCAGCTCGCGGAAAACACTAGCAGAAGGAAACCAGCAAAGCGATGGAAGTGGTCAGCCACAGCCTTTGGGAAGGGAAACTGAGGCCTGAGTGTAGGGGAACTGCCCAAGGTTAGCGGCAGACACTAGATCCTGGACCCAGGTCTCCCGCCCGCATTCTTTTCCCAAGAGCGATAGTTAGGACATTCTGGGCATTTCTTGCCCTCTGGCCGCTAAGCTCCGATGTCACTCGTGCCGCACTGCGCTCACGGTATCTCGGGGCACAAGCTCCTGCAGGGTCGGTGTGACCCAGGCATCTCCTGCTCGCCCCATGCTGTTCCCGCCCGCCCGCAGGGCGGCTCCAATGATGATCTCACTATGCGGACCATTAGCAGATCCTGCAGGTGTGTGTGTATGTGTTCATGCGTGTGTGTTTTCCTCAAGAAAACTAAACCTCGGCAGGGCAAATAGTTGTTTCAGGGGCAATTCTTTTTCTAGAGGGCATGCACCAGGTACTTTATGCGGTGAGAAGAGAAAACTGTTAGTGCCTAAGACCTAACTTGAGAATTATTAGAATTTCTTTAAAGGATAAACTTTTTTTTTTTTTTTTACAGAACGTTCAAGAAATAAGCATGTTAAAGAGACGATTAAAAACTGCACCCTCTAGTTTGTTAATATTTTATGGATATCTTCTTAAAATTTTCTCTACTTCATGCACTTGAAATGTTAAATCAGTAACGTGGACCAAAAAAGGTTACTTTTAATTTTTTTAATTTTTTAATTTGGATGTTGTTGATTACCCATAGGAATTAATTGTTCCTCTGCTCATTAGTCTTTTGTGTTTCTGTGGTTGAATTGACTGTTAATTCCATTGCCCATTTTTCAGTTGAATTCTTTCTCTTTTCTTCTTTTTTTTCCTTTTCTTTTTTCAGTACTGGTGATTGAATCAAGGCTTCCCACATGTTAGGCAAGCAGTCTGCCACAGTTATATTTCCCATTCTCTTACTGACTTTTAAGCATTTTTTATGTATTACACATTAAAGTAGTAATTATCTGTCATATATGTTGCACCAAATTAAGCATTTCCTGTTAAATTTTAGGAGTTCTGATTCCAGATTATCTTTAAAATACTTCCATCAATTTTTAAATTGTGATGGTGATTACATGGGTGTATAAATTTGATAAGTGTCATTGGATTATATAATTAAATGGCATATTTTGGTGTATGTAAAGTGTATCTCAAAAATATATATATATTTTTTAAGCCAGGAGAATGAATGCTAGGTCAGGAAAGTGAATCTGCTAATCAGGTATTAAAACCTATTTTAAAGCTTCAGTAATTAAAATAGCATGGCTCTGGCACCAAAATACACAGATAAATAGATGCAAATGTCTACGAACAAATGCAAACGTCTATAAACAGATGCAAATATACAGTCATTTAATATAACTGTACCAATTTCATTTATGGCTAAAAATACAGATTTAGGCTCTCTGGCTTTCATGTTCATCATCCCAGTGTCTGACACAAGACTCAAATGTTAGTGAATTAAATGTCTAGTAATAATCATAAAAGTAATATATGCTCATTGCAGAAGTGTGGAAAGCAAAACAGAAAACCTCCATCTCCCATACCCTTCATCTCTCCTTCACCAAATGGTACTCTACATTATAAAAGTAAAGTGGTCCATAGTATGTACATTTTTCTACAGTTGCCTTGACATAGTTTGCATTTTCTCTTAAAACTGTCCTAGTCTATTTGGGCTGCTCTAACAGAGTACCACAGTCCAGATATCTTCAACAACAGAAATATTTATTTCTCACAGTTCTGGAGGCTGGACATTTTCAGATCAGGGTGCCCTCTTCCTGGTTACAGACTTCAGGGCAGGATTCTTATTCTGTCCTTCTAACATGAGGTAGAGCAGAGCAGGGAATCAAGCCTTCTACTATCTCTTACTATAAGGGCATTAAACTTATCTTGAGAGCTCAGGACCTAATTACCTTCCAAAGATCTGATCTGAATCTTGGTATACCATCACATTGGAGATTATATAGTGTTTTAACATATGAATTTTGTAGAGACACAGAAATTCATTCCATAGTGGAGACCTAGCTAGCACTTCTTTTATTGTAGCATATTTAACCCCCCTCCCAGCCTTTTTAACATCTTCTTGGCTACTCTGTGTGATTATCTAAAAATCTATTTTCCCATTCTTAGACATTTTGTTTGCCTGCAGTTAGTTCTTTTCTACCTTCCTTGCTATCTTCTTTCTCTTCTTCCTTTTTTCCTTTCATCTTTCCTTCCTTCCTCCCTTCATTCCTCTCCTCCTCCTTTGTTAAACAAAACTTAAGTGAAAATTCTTTGTCTGTTTTTTGGTACTATGTGTTGACATTTCTGTCAGGAATATCCTTAGAAGTAGAAATGCTATGTAAAAATGATGCACATATAACACTTTTATAAATACTGCCCCAACGTTACCTCTGAAGATTGTACCATTTTATAGGCAAATGCCCATTTATTGAACTGTACCATTCCCTCTTTAATTGAATTATAATTAGATTATGTTATATATATATATATCCAATATATATCCAATATAGATATTAATTTGGACAAAGGTACCTCTTTCTATTACTAGTCTTTGGTAAAATATTATTTTTCTCCATTTATTAATGACATTTTAAATGTCTTTTAGTAGAATTTGTAGTATGTGTGTATATTCTTATATTTCTTAAATTTATTCCTAGGTATTGGGTTTTTATTTTTGATTGACACCTTATATTCCATTAATTAATTTTTATTGATCAGATGAAAGCATTTAAATATATTTACACATATATATGTGTATGATGTAAATATATAATCAGAGTGATAATGTATATATAAATGTTGCATATTATTTGTATATGTTAATTCTATTACCTACCACATTCTAAAATTCTTTGCCATTTTTGTTTTTCAGCTGATTTTTTTGTGCTTCCAATCTGTGCAGAGGCTGTAGTAAATATTGGTTGAGTACATAGGTTTTAGAATCAGTCTGACTGGGTTCCAAACTTAAAAGCTTTGTTAACCTCGGGTACAAGTTAATTGTGTCTTATCTTTTTCAGCTATAAAATGGGCTTGATGACTTCTCATAGTCTTTTTCTGAGGTCAATGAGTTGCTAAGAGTAGCACCTGGCATGTAATTGCTCATCAGTGTTTACTAGTAAGTTGGTCTCTGCACATTATGTGATCAGGCTTTTTCATACTCTCAATTTAATACTCTCAGCTGAGAACCCGAGGCCCATAGAGGTCAAAATTTTCACATGGCCTTTTATTTACTCAACAGTCATTAATTTTTCTGTATATAAACTACTACACTGGGTCTGTGAGGGATTTCAAAGATATATCAGACTGAATCCACTAAAAAGGGATTTAGAAGTCCAACTGGGGCATAAAAAATTCAAGGACCATAAATAAAGCATTGGAGGCAGTAGGCATCATGGATAACACACGAGCTTTAAATTAGTCCTGTATTTGAATTTCCTGCTTTTGATTTCCTAGCATCTATTTTTGTTCTCATCTAAATAGGATTAATTGCATTGCTAGTTGAAAGTTGATGTCTTAGAAAAAGTAGATTCAAGAGTCTAGCACAACCCTGGGATATGTTGTAGGGAATTAATAAGTGGTAGCTATAAATATGTGCAATCAGCCCTCTGTATCTCAGGGTCCACATCTGTGGATTCAATCAATTGTGAATCAGAAATAATTAAAAAAAAAAGAATTGCATCTGTACTGAATATGTACAGATTTATTTTTCTTGTCATTCCCTAGATAATATAGTACAACTATGACTTATATACCATTTACATGGTATGTAAGGTATTATGTTGTATTAGGTATTATATAAGTATTTTTACTATTATTGGTACCAGGGATTGAACTCAGGAACACTCAACCACTGAGGCACATTCCCAGCCCTTTTTTATGTTTTATTTTGAGACAGGGTCTTGCTGAGTTGCTTAGGGCCTCACTAAGTTTCTGAGGCTGGCTTTGAACTTGCCATCCTTTTGCCCCAGCCTCCCAAGGCACTGAGGTTACAGGTGTGTGCCACCATGCTCAGCTTATACAAATGATAAATGATTTGAAGTGTACAGGAGGATATGCAATAGGTTAAATGCAAATACTATGCTTTTTAAGTAAGGGCCCTGAGCACTTTCAGGTTTTGGTATTGGTGGGGAGTGTTCTTGGAATCTCAATATTTCAACAATAGTACATTCTAAAATAGGAAGTAACAATTGAATGCCATGGGGGAAGCATAGAAAGGTCCTTAGTATGTGTAAGAAAAAGAGCTTATTTCTGGCTAGGGGAAATTATCCTTAGCTTTTGGAAGAGTCACCTTTTGATCTGATTTTGACAATCGTGTTAGCATTTTCTGGAGAAGGAATGAAGCTGGAAAGATAGAACTGGCTTGTGAAGAATCTTGGCAAAGACTTCAGACTTTATTCCATAATCATTGGAGAATCATGTACTGTGATAGTACTGTGTTTTGACCTGTGCTTCAAAGGATGAGGTGGATGCTGGTAATGTAAAATATTACCATCATTTACACAGTGTTTCATGCCTGATAAAGAGCATTTGTAGCCATTGTCTTTTCAGCTAAACAAAGCCTAAATAAAATTAGATAATTTTCAATTTTTCTGTTTTGCAAAGAGACAAAACAGGACTAGGGAGAGGAATGACTTATTCCTATAAATGAATCTAATTAATGAGTGTTGGGGCCAGAATTGGACCCAGATCTTTTAATTTTGAATCTGTCATTCATGCTAGAGGTCAGGAGTCCACTCAGGAGTCTGTTGCAATCAACTGGCCTAGAAGTGATGAGGATGACCAGGGGGTACCGTGAGGAAGGCATGATAATGGACAGGGGAGGAGAAAAGAGAGGCATATTAAGAGAGACCAGGGAGGTGGCACTGGGAAGTGACTGAATGGAAGGGAGAGGTCAGAACCTGGACCCAGGTACCTGGGAGAGCAATGGTGTCATTCAGAAAGAAGAGTGGAGTTGGGAAATATGGCCAGTCCTCAAGTGCTTGTCTCCTGATGTCTAGCCTGTGTTCTGCTCCCATACCTTGAGTTTAATGTTCAGAATCTGTGCCAAAACCTGTCATTGACATTCCATTTATTCATTCAAACCCTAGTTCATATTTATTAGTGCCTTTCTCCTTTGCTTTCTTTCCTGAGTCTTATACCTAGACATGGTAACAGGCAGAATCCAGTTTGGGGAGTGGTTGGGTTTCAAGGTTCACTTGCAAAGCATAGATAAGAACTCGGTAAATATTGTTCCATTGAATTGAGGGTATAATGATTGTTACCAGGTCAACTCACAGGTACCAGTCTTTCACATTGTTGCTGGAGTGTGGGCCTGAGCAGGTGACATTGTGGACAAGTGACTCTAGAATTCTAGGAAAAAGCATCAGCTCTGCTCCTGTGGCCCAAGGTAGGTTTGCTAGATTGCATTGTGCTTCAAAGGAGAAGTGTATTTCTTCAATCTTTCTGACTTCAGGCTTTTGGTACCCTCTTCCTGCAGGAAAATTCCATATCTTGCTCTGCTGAACTCAAGTTATTATATAGCTTGATCTGGTTAGTGAAATATAGGTGGAAATGATGATGTCACTTTTGAACAGTAGCTTGAGAGCCAGGTTGTGGTTCACTATGCCTCTTTTCTCTCAGCCACAAAATAGTGTTCAAAAATGAGGCAGTGTCACCTGCCTGGGTGCTGGAGTGTGGACAATATGGAACAGAGGCACAATTGACCTATACAGACAAATAATAAGATCAAGGAGTAAACCTTAGTTATAAAAAAGGGGGGAGGGGATAAAGAAAAGAAAAACCAATATATTATTTGGAGATTGTAGAAATTGAAAACCAGAATATTTCCCCTTTGTTTTTATATCAATATGAATAGATAAATCTTATTACACAGTTTGCTTCTAAAATGGGAGTTGTTCTCTTGTTTTTCATGGTATATACACCTAAAAAAACTTACTGAGTAATTAAGAATCTATTTATTTAAAACTTAGCAATAAGAGAAGAAATGCATATTATCATGGTTTCTTGATTTTTTTTTCCTGTAGCATATTTATAATAAAATATACTAAACTGTTTTTCCTTGTCACATTGAATATAAAACGAAAACCTTAGTTCTTATAAACCACTGGGATTTGGAAATCATTACAGAAGCCTGCCCTGACTCATAAAGTGTAGAATAATGGAAGACCTGGGTCTTATGCCTTGTCAGCATTCTAGAAATTTCTGTAGATAGATTGATTGATTCTTTATTTTCTTCTGAGGATCTAACAGTTGGCCTGCTGCTTTTCCTTTCTATTGAATATTCAGGACCTCCATCCCTAGCTCTGTGGGAGGAGTGAATTGCCTTGCCCCTTGGCTTTGGCCAGTGGGTGGTGAATGGGCTTGATCTGCAGCACACCTACACAGCATGTAACTGTACCTGCATGTTTTGACTCAGCCTCTTGTGCAGCTTCTATCCAACATAAGATCACTTCCCAGGTAACTATTGCCTCTGCAGGTTGATCTGAAAGGAGGTACAACAGATGATCTGCTTGCAACCTACATTCTGTACCTGAGTCCATCTGGGCCACAGCTATCCAAAGATTGTGTACAAGAAGTGCATGATGTTATTGTAAGTTATGAAGATCTGGGGCCATTCATCACCCCAGCAAGAGCTGATCACTGCAGGCAGAGACTCAACTGAATCCTTCACCTTCCCTTGTTGTCAGTAGAACATTGATGACAATCTTGCAGACTTGCAGCCTTATTTGTTAAGGAACTTTTTGAGATATTAATGATTTTATTGTCCTTAGGAAAGAAAATCACTTGGGTTTAAAAGGTTCTCTTTTTGTCTAATCTCAGTGCTCCCATTTGCGTCCCATCTGCCATATCATAGTAAGTGATACCACTTACTGTGTGCTTGTGTTATGGGGAGTACTGCTCAGAAAATGTACCAAATCCATTTTGTCTGAATTGAAAAGTCTTTATTTAGCCAACCAGCTGGCAACTGCTCCCCACAGGACCCATAACCGTCTCTTCAAGGAACAGCCCCAAGCCTGGGCATTTCAGGGTCTTTAAAAGGCAAAAACCACATCTAGGTTGACATACCTGCAAGCAAGGAGGGGTACAGAATCTGAATTGAACAGTTAGCGAAACAATGCAATGGGTATAATGGCATTTCCCACAGGACTTCCCAGGTTGGCATAGCAGCAGGCAAGCAGAAGGGAAGTAGGTCAAAATGACCCTAGTTGAGTTCAAGTTAGAGAATGGTTACTAATGTCTAGACAATCAATCTCTGACAGGGTACATTGCCCAAGAAAAATGAGAATCAGAGAGAACAAATTTATATTGTGTAAAAATTGCCATTTTGTGTTCCCAAACATGCTATGCTAAGCAACTATTGATAGGTACAGAGGCGAAGTGTTGCCACGGGAGAAGCATTTCTTATGTAACATGGAGTCTCGGGGTAAAATGGAGTCTGTTTGGTCATTGCCGAGATAGCCTGGCCCATAACACTTGCCATTTTCCAAGCTTCCTGCCTTATCTTGTTGACTTTGTTTAGTTTCCTCTCCTGTATGGGTCCAGCTTCCTTGAGTAATATAGGGCAAGGGCAAGGACAGAAGTTTGAGCAGGAAACCACCTGAATGCCCCTACTCCCAGGGCTATTATGCCAGGAGCATAAGCTTAGCCTATTCCAGTATTTGCATCCACTAAGTATGATATGGAACTGGTGAGGCCATGTGGATGTGGAATCCCATGCGAGAACAGAGAAAATCAGAGGCAGAAACAAATGGTTCACACTATCTTAGAAGTTCACAAATGAGCCAACTTGGGGTTACCTAATATTCTGCCCTCTTCTTGATAATAATTTTGCTCTTTAGTACTATCTAGGTCTCTTATTAGTACTAGGATAGTCTGTCTCACCTCGGGTGACCCAGCATAATCTGCTTCCATCACTGAAATTTCACTAGATTTATCTTTTTACTTCCTCAAATTATTATTTCATCAAACTGTACAGAGAGATTTGATATTCTACACAACTGTAGAGGGGTAGCCAGGCTAACTGCTATAATAAACAAATCCAAAAAGCATTTGTGGCTAGACACAATGGTTTAGGTATTGCTCACAGCACAGACCACTCTAGGTTGGGAGGTGATCTTTGGGAGCTGTTTCATGCAATCATTCAAGGACAGGCTCTTTGCTATTGGTGGCTCCATCCTCCTTTATTTGTAGCTGACAGAGTGGAAAAGAGAAGTGGAGAGAGCACACAACTCTGTATCCCCTGTGCCAGAAGTTACAACTGTAAACTTGCTCACATTTACTGGCAAACCCTAGTCACATGACCTTCCCAGGGAGGAGACAGGGTAGGAAGTGAGGTTTGTACCCAAGAAGGAGAGAACATGGATGTGAAGTGGACTACCATTACAACCTTGTGTGGGGCCTGGACAACCTTTCTTTCACAAAAACTCAAACTGGCCATTTTCTTCCAAATGTGTACAAATGTTATCATGCTTCTGAGGCAAGAGGTTTACATTTGCTACTGTAGAAATCATTTAGATTTGCATTGACGTTACTGGTTTTCTACTAGCTTTGTCTTTCTGTTTCTATTGTTTGGTGCAAATATGTTTTCCATCAGAACATTAGGCCTATTTTCTCCCAAAATATTACTTTAATTTGAAAACAGGCGTATTTTAGTGGCATTTTCAATATGCCCACAATTCATGCTCTCACTGGTTCCCATGATACTTCTATAAAAATAAAACAAGAGAAAAATCAGGACTAAATGAATATGCAATTTGAAATATGAGTACCTGAGGTTAGAGAAAAATGAATACAATATGATATTAAATTAACACAGACAGTGCAGGGAATCCCAGAAGTATTATTTTTCTTGTTTGGAATATGCAGGAAAGACAAAAGAGTTTTCAGAAATTACTGTGCACAGGCAGTGAACAAGTATTTACTGCACACTTATGCTGAAACTTGTTCTAACTGTGTGTATTTCCTCTAGACCAACCCTAGTTTTTTGACGTATGTTTTAAGAACCCATGTCTATATAGTTGGAGAATCAATTGACACAATGATTTTATCAGTCTAACTGGTGATTTTCTGGCACCGTAAACCTAACTAAGCATCTGTAGGCATGAGGACTTGGTTGAACTTACTTCACCTTGATGCTTATAGAAATAAGATGGTATTCCAGAGATCACTAACAGGTACAACTAAAGATCAGTTCACTACAGAATATAAAGTCTCTAGTAGTTATACAGCCTCCAGCTAGAACTTCTGACTTGATATATGCTCATATCAAATTCAGTCCTCAGATTTTTTTTTTTTTTTTTTTGGTTATTTTTACCACTTTCTGTTTTTTTTTTTTTTCCTTAGGTTTGACTTGCTTTGTTTCTGGCCTGAGTTCCAGAATGCTTTGTTCTTGGGATCAGACATGACCAAAAGTTGACCTCATGAGCACATCAACCTCTTCAGCTGCCATGCTCCTCCGGAGGCTGCGGCGACTCTCCTGGGGCAGCACTGCTGTCCAGCTTTTCATCCTAACAGTGGTGACATTCGGCCTGCTGGCCCCCTTGGCCTGTCACCGACTTCTGCACTCTTACTTCTATCTACGCAATTGGCATCTGAACCAAATGAGCCAAGAGTTCCTGCAGCAAAGTTTGAAGGAAGGGGAGGCTGCCCTTCATTACTTTGAGGAGCTGCCTTCTGCCAACGGCTCAGTGCCCATTGTCTGGCAGGCCACTCCTCGGCCCTGGCTGGTGATCACCATCATCACTGTGGACAGGCAGCCAGGCTTCCACTATGTCCTGCAGGTGGTATCCCAGTTCCACCGGCTGCTGCAGCAGTGTGGCCCGCAGTGCGAGGGGCACCAGCTCTTCCTGTGCAATGTGGAGCGTAGCGTGAGCCATTTTGATGCCAAGCTGCTCTCCAAGTATGTCCCTGTGGCCAACCGCTATGAGGGCACTGAGGATGATTACGGTGACGACCCTTCGACCAACTCCTTTGAGAAAGAGAAACAGGACTATGTCTATTGTCTGGAATCATCACTGCAGACCTACAACCCAGACTACGTCCTGATGGTAGAAGATGATGCTGTTCCGGAGGAGCAGATCTTCCCAGTCTTGGAGCATTTGCTACGGGCTCGCTTCTCCGAGCCACATCTCCAAGATGCCCTGTATCTAAAGCTGTATCATCCCGAGAGGCTTCAGAACTACATCAACCCAGAGCCCATGCGGATCCTGGAGTGGGTCGGCGTGGGCATGCTGCTAGGGCCTTTGCTCACCTGGATATACATGAGGTTTGCCAGCCGTCCGGGCTTTAGCTGGCCTGTCATGCTCTTCTTCTCCTTGTATAGCATGGGGCTGGTTGAACTCGTGGGCCGGCACTATTTCCTGGAACTGCGGCGCCTGAGTCCTTCCTTGTACAGTGTGGTTCCTGCCTCTCAGTGTTGCACCCCAGCCATGCTCTTCCCTGCCCCTGCAGCCCGCCGGACCCTCACCTACCTGTCCCAGGTGTACTGCCACAAGGGCTTTGGCAAGGACATGGCACTGTACTCACTGTTGAGGGCCAAGGGAGAGCGGGCCTATGTGGTGGAGCCCAACCTGGTGAAACACATTGGGCTCTTCTCCAGCCTCCGGTACAACTTTCATCCCAGTCTGCTCTAGGGTGCCAAGAAACGCCTTTCTGAAATTGGCCACTTCCTGGAGATTTAAATATTGAGTTCTTTCTTGAAACACGGTTGCTTGCAAATATTTCATTGTTTAATGTTGCTAGGAGTAAAGGCACTGGGACCAGCTGAGGGACGCATACAGGTCAAGAGCTTTGGCTTTGGTAGCCCCTAGCAGGAGCAGCGGTTTGCCACAGGTCTGGCCCTGTCTCCCTCCACACAGCCACACTGCCTCATGCAGTCGGTCCCACCCACTGAGGGTACATTTAAATACCAGTTATATTCTCCTGTTGTTTGTAAGCTCTTCTTTGTGATAGAGCTTGTGACTGCCAAAAATCTTGTGCACAATTGTTTTAGGATTTTAAGGATAGATTCTGGTGAAAGATGAGATCTTTCTGATGAATCTTTCTCATCGGTTACAAGAATGGATGTATGTTTAGAATGTAAGCCTAAAGAGGCAGGACCATGTTGATATATTCCATTTGTTTCCTTGACCTGATGTAATAAAAACTGTTAAAAGATGGACAATGCCTGGCATTTTGTAGGCAGATGATTTGGCATTTTCTACGGGTAGCACATTGATAATTGATATTATTAGTCACAGTCAGATCTGGAGGAGCTTTCTGAATCATCAAAGTCTACTTGCTTCTGTTCAGTAGTAACTTAATATTGATTTTTTTGTCATATTCTTTGGCAATTGGACATTTCAGTAGGGTGAACTCTTGTCCAAGTAGCAATCCTTTTCCCTAACTTTGCTGCCTAACAGTTCAACCACAGTTCTTTTTCTTCTGGCATTTGGTGTTGTAAAAGAGAAGGCATGGATCTTATCTCTTCCAAGCCCTTGGGCAAGTCATCTGGCCCCTCTGGGTCTCCTTTTCTTCACATGTAAAGTGAGGACAGTAGGACCTACCTTTTAAAGTATACTTGAAGATTAAATAGCAAAATGGATATGAAACATAAGCAAATGCTTAGCCCATGGAGGACACGTGGCAGCCATTTTTTCACTGTTGTAGTAAGCTGTTTTAGTCAGCTTTTCATTGCTGTGACCAAATGGCCTGACAAGGAAAAAAAAAAATGTAGAGGAAGAAGAATTTATTTGGGCTCATGGTTTCAGAGGTCTTAGTCCATAAACGGCACTGACGTCATGGTTCTGGGCTCAATGTGAGGTGGAAGGGCATGGTGGAAGAAAGCAATTCAGCACATGGTAACAGAAAGCAGAGAGTGAGCTTGGCTCACCAGGGACAAAATACATACCCAAAGGCATGCCCTTTCCCCTGGCCTGTAACATACCTCCTTTAGCCACACCTTACTGGTTACAGTTAATCCATATCAGGATTAATCCACTGATTAGGTTACACCTTTCATAATCTAATCATTTCACCTCTGAACATTCTTGCATTATCTCACAAATTAGCTTTTAAAGGATACCAAAGCGTATGAAGTTTGGTAGTTTTACACAAGCACATAAAACTCAAGTGTGTTTTGGATGAAGGTGCTAGTGATGATATTTAAAGTGTGACATAGGGCATGGGGCTGAAACCTTCAGAGCATCTGGTTCATACCAAACATTTAGAAGAGAGGCTGACTTTTCACTGTGGCTTCTAAAGATTTATGCAGCTCAGCTTTCTAGCAGTCCCACCTCTGACTAAGCCTAAGTCAGAACTGTTCATTCAAACTGGAAATGCCCTGAGATTCCTGTTGAACCTATCCCCAGACTAGCATCTGAAAACTACTTTTCTCAAAAATTACAAATGTGGGTTAGGATTGTGACTCAGTGATAGAGCATTTGCCTAATATGTATGAGGCACTGGGTTCGATTCTTAGCACTGCATAGAAATAAATAAAATCCATCGATGACTAAGAGAATAAATTTTTTAAAGTTACAAATACATGTCCTTTGAAAATACTTAACTAGTGGCCAGCAAGTCCCTATTAAGAATGGAGGATTGAGGAAGTTCCAGCAATGTTTCAATGCCACATCTTCCACTTGTTTTTAAATTTCCATACTAAGCTTCTGTCTTGATCTGCTTAAGAACACTGAAGGAAAATGTAGGGATTGATTTCCCACGCTCTACAGAGGAAAAAACTGAGATCCAGAGATGTTTAAAAGCTTCATACAAATAAACAGCAGCAGAGCCAGTAGAGAAACAGGACTTCTGACTTTAAGCCTGTGTACTTTATCTTTCTCTTCTTTTCCTCCTCCTCATCCCTCCCTCTTCCTTCTCTTCTTCTCCTTCTTATATATTTTTTTAATATTAGAAACCTTTATTGAGAACATGGCAAACAATGAGTTGAAAATAAGAGTCCAAGGAGGCTGAGGAAACCAAAGTGAAGAGCAGACGGATCAAATGATGAGCCAAAGACATTTCAAATTACTGTTGATACTTAAGGCAATTTTTTAAAATGAGGCCTGAAGAAAAAAATCTTTTCTGGAGCATGAAGAAAATATATTGAAATCTGGATAGACTAAAAGAGCTAAATTGGGGCTGGGGTTGTGGCTCAGTGGTAGAGCACTTGCCTAGCATGTGTGAGGCACTGGGTCCAATTCTCAGCACCACATATAAAAAAAATAGATAAATAAAGGTCCATCAATAACAAATAAAATATTTTTTAAAAAGAGCTAAATTGTCTACCCAAAGTCTATATAGCAGGCACCTGTTTTCAGCAGGTAAGTTTATTTATAAGAACCTCTTGTAACATTATCCTGTTTTGTTTTAAGAGAATATATAACTCCCATCCTTGCAGGGTTAGTCCATAAGGCCTTAGTGACCCCATGGAAATATGAACCTATCTCTGCAAGATAGGTGCACTGTGTTACAATGCACTGTGAACGCACATATAAACACCTGCCTCCCTTCCCCCCACTAATTGTGAATGCCTTGAGTGAAGGGGCTGTGGCTCATTCAATTTTATATATAGGATGACATTTATTAGGCACTCAATACTTTTCTTCACATGAATGTTTAAATGAAAGTGATTTTATAATATCACTACTATTTAGATTTTAAACATCCCCACATGACCCATCTCCAAGTTAAAAACCCCAAACTGCTACCAAGTTTACCATGCTTGTGACAGTATAGTGCTTCTGGATTTTTTTGTAAGCACACGTTCTTGATTCGCTAATTTTCATAGTAATGACACAAACTGGGCATTCTCTTTAATGGAATACTTGCTTGGAAGTTACTTTATTATTTTCTTCTTTTTCAAAAGTTCATCTCACAGCACAGCTGCTTTTTTTCTGACAGACATTCTGGCTGTACGCCTCATTATAAAGTTCTTCTGCTTTTTATTTGTGGATTCATTTTGTTTTTCTCCCTCATAAATTCCTTTTGGTCTGTCTTTCCAGCCATAGCAGTTGCTAATCTTGTCTCCTTGTCAGACTTTGGCTTTTTATAAAGATGTTCAATGTCCCAAAGAGAAAGTAATTCACCTCTGGGTTCCTCATCACTGTCTATTTCAATGTATTTTCTTTTGGGGGGTTTTCCCAGGGGCAGCATCAAGTTTTTTCCTTATTTGGGCCATGCAGATTTTCTGAAAGTTTTCCTGAGTTAAAACTCGACTAGTGCTGACGGCTGCAACTTTCTTGATGGGCATGCTGTTCAGCTTCTTGGAAATTTCTTGCTCTTCATCAGAAAAGTGGTGCACATCAACTCATTCACCATCAGCATCCTCCTCCTCACTGGTACTTTCCCATCCATCTTCATCACTTTCAGTTTTCTCTTCTTTCTCAATTTCTCGAAGCTCAGTTCCTGGAATGAAATCTTTAGCATCCAATTCACCATATTCTTGTACTCTTGCTTCAACAGAGGTTTCTCTAGGTTTACCCTGCAATTTCTTCTGCAACATCTGAGGGTTCAGTGTCTGAAAGAGCTGAATCAGAGTTCTAGCAGACATCATTACATTCTTATCTTTGTGTGTCTTATGTCCAGGTCTTGGAGAAGTTCTTCAGTCATGGCTACAGGACACCAAGCTGTTATCTCCATAGCACTGATTCCTACTGTCATGACTTCCCCAGAGTTCTTGTCAGTAACAAAATTGTTGGCCATAGTCATGAGCAATGATTGAGCAATCTCTGGGGGTACTAGGTGATGAGAGGCTTGGGTAGCAGGGATCTTTGTTACTTCTCTCTAGTGGGGCTGTTGAAACCTTTGCCAGAAGGGCTGAAAGTTGAAGAGAAAAAGCTCGTGAATTCCCACCAGTCTAGAGATGAGGAGGAATCATGAGCATCATCTTCACTTCAAACCTTTCCTTAGAGCTCTCCAGATGCTTTGGTAGTTTTTCTGCAAAATCTTGGGGATCATGAATCAAGTGAACAGCTGAAAAGTTAAACACCTCTGGAGTTTTTTTTCTTCCTCTTTTGTTTCTTGAGTATTTTCATTGTCTTTTCCAACCTTTTCTTGTTCTTGGAGCTCTTCTTCCCTGTGGCATACTGCACTAGCAGTTCTCTTGCTGTTTTAGGGCCTTCATCCTCAGATTCTGAGTCACTGTCCTATTTCTTGTCTTCATCTTTCCCAAGGAAGAATGTCAAAGCAGCAACTAGTATCTTGGTGATCTGAGAGAAGCATGTAGTTGTGATAACATTTAACAGTTTGGGCATCATTCCAGATGTTCCTTCTGTAGAGTTCTATCATCACATCCAAAGATATCTTGGCTGCAGTTGCATTGCTGTCTCTTAACATGGCATACATAAAATTCTGCAAAACTATATTCACTTTATTGTGTTTTGCATTTGTATGCTTTTAATTTTTTTTAATTTTAGTTATAGATGACACAATACGTTTCTTTTATTAATTTACTTTTTTTATGTGGTGCTGAGGATTGAACCCAGTGCCTCACCTGCATGAGCCAAGTGCTCTGCCACTGAGCCACAATCCCAGTCCATGCATTTATATTCTTGATATCAGTTACAAATGTGTGTATAAAGCCTTTTGCAGAAGCTTATCATGGCAACGCAGAAGTTAAAAGAAGAGCTCTAGTAAACTTGATGGATTGATGAGATTCTTATTTCTCAGCCAGATCAAAGCTTTGCAAAATGTCATTCAAAAATCTGGATCCAAGGCTGTAATGACTGTAAGAGAGAAGATCTTTTAGCTCCTGAGGAAAGTTACTTAGATGTCCTGGGTAGCAGTGACCAGTCTGTGCCACAAATGTCACCAGCTCCAACTCTGCTGGGTTTATTTGGCTGTAAAATGAAAATCTCCACATTGGATTTGTAGTGATTATACTACTGGAGAAACTCCTCCATGTAGGCCAGCGGGTCCCACCTCATCTGATTCTGTGACTGCGGCAGATCATTGGGCACCCTGTTGTTTTTGCTGGACACATTGGCTGTAGATTGGCTTTCCCGGCAGCAGTTTTAAAAAGGTTCACACAGCATCCAGCAGCCAGTCACTCCCAGCTCCTGCCTGTTCTCCTGTGCATGTGCTTTTCTTTAACCACATTATTGTGCTCACAGTCTCTTATAAAATCTGATAATAACCCAGACTAAATAATGTCTGTTTGCTAAGATAGTAGAAACCCATTGTTAAGTTAGTCTCAGTCTGTGTGTTCTATTGTTATAGTGAGCTGTCATTTGTCCCAGCAACGTCCCAAGTGATTGGAGTGACTAGAAGGCTTCTTACAATGTTCAGATTCCACTTCTTCATTCCTCCTCCTCCTCAAGTAATTGGTTCACCCCTGGATTTTACAATTGAACCATCTACAACATACTCATTAGAGTTTGTTACATTAGTGATTGGGTCTTCTCGTGAAAGGTTTTGACCCATGTCAAGAGAGGCACTCTAAGCCAGCCAGGCCCAACATGCTGGTTTACATTTCTGCTCTAATTCAGTTGTCCATTGCATGTAAATATCCCCTGCCTAACAACTCCATTCTGGGTGATTCGGGTCATCCTTGTCTATTTTCTTCAGCTGTATGCCAATATGTTTTCTACTGTTGATCTTAGCAAACCATTCTTGGACATTTCCCCCACCCATTTCTAGATCCTCCTCCATTTTGTCCCTTATTCCTAGAGTCGAATTTTTGCTTCAGGCATCTGAAAGCTTTATGCCAAAGCTGAAGTCCATTTAGTCCCAAGAGGCAGAGGAAAGCTGAGTACCCTTCCCACACCAAGGGACAAAGGTAGAGGTCTTTGTTCAGGAGGGTAGAGACCTATAATAATCTCACCTGCCTTTCAGAATTTAAATTATAGTTAGGCCCAAGAAATTTCTTATCTTGATGGAGTGTATTTGCATAGACATGAAATTCAAAATAAAAGCATGCTATCTACTGGGGCTTTCTGAAAAGACTTTGGACATTCCCTTTTCTAGGGAAATTTTTCTGATATCACAAATAGCGTGCACCACCCACCCACCCACCTACACACGGTGGTAGGGTGCACAGGTAGCCATTGAAAAGTACAGGCTGCTGATTGTACAAGCAACCATGGTCATTGGCCACAGCAGTGCCAGGATTTGATTCTTTCTCTGGATAAAAACAAAATTGGGGCCACCCAGAGCGCCCTACCCCTCACCTATATAAACAGTGCAACATGGTAGTCATTCCTTCATTCTTTCTAGCCTCTTGGCCTAAAGTCCTAAGTTGTGGAGCTGCCATGGTTGGTATACATGTCTAGATGATTTCCACTGGCAACAGCAGGAAGAGGCAAGGGTACCACAGCCCCAAAGAGGAAACCCAGCTTTTCCGGAACAGAAACACACAGACAGGGACCCGCCCCCAACACACACACAGAAAACAAAACCATAATAACAACAAGGTGAAAAGTAGCCATGTGTGGAGCTATGAAAGGTCTTTTTTACACATCACATCCCTTCTCCCTTGAATGCATGTAAAAAAGAGTTCTAATTCAGTTGTACACAGGAACCAACTCTCACTTTCTGGACCTTACTCTTTGTTCTTCTTTCTAGTTTTCTTTTCTAGGCCTATTTCTCTTTGTTCCAGTATTTCCTCCTTTATTTCTTTTTAAAGATTTTCACTGTGGATCCCTTTACTCTTCCTCACTCATTCATTGCTTACTAGTCACGTACTCGAGTATTGTTCTATGAGTTGGCAACAGAGCCATTAATGAAACAGAAGACCCCTGACCCTAGGGAGCTTCTGATCTGTGGGGGGAGGTGGAGGGGGAAAATCAAAATAACAAATAAGAAAATTTCAGGTAATGTTCAGAGCTGTGAAGGAAGTGGCCAATGTGGTGGGAGTGGGGAAAGGTTGGGCCACTTTAGGTAGGATGCAATGTCTTCTAGAGGAGATGAAAATTTACTCAGACCTGGATTATAGGGAAAGGTTTAGCTAAGGGGAAAACATTCCAGATCGTGCAAAGGCCTTGCTATAAGAACCAGTGTAGAAAGTCGAAGGAATAGAAAGAAAGACAGTGTGGCTAGAACTTGAAGTATGAGAATGGGTGGTAAGCCGTGAAGTCAGCTTGCAGGGCCAGATCACATCAGGCCTGGTATTGGAGGTGTCTGAATTTTATTCTAAATGCAATGGGAAGCCAGATCCTAGCAAGTTAATGAATCACTTTTCCCAGAGCATTGACTACCCATAGTTTTGGTCCTTTGAATTCTCTGTAGGCTGGTCCTATAAAGATACACGGAAGACATATTACATAAGACAGTGTGAGACACCAAGAAAGGTGCAGACACTGCTTCACAAGACAGATGCAGAGACTGCTTCACCAGATATCTTTGTTCTCTTCCATCTTTCTGACACCTTAAAGCTACCCTGTGTGTCACGTACTTAGGCCATCTGTTCTTTTTGATAAATTGGTTCTTTTTGATAAATATATCATTTGCTTCTGGATTTTTATCAGTTTTTATTCCCAACTTGTTAATATAAGTGCTTTCTGGGGAATAAGTTCATTTTTTTGTATTTTTTCTGTAGATTGCTAGGAAAAAGACCAGGAAAATCTGTCATTCCAAACCATAGATTCCCATCCATTGCAGAGTGATGATTCAGAACAATGAATTTGCAGTTCAGTTACTGGAGTGACATGCAAGCAACACCACTTTACCACTGCATCTGTAATATATGTACTTTATTCCCCTTTAGTTCTATTAAATTACTAACCATGATTGACATAGCCCTAAAGGTTTTCCAATAATTTCCTATCCACCCACCCCCAAAAAGACTCCAATTAATAAGCAGTTCTCAGCAAATGTCATTATAGTTGGGATAAAAAACATATATACAAATGATTCATATAGCTTTAAATTACCCAATTTTACATCATGTGTTGCTGTAACTCACAATGTGTCATAGTGCATGTAAAAATCCCACAGTAATCAATTTCAATTAAAATGCCTCTCCACCCAAATTAGGTTGCCAATTAAATAAATTATCCTAAACAAGGACTGTACCTAAGGTAAATTAGATTGATCCTTTCACATTGGTATTCTCTAGTTGCACTGTAGTATTCTCACCACTTTCTTTTCAAATAGTAATAAAAAGAATCAGTCTACATGTTTCTGTTTAAAACACAGCAAAATCAGTTATAATTCCCTATCATGTGTGTGTTTGATGGTGTGTGTGTGTGTGTGTGTGTGTGTGTGTGTGTGTGTATACTTCAGCTGGTATTTTAATATTTTAATTACCCTGAAAAGAAATACATAGAAAGAATCATGGCTTTTCAAAGGATTTCCTTTTAGGCATGTTACTTACAGAAGTAGGATTCTCTTTTTTCTGGTTTTACCCAAGCAGGCAAGACATTGCTGATATTCCAGTTTTCACACCATCAGTCTATGTAGATTTCTTTTTAGGAACATGCTTGTGCAATTCCTTTTGTCCTTCTCAATAAAACTCCTCTATCCAAAATCCATAGTCCTCTGGGTTCTGCAAAATCTTGGCTTCTGTCTAGCTCCCCATGAGATTTATCAGTGGAGGATTCCACCATCTTCTGTACTATACATGTAGAGTACCTCCATCTTGAGCAAGAAAAGGAAAAAGCATCTGTGTTAGCTTTTCTGTCGCTGGGACAAGATAACTGAGATAATCAACTTAAAAGGAGGAAAGGTTTACTTTGGTTCCCATGAGTTTCAATCTCTGGTGATTTAACCATGTTGCTTTGGGTCTGTGATGGCGCAGTAAGTAATCATGGTGGGGGTACATGACAGAGGAGGATGATCCCCTCATAGTGGCTGTAAATAAAAGAGAAAATTGAGGAGGCTGAGGACCCAATACCACCTTCAAGGGCATACCCTCCGTGGCCTAACTTTCTTCCATTAGACCTCACTCCTGAAGGTCCCACCATCTCCCAATATTGCCACAGACTAGCAACTAAGCATTCAGTACATGGGCTTTTAGGGGGCATTAAGATTCAAACCACAGCAGCATCTACATTTTAAAACTTATTAAAAAAATTGCATGTGCCCATGTCACGTTAAAGTTATATAGTTTGTGTTTTATTCTGCAAGGAAATACATCAAACAAGTTAATCATAAGTAAGTTTAAATTTAGCAGTTTATCTTCATCTTAATGAATGCCTAAATCCTGTTAGCCACATGCATTCAGATGACTCAAAGCTTTTTTTCTTCTCTAATTTAGCCGAACTATTGGCTGAAATGCCCTAATCTGGAGAAATGACTCCCATCTTTGAAACAGAAAAGGCTCTGAAGAGATTAGAATCACATTATCATTCATTTTACCAGATAACACTGCAGGAAGAAAAGAGCTATTTCAGTCAAACTAATTCCTCATTGTCACACTTGAAACATTAATCCTCAAGCTGAGGCAGACACATATTAAAATTCAAAATTGCACCTCAGGACTCCTTTAGGACAAATTAATTTTTGTTCCATTAAATGCAGCGGGTGTCACATCTCATATATCAATTTGTGTTTATTAAGTGCCTATGGGATGACAGGAGCTGTGCTGAGTGACGGAGACACAAAGGTGAGTGAATAAGACATGCTTACTTCCTTTCAGAACCTGGTGTCCAGTGGGGGAGTTAGGACAGTGAGGTGAATTGTGGGATGTCAGCGTCACAAGGTGCTGTTTGTAAGTTGCCCCAAAGCACTGAAACTTTAAGATACCCCAAATTTCCTTAACAACTCTGCAAATTCTTTGTGTGTGTGTGTGATAAACATATGTTTTAAAGAAGAGTTGACTCTCAAAGGACTTTACTAGTTCAGATATGACTTACTTTATTGGCACATAGCATGTGAACCCCCAAAGTCCCAGTTACTTACTTCTGGGAACCTGCAAAAAGGCACCTCATATCTTTGCACTCAAAAAGAAGCTTACTAGCTACAACTGTTACACAAGAATCTATTTTATCTCCCCTCTCCTGTTCTGGCTCCACACTGCCTGCCAAGTAACTCTAAAGGGGCCCTCTCTCACCCCTGCTTAAGGAAGCTCTTTTGGGAATACTAGGACTGTGCCAAGGGGACTAGTTTTCAATGTTTCCCCAACGGCCACTTCCCCAGGCTAGGATAAACTGTGGCACAGCAAGGTCAGATGCCAACATCTTCTCACAACTAAGTTTATTTCTTGCTGTCACAAAATCTAATAAAGATCTAGGAAACTCTCTAGAGCAACTGTTTTCCAGGTACCAACGCAGCAATTTAGGCTGAGGGACCTCCCACTGTCCTACAGCTATCTCATTCGAAGCAGAAACCCTCCCTGGTCAACCAAGCAGGGCTAAAAGAGATAGTTTAATGGTTACTCATCGACTCTTTTGCTTCAGAATACAATGGTCATAACTAAACACCATGGTTCTGCTTAACTGCAGAGGGTCAAAAATGCAGAGAGGTCTTATGTACGTTTGAAAGTGGAGGAGAGCAGATTTTGGTGAATACTGGTAATATCTACTTGACAAGTCAGTACTGGGTTCTAGGAAAAATCAAAAACCATTGCATTGTTTGGTGCCTGGTCCTCAAATCAATGCTAATTATACCCAGAATCTCAAAATGTTTTTATGAGTAAGCTCTATTGTTTGGTTCTAATTTCTATTTCTATAGGGGTATTGACCTAGCCCAATGGTGGGAGAAAATGTTGCATGATCTCCACTCACAGATACTGCAACAAAGGCAGTCTATTCCATTTCTACCTATTCTTTGAACTTCAGTCACTTTGACCCTAGTTGCCATCCTTCTGTTTTAGACACAATTTTTGACACTTTTAAAAATCCCTTTTTGGATAAAAAAAAATCTTATTTAAGATTAATTATGGGAGTGTCAGGGTTTGGTTTTGTTGTTGTTTGTTTGTTTGTTTGTTGTTTTTTGCTATATTGAGGATTGAACCCAGGGCCTCACACTTACTAGATAAGTGCTCTACCACTGAGCTCACATCTCTTCAGGGACTCTGAATTGAGGAATATGCAGATAAGAACAATAGCCAAATGCTGTTTATCAAGTAGCTTTTTTTTTTTTCAGCAAAATTTTAGAACATACAGAGCCTACAATTCCTCAAAACATTCTCATTGCTGCAGAATCTCTACAAAGGGGAAAACTGAGGCTACTGAAAAACAGAAGTTGCAGTTACAGACACTTCACCACAGAAGATGGCAAGTAGGGACATGAAAAGATGTTCTACCGCATTAGTCACGAGAGAAATGCAAATGAACCACAATGAGAGAGAACCACACACCCACAGAATACCTCACATTTTAAAAACCATACTGGGTGCTGATGAGGCTTCAATTGCCTCTGTACACAGTGTGGAATTCTACACCACTGGTAGGAATATAAAGTCGTGCAGCCACTTTGCAAGACAATAGGCTATTTCTTGAAAAAGTGAAATATACATCTATCATTTGATCAGATCCAGCCATTGCACTCTTAGTTATATGCCCAAGAAAAATGAAAATATATGTTCACATGAAGACTTGTATGTGAACAGTCATAGAGCTTTAATTGTAATAGCTCCAGTCTGGAAATCACTCTAGTGTCCATCAGCAGCAAATGGACAGATTAAGGACTAGTTGTACAATGGGATACTACTTGGCAATGAAAAGGAATGAATTTCTGACGTGTGTAACAATATGGATAAACCTTAAAATAAGTATGCTCAATGAGAGAAGACAGATTTTTTTTAAGATTATGTATTGTATCATGTAATTTATGAAACATTCTAGAAAATGCCAACAAGCCACTACCAAGATAGGATGCCAGTGTTGCCTCAAAATGATGATGGAGTGGGGCAAGGCAGGGAGAAAAAGTACGTTAGGAAACATTTAAAGATAATTAATATGTCCAGTACCTTGATTGCAGGGATGGTTTCGTAAGTGTATACATGTATCAAAACTTAGTAAGTTTTACACTTCACATACAAATGCAGTTTATTAGGCCAATTATATCTCAATGTTGTTATTTAATAAGACTTTTATATAGTGGTTTTTGCACCAGCTAAAAATGAAAGACCTGTCTTGCAAATTTTCATTAAGTTTCAAATTACTTTTTGGAAACTATCCTAAAAGTACAGGTCAGCAGACAGGAGAGGTGAGTGCGGTGGGTTACCTGTCACTCCACTGTGCTGTTATCTATTGGTTTGTTCACAGTTTCTCTAATGAATTCCTTCAAAAAAGTCCAGGTTTAGAAAAAAGAAAAAGAAAACAGTGGGAAAAGCTTTTAAAATCCATTGCATCATCTGATCTTAAATGCCCACTAGCTATTCCATTTTATGAACCTAAGATTATATTAATGAGGAATTTTTCAAATATACTACTTTTTTGAATTGAAATTTCCCTCAGTTATCAAAGACCCACCATATTCCTAGCTTTCTTGACAGTCTTTTCTTCTTCTTCTTCTTCTTCTTCTTCTTCTTCTTCTTCTTCTTCTTCTTCTTCTTCTTCTAGGGGTTGTGGTGCAAATGAAGTATATTGATGGCACACGAATCATCAGATGCATTCCAGTTTCTAACATATTCAAAAGGAAGGTTTGGCATACTCATTGTCACATGTAGTCCTAGGGTTGAGGAAAAGTGTGCATAGGGCCACTCTTTATAAATTCAAGTTGCCTGGACTGTGGTTTCAGCACGAGGGCTAGACTTAGGCATCAATCATCTTAAAAGTAGAAGCAGGCCACTAAAACCCCGATTTCATACTTAACACTGGCATTTTTTCCTATTTCCAGATTCCACAGAATCCCTGATGCTGAGATTGTAGCCAGAATCCAGCTTATTTCTTAAAAATGTAAATTGATATTCACTTGTTTATTCATTCACTCAACAAAAATTCACTGTGCACCTGACACTGTTCTAAAGATAGAGCAAGGAATAAGACAGTTGAGGGTTCCAGATATCATAGAGCTAATATTCTAGCCAAAAAAAAAAAAACAAGTTTAAAAAATATGTACAGATGGAAAATGGTTTGGATTCACTGTAAGAACAAGCAACACTGTTTTAAGGGTATAGAAGGTGTGTGGGCTGTTTCTACTAAGATATGGTAGAGGCTTCTCTGAAGGAACAGTGAGTGATACCAATGAGCAGGCCGTGTGAACATCTGGAATGTAGGATCCCAGACAGAGGCACAGCAAGTGGCATAAGTTCCTGAGGTGGACCCAAGCTTGGTTTGTTGAAGGGACATTGTCAGTATGGAGTCAACAAGAAAGGGGAAGAGACCAGAGATGAGGTGGAGAAGCCAGGTCTTATAGGCCACAGAAAGAAGCTGGCATTTTATTCTAAGTGTGATGGGAAGCTGTGAGGGATGTGGAAGGTTTCTGTATCCTCCACTGGAAGTACTGAAAAAAAAAATCTGGGCACAGGTTGACATCGGCATTCTTATCGAATCACTACTTCAAACACCCAGATTGCTTCTGTTCAAACACAGAATAGAAAAGTAGAGAGAAAACGGCATTTATGCTAGCAACCAAGAAAAGAAAATAGTCACTTGCTAGAGACTTAGACAGATTTCTACACGACAGAAAGGGGAAAAAATGGTTTTCCTACCTATTGCAACTCGGCTACAAGAAGGAACAACTTGGAAGAGGCCTGGAGCCCAGCACCATCCACCCATTTATTTTGGAGCTAGAACTGGAGGTAAGAGGGGAGCAAGAGATGGGCTAGGGGCATGTCTACACCTCCCTACAACCACTCCAGGACAGACTACCCAATATTAGGGGTTGTACCAAACAGGTTCTTCCAGTGTCACTTACTGTCACCATGCCTTTGGTAAGGCTAAATATGCTGGGCAAATATCTGAGGTATTTGCTTTGGCTGGTTGTATAGATCCAGCCTGCCACGACTGCAGCTAACTTGAGTCACAATCACCACAACGACTCCAGAGTAACACCCGTTAGCTCTCCCCATGTATTTTCATAGCAAATTATAAATAGACAAATCCATTAGAGTGTCATCAGAAATGTGTGTGACTCTTTGATATTACCTAAGATACACCAGGTACTTTTTGGCTAGAATGTATAGAATATAGAATATTCTAGAATGGCTAGAATAGAGGTCCTTCTGACCCAAATTGCAGGGATCCACTAGGTCTTGCTGCTGCTCAGGATTACACTTCTGTCACTTAAGTCTTGAATTAATCCTGGATCTATCTGCCTCTTTTCTTCAGTCTCATGGCAACTTCAAGTCAGTTCTCATGTACTGGGATTAGGATGTTTCAGAACACTAGTACCCAACAGGTCCAATCTTGTCAGGCAAAGAATAAAGACCTGGGCCAAGCTACTTCTAATTACATAGCAGACAAGAAATTGAAGTTCTATTATGTGTGAATGAAGTTCCCAGCCACACCCACTTTTGGACCTGGCTCCTTCCACCCTATATCTAAATAGTTTGATGCCTAAACTGTCAAAGGAAGTCTCAGATAAAAATTTGGTTATATGTTCCTTCATTTGGATATCACACAAACTCTGCAGGACTTCATCTTAACTTTCCATGCAAGACAATCAGAAACTAACCTGGGCCTCCTTTTATAAGACTGTGCAAATGGAAACATTTATAGATGATAAAAAAAGATAAAAGAGAAGAAAAAGAAGAGACTCAATCTAAAAGAATCAGAAAAATATCTTCCAATGAAATATAGCTCCTATGACAAATAAGACATTTTAGAAAATTTCTAAACTGAGTTTTTGCAAGATTCAAAAGAAGCTTGAAACTTCAAATCTAGAGCACAAAGTCATGGAAAAAGGATCTATATGGGCCAGTGAGCTGTGGAGAGTTTGAAAAATATGTCTGGATGACAAGTTTCTGAACTCTGTCTTGCCAACTTTTAATATCACAGTAAGTACATATAACTTTAACCATTAATTAATTTATTTTTATTTATTGTTTATTGTGGTGCTGAGGATTGAACCCAGGGCCTTGTACCTGCTAAGCATCCTACCACTGAACTATAGCTCCAGCCCTTAACCTTTAATTTAAAAAATAAGTAAATAAAATATACAAAAGTGTTAACCACATGGAATTTCCAAGTCACACAAACACAGTTTTTCCCTCTTTGGTCATACTTGATTTGGAGATGAGGGTTTGATAAAAGATGGACATCACAAAGCCAAACTTTTACTCATATATTTACCAGTTGACAAGAATGGACCCCATTTGTGGTGGGAATAATCCCTTACAGACAGTGACTTCCCAACTACTATCACAAATTTTAAGAATTGTGAAGTAGGCTGGCTTCTATTAATAAAACTGTAATAAAAATATAATCTATTGTGAGGATTCAGTTGAGATAATGTACAGATACACACAAAATATCCTGCATATAATGACATTCACGTCATCATATCTATCATATATCTCCATTCCACTCTCAGCCAAGAGAATCACATGCAGAGCCCTACTTATTATTGTTATCTCCACCTTATTCATTAGAATGACCTTCTTTTCATGTACTAAAGAAAGCACTTGGGTTCAGTCCCTAATACCAAACACCACACACACACACACACACACACACACACACACACACACACACACACTTTGTATGTATGCTCTTAGCTGCAATTCTATTTTTATTGGTGCAAATTAATTACACAGAATGTTGGGCTTCATTATGGCATACTGGTACAAGTATATAACACAATTTGATCAGTTTCAATCTCCAATGCCTCCTCTTCCCCCTCCCCTCCACTATCCCCCCCTTTTCCCTTCTTCTCTACTGTTGGTCTCCCTTATACTTTCATAATGTCCTTTTGTTTCCCCTACTAGATTCCATGTATGAGAGAAAAAACAGGACACTTCTCTTTTTAAATCTGGCTTACTTCACTTAACATGATGCTCTCCAATTCCATTCATTTTTCTATTAATGACACAGTATTCTTCTTCATGGCTGAACCCAACTCCATTGTGTATACAAACCACATTTTCTTTATCCAGTCATCTGTTGACAGACACCTAGGCTGATGCATAAATTGTGCTGTGATAAATATGGGTATGCTTATATCTCTAAAGTGCTGACTTGGAGATATATATATATATATATATATATATATATATATATATATATATATATATAGAGAGAGAGAGAGAGAGAGAGAGAGAGAGAGAGAGGAGGAGTGTAGCTGGTATTTCTGGTTTTGGTTTTTAGTAGAACCTACGTACTGATTTTCGTTGTCTACCACCTTCTTTCAATACCTTGGGAAACGCCACCACTCAGATGACAAATTATGGCAAAAACACCCCAAATCATTATGTCATCTATCCTCCTGAGGCAAGATAGAATAACTATACTAGGTGCATCCTTTTTCTGCCTATGGGACTTCACTCTGGTTTTTGCCTAGTCTTTTAAGTGGAGAGAGCAATTTTTTTTAAGTGGGAGGGAGATCCCACAACTTTCCTCCAGTACCAGCTGTGTGGAAGGAAAGAGGGAAACAATTCAAGGGAAAATGCCTACAAGAAGAGATCTCCAAGTGTGTGAAGCATCAAAGCAATTATCCTAAGCTAGTTCTGTTTATGTTACCGTCACCCTTTGGAAATGGAGTCTTTCCAGGGGTCAGAGGAGAAAGCCTTGAGCTCCCTCTAGAGGATAAAGTGTGAGGCACATGCTTCCCCAGACTTGAGCCCCTATATTTAACAGAGATGTCAGCCCTTCCCCAGAAGAGGCACCAGATCCAGCCTCCTTGCTGCCTTGGGCACCTCTTTCTTACAGCACTCACCCCATCCTTCACTTACATCAAGTGCTGTCCTTGAGGGTAACAAGACTGTCCTTAAGTCTTCTCCATCCATTGTAATGGCTCCTGGTAGATAATAGACCCTCAGCAACTGTGTTTGTTAGAGGAATGAAAGCATCCACGGGAAACAAAAAACACTAAACTGCTGGAAGGCCATGCTTTATATTGCAATGCTTGTTTATTTTACCTATCTTCTTTTCTATTCTGTCCTCTATCTTTATTATAACTAATAACTTAAGCAAATACAATACATAATTCTTATTCTTCTGCCTGCCTTTAGGAGAGGAGAAGCACATTCAAACAGAGGAAGTGAGTAACTCCAGGTAACAGTCAGGAGGGATTAGAATAATGAAACAAAGCCAGGTTTTCCTGACTTCAGATTCCACAATCAGTTATCAGTGAGGCCACTTTACTGTTTCCTTTGGATGTTTTACTGGCTTCAGCTTAATGTCTGCAACTGCCTATATGCACACATGCACATTGCATACAAATTGGTAAAATCGTGATAACTTTGTCTGGTTTCCTGACTTATAAAAATGAACACTGATTGTAAAACCAAACAAAATAACACTGGTTCTCAAGCCTGATTGCACATTACAATCATCAGGCGGAATTTTTACCAGCACCCAAGCCTTACCCTGAACATTCTGACTTAATTGGTCTAGCATTCAGATGCATAACAGACTTTTTTTTTTTTTTTTTGAGAGAGAGAGAGAGAGAGAGAGAGAGAGAGAGAGAGAGAGAGAGAGAGAGAATTTTTTAATATTTATTTTTCAGTTTTCGGTGGACACAACATTTTATTTTATGTGGTGCTGAGGATCGAACCCAACACCTCGCACATGCCAGGTGAGCTCGTTACTACTTGAGCCACATCCCCAGCCTCAGACTTTTAATACACTGAGAACCATTGAAATATATATAAAAATGTAGAGAACAAACGTTGAATCTTTTATATCACCACTCAGAGATAACTACCACTGTTGACATTGTGGTGAATTTCTTTTCTGTTTGCATGGAAACTCACTCCAACATTATAAAAAATATATCATAAAAAATATTTTGTAATGTGGCTTCTTTTATTTGTTTGGGTTTTGCTTATGTTGTGGTGCTGGGAATGAAACCCAGGGCTTCACATTTGCCAGGCAAATGCTCTACCTTTGAGTTACACCCCCAGATAGTTTGTTTTTCTTACCCCAACTCCTCTGCCTTCATTATATACAAGTTTTATACCTTTATAGAATTACACTGTGTACATATTAATGTTAATACCATCACTTGAAAGCTTCTACTGATATTCATATTTTAAAAATTTATTCTGTTAAAATCAACCCTGTACACATTGCTGAGCTGCTAGGCTTGTTAATATTATTTAATTCTCCAATCTGATTTATGCTTCAATATAGCTCTCTCCTCACCTATAGGAAGAGAGGAGAAGGAATGGGGGGAAAGATACAAAAACAAGTCCAAGAAACAGAAAACCTGGTGCTTTTCTATCCTTGGCTCACTTTGGACACATTGGAATGATGAGGATGACTCCTCTAGCCTGTTTCCAGGAATGTCAGTGTGTGTGTGAGACCAAATACTACCCCACTTCCTAACCAGATTCCCCTGAAGCCTTTTGTGTGGTCCAGGGTTGGGCATTACAGTGAGTGGTAAGCTCTTTATCCTCTGGAGGATGGTTCACAGCAGGTAGTCCATTTGCCACAAGAGGTCACTAAGGAATAGAGGACCACAGCTTCTCTAAGAAACTCCTCTGGGCTGAACACATAGGTTTTTAGGATGTCTGTTGGTAGGGATCATAGTACCATAGTGATCTGTAGAACACCAGGGTCCTGGATTTATTATAGACACTGCTTTGCTGCAAGATCAAAGGAAGACCTTTCTTTCCACAATCATACCACAGCCATTGTTTCAGGAATTATCTTGCAATCCTAGAAAAGCTAAGGAAAGAGAAGGGATTAATTACATAGACTTTGGGGTCATAAATACAGTGATTATATTTCAACTCAGTAACTATTTCAACTCAGTAACCCTTTAACAAGTGAAATATACTTTCTAAGCCAGCATTTCCTCTTCTGGGAAAAGGTAGTAAATATGGTATAACTACTAAATAGGAATTAAAATGTTTGGTACATGTTTACAGCTAATTAAGTGTTAGTTGTTTTGTGTCTACATTTGGTATAGGAGGGGAAATGAGTTTGAGGCATTTTAAATTAGAGGGGCTAGTGAAACATCTCAATGAAGAAAATAGTAAGAGTATATATGTTTTGTAGTATGCATGTATGAAATATGCATATGAAATTCATATGCATGTGGGAACTACAAAACATACATAGTCATACACAGTCAATGGGAGTGTTAACTAAATAGAGAGGTATTCTTTCTTATTTATGCTATCTGGCAATGTTTTTTGTTTGTTTATTTGTTTTGTTTTGTTTTTTAGTTTTAAATGGACACAATATCTTTTTATGTGGTGCTGAGGATTGAACCCAGTGCCTCACACATGCAAAGCAAGTGCTTTACCCACTGAGCTACAGCCCCAGCCCTGGCAATGTGTTTTGAGAACTAAAAGTGTTCACATCAGTCAGGAAGCAAAATGCAGCAAAGATCTCAAAATATAACATCTTTAGATAGAAATGTTTTTCAAAAATCTCATGGAACACCCAATAGGCAGGCAGTCTAGGGCTCTGCTCTCTGCTGGCTTTATGGGTGTTTCCTGTGCTTTTGTCACACAGGGCCGTCCACTCAAAAGGGTTCAAGGTTTGCTATTGCCATCTTGAAAGGCTTTAGTGATTTTAATATTTAAGTTTATGTTATAAGTAAAGTCCAACAGGACAATGGAACAGGCACATAATCAAGGGAATATATGGCATAATATGTTTGTATATGGTGTTGCCTCTGCTCTGTGAGCAGAGACTTGCGGAGGACCCTTGATGCACAGGAATGCAGGAGAGTCTCAGCGAAGGAGTACAGGGAAGATACCAAGCATCTGGAAAGGCCAAGCTTTCCAATCAAACCAAAGCTTGCTTTTGTTCCAGAAACAAACAAACAAAAAAAAAAAAAAAAACCATGGTGTGGTAAGAAACATCAACAATGAAGAGACCCTATCCCATCCTTTCTTCTTTGTGTCACTTTCTTGTATTAGCCAGCCACTTAACTTGAAAAGGGTGACATGGCAGGGAAAGGGAAAGACAGGGCAGCCTGCACTTCCTTTTCCTCTTAGTACTTCTTTACTCATTAGTAAGTGGAAGGTAGAGAGCGCAAGAGAACGTGTGTTACCAAGAAGTGGAATAAAGAGGTTGAGTTTTGTGCAGCCTTTCTACTCTCCTGATAAGAATGAAATGCATGCCTACAAGACGTAAGTTGTATCGTTTTTGTGATTCCACACACAGGTTAAATGTTCCCGTATTTGTATTCAAAACTGGCATAGCACAATGTAGAGATGAGTGGCAAAATTTATACTAATGATTCAAATTTTAAGCTTTCTTAACATTAAACAGCCATTTAAAAATCAAAAGAGATACTATGGAAGAAAAAGAAACTTTATATTTTGCTACCATTTTTAAGCACTGGAGATTGAACCCAGGGGAACTCCACCACTGAGTTACAACCCCAGTTCTTTTTATTTATTTATTTATTTTATTTTATTTTATTTTATTTTATTTTGAGACATGATCTCCTTGAGTTGCTGAGGTTGGCTTCAAACTTGTAACCCTCCCACCTCAGCCCCCCAGGTCGCTGTGATTACAGTCAAGTGCGACTGTACCCAGCTAATTTTACTACCTTTAATGGCACTTCCCCCTTCTTTCGGACCAGAACCCCACATTTTCGTTTTGCACTGCTCCCACAGGTTATGGAGCTCTCCCTGCTGCTACCTTCAACATGTGACTTCTGGTCATATCTAGCTCAAAAAAAAAAAAAAATGAAATGACATCATCTGGGTATGAAGGAATGCCTGTCCCTTGTTAATTCTTCTCAGGTGTTTCCTGGTTCTGTTTCAGCCCCAGGCACAGAGCTAAGGGGCTAGGAAGGAAACAGACACGTGGAAAGATGTCCCCTGGTCACAGCTCTGCATCCCCCTCCATCCTTCATCCTCCCCCACTCATCTGCAAGTTAACACTCAGCACATTCCTAACTCTTCACAGATTCCTCAGTTTGATTCTTCCTGACAGTCTCAGAGAAGACCTTTTCTTTGAACTCACTTACAAAGTTCTCCCTTACCGCTCCTCTGGTCCTCCCCATACAACCTTGGGACATGCTTAAAAGAAAAACCAAAATGGTTCAGTAACGCCAAAGGTAGCTTTTAAGTCTAGTGAGATATGTGAAAGGAAATCTCAAGGCTTCTGTGAGTGGCTGGTTGCTAGCAGAGTCAGTGGCCCTGCCTGGTGTTAAGTTGCCCTGTTTGGAGATTCGAGGTTTAGAGATGAGCTGAGGGTACCACCTAGTAGAGAAAAAGCAATTCAGATCTGTCAAGGAAATCTGCAAGGGAGGAGGGGAGGAGGAAGGGGAGAGAAGAGAAGTAGAATTTCCAGCAGTAGACAGAACAAAGGACTTTCAGGGATGTAGAAGGTTAATGCTCAATTTTAAACTGCCACCTTGTAATACTTGATCCTCTCTGGAAACCTTTATGTCCACAAAAAAGACTTTGTGAAATCACATATTTTTTTTTCTTGCTTTTTTATGGAAATCAAATGAAGGGATCAAGTTTCCCATTATGGAAAGAGCAGGGTAGGTGTGCTGGAGCTGGGTGAATTGGACTCAACTGATTGGGTGAAATGAGAAGCTCTTGGCCAGAGTAATCTCAATAATATAATACCCTGCCCCTGGAAATTTTCCCCACACTGCGGAAAGGTACTGGACTTTCTGTAGTTCTAGGATAGAGGTTTGAACCAATCTTATCTGGATATAAAAGGGCAAGGAGAAGCCAGCTGAGCTCTGAACCTATTTGTGATCATGCCTTCTCTTATTTGCCAGACCCGTGTCTGTTGGGATGGTGGCTTTTGCAGAACCGCTGCAGGCAGCTTCCCTCACAGCTGAGGGAAGGGAGGACAAGGGGAAATGAGCATCTTGAGAAGAAGCCTCCGAGAAACAGAATGGAGGAGGGAAGAGGATACTGAAAAATGACTGGCAAATTTGCTTTTACATAGTAGAGCTCTCACAAGAGATGGCTCCAAAATATAATCATCTTTTAAGAACTGGTTGTCTTAGAATCCCCCCTCCTGCTTTCTTTCTTTTCTTTTTTTCAGTATTGGATATGGAATCCATGGGTACTCCACCACTGAGCTACAACTGAATACTAAGGTACATTTTTATTGTTATTGTTATTGTAATTGTTGGGTTTTGTTGTTGTTGTTGTTTTGAGACAAGTTGCTCAAGCTGGTCTCAAACTTTTGATCCTTCTGCCTCAGACTACCAAGTTCCTGGGATTATTACAGCCTTCTTCCTACTTTTTTTTTTTTTCAGTACTGAGGATTGTACTCAGGGGCACTTGATCACTGAGCCACATCCCCAGCCCTATTTTGTATTTTATTTAGAGACAGGGTCTCGCTGAGTTGCCTAGCGCCTCACTTTTGCTGAGGATAGCTTTGAACTCTTGATCCTCCTGCCTCAGCTCCCCCACTCCTTGCCCACCAGCCACTGGGATTACAGGTATGCACCATGGCGCTGGCTCTTCCTACTTTTTAAATTTTTTTTTATCTTTTATGTTTCTATTTATTTAAAAATCTTTGATTAATAGAATAATTTGGAGTTCCTGGAGAAAACTTGGAAACCGCAAGAAATTATAATGAAAGATCAAACATGATCACTCTTCTGGTTCATATATACATACATACATACATACATACATATATATTTCTTTATAATAAAGATCATAATGCACAAAATTTCCTTTAACATTTTATCCTCATTATTTTTCTTGCCATTATGTCTCCTTAGTTGACATAATTTTAATGTTTTCAAAATACAAATAGTATATCAAAGGGATATGCCAACATTTACTTATCATTAGATCATTGAGTTATATTCCCAGTCCCCCAATAATGCCAATTTTAGTAACACTATAATATAGTATTTAAAAACACTATAATATAGTATAGCCTTTAATTTTTTTCACTGAGGCACAAATCATATTTCAAACTTAGTTTTTCTTCTTTCACACATCACTGACTTTATCCTAGTCCAATTCACCTCTGAATGGACAAGTCTTCATGTGTGTATAACCAAAAATCCACATTCATTTTCGCCTCCCACAATCCAAATTCTACCTAATAGAAATCTTCTTAAAGAAGAGTAGCCTTCTTTTTTAATTTAATTTTTATTTATATCTGAATGCATTAGTAGAATGCATTACAATTCTTATTACACATATAGAGCACCCCCAACTTCCTTAATAAGACTCTTTTGGTGCAAGAATTAAAATTAAGAATCAAAAAGTCAATAAATGGACTCAAACTAAAAAGTTTCTTCTCAGCATAAGAAACAATCTGTGAAGTGAATAGAGAGCCTACATCTTGGGAGCAAATCTTTACCCCTCACACATCAGACAGAGTACTAATCTCTAGAGTATATAAAGAACTCAAAAAGCTAAGCACCAAAAAAAAATATAATAATAATAATAATAATAACCCAATCAATGAATGGGCCAAGGACCTGAACAGACACTTCTCAGAAGAGGATATACAATTAATCAACAAATATATGAAAAAAATGAGAAATGCAATTGGAGAAATGCAAATCAAGACCACTCGAGGATTTCATCTCACTCCAGTCAGAATGGCAGCTATTATGAAGACAAACAACAATAAATGTTGGCGAGGATGTGGGGGAAAAAGGCACACTCATACATTGCTGGTGGGACTGCAAATTGGAGCAGCCAATCTGGAAATCAATATAGAGATTCCTTGGAAAACTGGGAATGGAACCGCCATTTGACCCAGCTATCCCTCCCCTTAGTCATACCCAAAGGACTTAAAAAACAGCATACTACAGGGACACAGCCACATCAATGTTTATAGCAGCCCAATTCTTCCCACTTTTAAAAGTGACAAGAAATCAGAGGGACTCTATTCTCCCTTGGTGAATGACTCAAAGAAGGGCCACCAAAGAGAATATCAATAGAAGGCAGGGCCAGGGTAGGAAACAGATAAAAGAGAATGACTCCTCCCTCCTTTTCCACTCCACCTTCCACACCAGGGCTTCTGCCCCTTGGTCATGAGCATTATGCATGCAGCCTCCTGCTGGGAGGCCAGTAAAGCAAAACTAAAGCAAAGCTTCCAGGCTTCTTGCCAGGGAGATAACTTGTTCTAAACTCTTATTTACACCTCCAGATGGCAGCCCAACAGGCCGGTGCTGGCATGCCTGGGGGTTGGTGTGCCACAGAGGACATGCTCTCTCCACGCAGTCTGGCCATGCACCTTGAACAATGTGGCACAGGGGCTAGTGACGTGAACCTGTCTGCCTGTCTGGCAGACTGGCTTCTCTGCCACTCAGTCTGCTCCAGATTTAGAGGCATGGGTGTGTGGCCTCATCTTGTGACCTTATCTCTTTCCCTCATTCCCCTTTAATATATTTCCACAAGTAAAATAGCCATTGTCTTTATTCTTCTCACACCTGCTTCCACCTCTCTCCGTCTCCTTCTGTGTATAAACTGGTTCAGGTAATGGCAGTAGGCCCCTACTACCCTTCAAGTGAGGGATACCTCTTCATGGGTATGGGTAAACAACTTTGGTTTGGACTCAGGATTCAGGTTATTTTTCTACATATTAGATGGAGAAATATTTTGTAGGTAAGAGTGAGATGGGAAGATTCTGGATGAAGGATACAGGAGATAATGAAATTGGGTACTGTGGGAGCAAACATTTTGAAATGTTTGGTGACCAAGAGGGAGAAGAGAACTTGAGAATTGTGGGGAGAAGGAATGATGACGATGGACAACAGCTGTTATGTTCACAGTACTTACCTTTGGCCAACATTATGCTTAAAACCCTATGATTGGGATGGGGATGTGGCTCAAGTGGTAGCGCGCTCTCTTGGCATGCACGGGGCGCTGGGTTCGATCCTCAGCACCACATAAAAATAAAATAAAGATGTTGTGTCCACCGAAAACTAAAAAATAAATATTAAAAAATTCTCTCTCTCTCTCTCTCTCTCTCTCTCTCTCTCTAAAAACAAACAAACAAACAAACAACAACAACAAAAACCCTATGATTCATTATTCAACCCAATCCTCTAACAACTTTGTGGAGTCATTTTTATTATTATCCTTTTACTAATCAGACTCAGAAACAATTAGAGAATTTCTCCAAAGCATCATAGCAAGAAAGCTCAGAACTGGAATTTGAAACAAGTTCTATCTGACCTCAAAGTCCAAATTCTTAAGGATTGTTACATTGACTCACCAAGAAAATTTATGGGTGGACCTTCAAGAAAGAGAGATGAATTTGTAGATGACTGAATTAATTACCTGGGAGGGTAAGCAGCCCTGTCCTTTATTTGGTGGGAGATAATGTGGCACCCAGGTGGCCACTAGCAGTTGACTGGTGTATCACCTGCTTAAGCTACTGGCCCTCAGCAGTCTGAGCCTGTACCCACCCAGCCTTCCAGGACGGCAGAGTTCTGGATCAGTTCCTGAAGACTGTTAAGGTGGGAGGAAGCAAACCTGAAAAGCAGGAGGAAATGAGGCAGGAAGCTAGAACCTTCCCGTCTCTTCCATGCACGCCCAGATTCTGCAGATCTCTATGTAAGAGTCAATCCATAGCAACAATACTTTCTGAAAGAAAATATTTCACAGTTGAAGTTTCTTATGTTTTTGTCTTAAACTATTTCCTTTGCTCTAGGACAACTATGTTTCAAAATCATGCAACTTTAAGATATCAGAGCATGAAGAGAACTTTCATTCACATAGATAAAAAGCTCAAAGCTTGTGGAGAACCTTAGACTCCTAAGCCTGTGTTTCAGTTCCTGCCTGGCTGCTTACTAATGGCACCACTTTGGGCAAGATATTAGATCATTCCCCTCCTCTCCAAAACAATGCTTATCCTTCTAATAAATGGGGATTAGTGGTGCATTGTATGGGAAGTGCCCTGTTAGGTGGAAGTGTTCAGCAAAAAGGCAATGCCCTCCCATGAACAATGCCATGTAGCTATCAAGAGTAGCGTTAGGGGCTGGGATTGTGGCTCAGCAGTAGAGCGCTCACCTAGCACATTCGAGGCCCTGGGTTCGATCCTCAGCACCACATAGAAATAAATAAATAAAATAAAGATATTAAAAAAAAAAAGAGTAGCCTTAGGTCCCGAATCTTGCTTCCTGATTCTCAAACTGTGTGTGTGTGTGTGTGTGTGTGTGTGTGTGTGTGTGTGTACTCAACTCACCGTTTGTGCTATAGGAGCAGAGAACTATTCTGTGAAGTAACATGAAGTGACTTTACAGTTATGTAGGGCTTCCTAGATGTCAAAGCACTCACTCAGGTGCTATCATTTAGGCAATGCAGCAACACAAGAGGGTCGCTATTTCTAGGCCCACTGTACACAAAAAATGTACACAAAAGGAAGGGAGGCTGGGAGGAGGGGCTTCCTGCAGCCCTGTGGCTGGACAGAAGCAGAACAGGACCTAACCTGGTGTTTCCTCATTTGGAAATTTTTCCTCTTGCACACAATGTTTTCCCACCTAAAGGCCCACAGTTTTACCAAAGAGATAAGGAACAGTGAAAGAAATATTGGGCTGGGGGTCATAAATGACATAAGTAACCACAACCTGATTAGATAGTGAGAGGAAAATTGGACTTTGAGACGATTGAGCAAAAGGCAAAGAGAAAACACTGACCAGGTGGTAAATAACCCAATGTGAGGGGTTGTGGGAACATGGGGATGGGTGGCCAATGAGGACCACAGTGTAACTCTTTCCTGTCACATAAATACTGGTCCCTCAGTAATTCTGAAATTATTTCCTAATGATTCTGCTTCCACAGCATCCTAACTGCATCTACCCATTTCCTCAGTGAAGGAAAACCTCAAATTCTTGATGAATGAATTCTTCATGAATAATGACTGCTGATTTCAGAGTCTTGAAAACATCCCAAACATTGAAGCAGTTTATAAAAAAAAGGAAATACCCAAATCACAGATTGAAAAAGATATTTTTAAGTTCCAGCCATGATCCCTACGGTTGTCTTGTGTAGATGTAGCCCCTTTTCATCAAAACTCTTTCTCCATTCCAAGCTTCAGTTTTACTCTCCAGTATCAAGAAAGGTGATATTTCTAAGTCCTGGAATATGAGTACTCTCATGTTCACTCATCTTGGATAAAGAATTTACACAGGCACTCTACTTGTACAATGCATAGAGTTCAGATTTCTTAGCAACGAAGTGTGTCTAAAAATTTGCCATGAAGAAATGGAAGGTGAATCCTGACTCTTCAATTCCCATGTTGCCCTGAGCTTCATTATGGTGCCTTAAGACTATACGCTCCAATTCTAAACCTTTAAAAATGGGTGAATTGTATGGTATGTGATTCTAATTTAATGAAGCTGATACATTAATAAAATAATTGAAAGCAGGGTTTAAAAAAGATATTTGTACATTCATGTTCCCCATATCATTATTCACTATAGCCAAAACATGGAAGCAGCCCAAGGGTCCATTGACTATTCAATGGATGAAGAAAATGTGGCATACATACAAAATGGAATATTATTCAATTTTTAAAAGAAGGAACTCTGACATATGTTATGACATGAATGAAACTCCAGGACATTATGCTAAGTGCATTAAGCCAGTCACAAACACACAATTAAGATTTCAAGGAGGGCTGGGGATGTGGCTCAAGCGGTAGCGCTCACCTGGCATGCGTGCGGCCCGGTTCGATCCTCAGCACCACATACCAACAAAGATGTTGTGTCCGCCGAGAACTAAAAAATAAATATATATATAAAAAAAAAAGATTTCAAGGAGAACCTAGAGTAGCCAGACTCATAGAGATAGAAAATAGAATGCTGGTTTCCATTTGGGTGCAGAGTGGAATGGAGAGTTGTTTAATGGATAGAGTTTCAGTTTTGCACAAGTTTTGAGATTGATGGCAAAACAAAGTGCATATACTTAATGATACTGAACTGGACACTTGAAAGTGAGTAAGCTATAAATTTTATCTTATGCGTATTTTAGCACCATATTTTTGAGGAGTGGGGAGCTATGGTTCTTGTGTAACATTGCAGGGGAGCTGCAATCTAGATTCCCACGAAGTTCCAAATGAACAATGATAGAAAAGCTTTAAAATCCTAGTTATAATAAACAAGAAAATACTCAAATTAGTTTTAGAAAAAGCAAAGGTGATATTCTACTTGTCAATAATTTCAAAGATCACAAGGATATTAATTATAAGCCATTTACTCTGGACTTTTTTGAGATTGAAATTCATGCATTAATATATTTATTAACCCATTTATTCAACAAAAATTGATTGGGTACCTGCTGTATTCCCGACATGGGACTGGATGTTGGGCAGACAGTGGTGAAACATCGCTGGTCCTTCCCTCTTGGGTCTTACAGATGAGCAGAAGCAACTGGCATGAAGCATGCATTGGCCATGTAAAAATCTGGAATAGGTAGGCTTTTCTTAGTCTTTTCTCTCATGTTACTTCAGAGTCATCCATGAACACTGCAGCAACAATGACAAACACAGCCACCACCATAACCACCTCTTAGTACTTTTTGTATTCATTGGTTTGGTATGATTTGATTCTTGACCCCAACACTACCTTTACACCCCTGGTGTTGTGAAGTGTTCTAAGATCGAGTCTCTCTTACTCATTTTATATTCTCAACAAAATATATCCTTTCCAGAAGTTTCCACAGCTACCAAAACACTCTACACACAGAAGTTCAGTAAAGATTTTTTCAACTAACCATCTCTCCATAATCAAAATCATGACTGCTGATTCAGAGTTATGAAACCATCCCAACCACCAAATCGGAATGCAATTCAACAAGGAAATACCTATATCACAGATGGGGGAAGGTATTTTTAAATTCCAGCCATGATTCTTCAAGTTGCACTGTGTAGGTGTGGACTTCTTTTTATGAAAGTTCTTTCTCATAATATAATAATCCTATAGTGAGTATAACTCCATGATACATAAAATTTACTTACATAGTCAAGTTTTTTCTGGTCTCACACCTTGTGCTGGGTGCACGAATACACTTAACTCCATGGCCTGATGATTGATTTTGTATCACATTCAAACCAGAAATACCTGGAATGGGGCAGGAAGTGAAGAATAAGTTGGCAGTTGTTGAAGGTATTGACAGTAACGATTCTGAATGACATCAGTTATCACCTTTTAAAATAATCAATAATTGGAGATCTCTAAATCACAGGTGTGTTCATATTTACCTATTTCATGAAAATCTATTCTATGTTAGACTATTAATGTTATTTAATTCATGCTTCACAATCAGTTTCTAGTGGAGACCTTACCAGTCCTTTTACCAGATGGTGAAACTGGACCAAAAAGTGAGGACTTGGCTGGGGATGTAGCTCAGTAATACAATGCTTACCTAGCATGCACAAGGACCTGGGTTCAACCCCCCAGTACTGTTTAAAAAAAAAAGAAAAGGTTGGGAAATTCTCCCATGTTTCTCAGCCTCCAAGTCCCATGGTATTTCAATCTTGAACATTTGACAGGGCTAGGAGGCTTTTTTAAAAAAAACAGCTCCAACCAACAAAACAAAATAAATAATCTGTTCTGCTTGGAGTCCTTCTTTCTCTAAGGTCCAGTAAGCCCTTAGCTTTGCTTTCCTGAACTTTGAGTTTCAAAAGCACATCAATCCCTGGAGGTGGGCAAATGCTGATGGGAGAGGAGCAGCAGCAGGCGGTATGGTACTGCTCAGGGCCAGCTGTACTCATGCTCCTCTGACGTGCCTGGCCAGTCTGCTGTTCACGTGAAACTACGCCCAGCATGACCAGGGGCACCTAGGTCTGCCGACGCAAGTGATTCCTCTCTGATTAATGCAGGTTTAACGTCCAAGGTTATAAACTACTGAGAGGCAGACAAGGAAAAAACTGACCTATGCTGTCTGTGTTCACTAAAATGTGAACAGGTCTGCTTTAGACCATTGACTTGGAGCAAGACATAGTCTGCATGTACCTGTCTTATGACTCCAGACAAGTTATTTGCTCTCTCTGAACAAGAATTATTTTGTGCATAAAGTGGGAGTAACAGATCTTTCCTAAGAAAAGTGATAAGGTGGAAGATCATGAAGAAAAGGAACCAAGTGTACCATAGAGCCTTAAAAGAGAAAAGATAGCTATTGTGATTGTCACCTTTGTAACACAAATAGTGGCATTTCTCAGCAGGTAGAATGTTTTAGCCACTGTTCTGACCACCCCAGCTTGGAACCCCAAAGGCCATCACTACACCCACTCTCCATTCTTCATCACCATCTGCCTCTTCTTCCTTCCTTCTTTTTTAACAAATCCATATGTCTCCAGATGAAGTCACCTTGGTCTCAAGAATCTAGTACCGTGTTCTTAAATGAGCACCAGGTGGAGATGGGAGAACCAGGAAATGAAGTCAGAGTTGCTGATGAGGACCTCAGGACAGTCTTGGTCAACACTTCCCTCACCAAATAAGCCCCAGTTTTGTGTTTCAAATACTCCAGTTTCTTCAATTATCACATATAGTGTCTAGCCCTTCCTATTTTGAGAAACTGAGCTTTAACTATATTTGGAAAGCCTAATTCTCTTGCTTCTTTTCCCTTCATCTTATTGCTATTTCACTTTTTCACCAAATAGATCCTAATGTTATGCTCTGCACCATCAACCACTTTAGTTCTGTTTGCTTTTGCTTTCCCTTTTATGAGTTATTCCAAAAGAACATGTTCCAGAGAATTTATGTTTTCCTATAATCATGGCCATTGTATTATATTTTAAGATTTCTCCCTTTTATTTGCCTCAGAAAGCACTTGATATTTTTCCTTACTTTCTCAAGCAATTGATTTTGATTTAATGCTCAGGAAAAAAAAAACTTTTTGTAGAATGAACTGATGCTTAGTGCTGTACTTGGGAGTGCTGATGGCTTTGATCCAACACTTGGACTTTACTTCTGGTTTTTACCAACTTTGAAGATAAAAGTATAAATGTTGAAAGAGAATGAGAATAGTGTAAAAGATGGTAGCTCCTGGCTCTCATCCATCAGGGAGCCCTGCTTAATTTTTGTAGACTGGATATGATGGGAAAAATATGTTGTAGGTGGACATAATACCTTTATTTTATTTATTTATTTTTATGTGGTCCTGAGGATTGAACCCAGTGCCTCATAGGTACTAGGCAAGTGCTCTATCACTAAGCCACAACCCTAGCCTAAAGATACAATTTTTTAAATAAAATGGTTGAATTTTATTTTCCATCAAAAAAAAAAACTATACATAGGGAATTCAAAATACAGAATCTATTTCCTCTTGTGAAAGATCATTCAAATTTAATTATAGAGTAAGCTGTTGGAACTGGCCACTAGTGAAGCATTAAAGATAAGTTATGAAAATACAGGACTGATTGTTTAATTTGGAAATATGACTCTTGAATAGCCTACTGTAGTATACACTCAATGCTCCTATGAAGGAGGAATTCTGCTTTTCAGAGGAGGAAATTAAAGCTCAGAGTAGTAAAATAAATAAATAAATACATACATACACACCTTGATCATGGTCATGTTTTTAGAAAGTACTAGAATTAAACTAATAAGAAATCTTCCCAGGATCCCTTGATGGGCCCTAGAGCTCAGTCATTCTCTAGCTGCATGATTTAGGGGACTCTCTCGGAGTGCACCACTCCTCAGCTTCCTCACCTGTAAAATGTAAGGTGTTGACCAGGGGTCATGTGTTCTAAAGCCAGCCTGTGTAGCTTTAACATTCTATGAGCCTAAGGAGGGTGTGGACATGATTAGAAGGATTGGTTGCTTGTGAACCAACCACAGTTATTGAATAAACACCTCCCTACCAGGCCAAGGTAGGAAGGGGAGGAAAAAAGTTTAAAAAAAAAAAAAAGGACTGATGCAAAGGCTATAAAAACTGTGTGTATCCAAAGATCTGTCCTACTAGGCAGCTGCGACTTCAACCACAGCTTCTGTTATCTAAGAGGACTCTTTATCAAACTGTAAGTAAAAGAACTTCCTTTGAATAGCTGGATAGTAAGAGTGAATAAAGGGTTAATGATAGCCCTGAGCCCTGGGGGGAAGGACTGCTTGCCTTTGTTTATAGGAAAAGCCTGGTGGTGGCTTGGTGGGCGATGCTGAGATCACAGTGTGCTCTCACAGCACACAGACTCATTGCACCTTTCCTCATGTGGCCAATTTGTCCAGATTGATTGCCAGTGACCTTGTTACCTGTATGGGGCACTTGTGAGTCTGTGGTCTGGGAAAAATACTTGAACACTTCTATTTTAATGGAGTGTAGTCAGTATTGAGGTTCCAGTTCATTTCCACTTTCTTTTCATTACAACTACTTATTTCAGTGAGTTTTATTTACATATGTATTGCCTTATGTCATTTTCTACATTCTCTTCCCACATGTACTGATTCTAGCACTGAAGTTTCTTTGTGACCAAAATGAGCCCTTGGAGAGTTTTGCTCTTTGCTTTCACCCACGGCATAAAGGAAGAAACAACAGGGTTGGAAACTTCACTGATCATAGTCATTCTGTGGTTGTGGATGTTCAAGCCCTCCACTCACTTAATGCTTTCTGTCACATTTCTTTTCAACACCAGCCAATGTGAAGATCCTGATTTATTTTAGTACATTTGCTCTACTCTCTGAAAAATAGGCATGTTATGAGAATATGTTATCTTTTCCCACAAACTTCTCTTTAAACAGTTACCTAGGGCTCTAGTTGCCAGTTGAGATGCAGCAGTGGCTTCAGTTCTGTAGCTGTGGTATTTATCACTTTAGCCAATGCAAATCTGGGGAAATACCTAGGTTAGGATTAGAGGTTCTAGGACAGGGAATGGTGTAGTTGCTGGAAATCTGAGAGTTCCTTTGGTTTAGACGCCAATTTAGTAGAAAGAGCAACACTTGAGTCTCTTTCTGGGCTGTTCCATGTGTTCAAAGGCACCAGGGATCAGGTGCCATCTCATTGCACTTGTCTCTCAGGCACTGGGAAGGGTAACAAAGTTGAGGACATCTTCATGCATCCATACATGAGAGTGCTGCTCTCGTGCCTAGCAATCATGAGCTTGTAATGAATGACAGTCCCTTGCTCCATGTTCATCTTAGAAACCCGTCTGCTTGTACAGAAGCAAATAGATTCACTGCTGTTTTATAATTCTCTGGGAGTTAAATATCCATGTTTTACAGGTCACAATTTCACAGAACCTCTTTAGGAAGACAGAAAGAACCATACTGTAGGATGCCATTGACTATTTGAATGAAAAAGGACTAGAAACCAGATTCTAAATCATAAGCCAGTAGGCTGGGACTTGCAATCCAAGAACATCATAATTTAGAAGGGGCATCAGACAGACATAGTGGGCCTGGGCCTCAGTTTCCAGTCCTCATCTCTAAAGTGATATATTGATGCAAATATTTCTCTAAGGTCGGTCTTCTGTAGTTACTCTCTGTTCTTATATGTTAATATTCACAAGTTTCAGCCAGATTTGTGTGTGTATAAATATTTACATACCTGCTCATTAAGACATCAAACATTACAAAAGAAATATAAAGTGAAATATGAGGCTATCCCCATTCTATCCCATCCCCCAGAGGTAATACCAGAAAGTTACTCTTTGCATATGTAGACCTACAAATAGTATGTGAATATACTTCTTTTAATTAAGAAAATAGGGTGATAATATACATTGCATATTTCTCTGAAAAATGCTTTTTCCCACTTAATGTGAATGAACTACTTCTCATCACACTTTTAAAAAAACAATTGATGTGAGACCTCTGGTCAGAGGTTTAGGGGCACAGAAATAATTGATTCTCATTACCCATTCCAGGCTAGCCTCCTGTCTTCTGGCAGTGAACATTGGCCTGTGACCTGTTTTATGATTAACAGAGAGGCAACGTTTGTGCTGATGTGGTACAGACCTTTAATCCCTCTGTATAAGTTTAACTTCCTGCAAACAGTATGAGTTGGATTTGACTTTTTTTCTGCTATTTGGTTGAGTCAGCAAATCCAGAATGGGGAAAACAACTTGGTAGTAAATAGAAACATGGAAGGCCTTTAGATGATGATTTTTTTTAAAGTTCAAAACAGATAAATAGTGGCACCTTTCACTTTCATAATGATTTATAAAGCACTTTCATGTTTATTATGCAATTTGACAAATACATTTTGAGCAACTATGTGAGCAGGGTACTCATAGGTTGCATTGAGTCACTTGGCAAAAAGATGCCAAAAGCAGATATTATCACCATTTAATTCATAGTAAACTAAGAGAAGTTACTGACTTGCCCAAGTCCCAGCTAGGAATGGTAGAGCAGAACTGGTCCTTGAGCACAGGTATGTCTGACTTATAAACCCCAAATTGCAAGGTGAATGTGTCAGACCCTTATGAATTTGAATTGCTATGTCTGTGGTGTGATGATTCACAGCCTAAGGTGTTCTGGACATTAGGAACCATCCCAAGGCCAATTCCTTTCCCATCCTCACTCTTTCCCTTGAATAGATGGGAGTGCCATCTCTTTTTCCAACTTTGTGCCTTGTTGGGTATTGGTCCTTGGGATTAAAACTCTCTTATTATTTCCTATTTCTCATTATTTCCTAGTCTATTAAGTGAAAGAAGGAAAAACCCAACTGCTTTCTGGGATTATTGTGAGGAATAAATTATATGTCAACCAATTAGCAGAATGATTGGCAATAAATGGTAATTTTTAATTGTTATTATGCTATTTTTTTCCTTTCACTTCATTAAGGAAACATTTTTTTTTCTTTTTGGCAACTGTCAACTCCTTTGTGCAAATAATTAAACCGAGAAGGAAAAATTGCACCTTGGTCTGAAGGTTACCATGGCACCAGAAATCCACAGAACAGACAGCTAATCCATTGCTGAAGTTCCCTCTATTTGTCAGGGTTTAGTGGGTTCCTGATGAGCTGGTTCAGCCTCAGAATCAGTGACCTCTAGGTCTCCTGGATAGCACTCTATTTAGGATCGCCATGTACATTTGGTATCCTACTTTCATTCATTATAACTATTTGGAACTACTTAGGCAAAGGGGAAAAAAACAGAACTTATTTGTTTATCCATCTGTGGAAATGGACCAGAATGGTCAGAGGAGTCTGCAAAGCTTATCTGTGCAGACCATCTTGGTCACAAACCTATCTGAGCACCTACATTTTGTGCACAACTCTCTTGTACTCTTTTTCCAGGCCTGTCACCATGGCCCACCGATTTCCTGCCCTCACTGCAGAACAGAAGAAGGAGCTCTCTGATATTGCCAAGCGCATCGTTGCCAATGGAAAGGGCATCCTGGCTGCAGATGAATCTGTAGGTGAGTGTGAGAAATGGTCACATCATACAACAGCATAATCTTGTTTCCACTCTTAGCAACTTTATAATCATTTTCCTTGCTCTGTGAGAAAGTAAAGGTTTATGGTTTACATAAATGTGAGAGGGAGCAGAAGATTCATTGTGCATAAATCTTTTGAGACCTGTAGCTCCAGCAAGTAGATTCTGGAAAACCAAGGTGAGAGACTCAAGCCCTCCATCTCAAGGCCCTTGCTGGGAGTCATTTAAATCTAGCCTGTAGCAAGGCCAGGAACTCAGTAACCAGAGGGAGATCAGATATGCAGGTATCTGCTGCTAGTAAGAAGGTAGTTTAAAGTCAGCTCGGTTAGGAGTCTGCAGGGTAGAATGTGCATTTGTACCGGGGCAGGGCTCATGGATAAGGGAACCCCAGGATGGCACAGGGGAGAGTTGTGGCAGCCTTGAACAGCTTAACCCAAAATGACAGAAGCTAAAATTAAGAGTCTTCCCCATTTCTTCTTCCACTGCAAATACATTCAGTGAGCTTGAAGACTGGATCAGGGGAGGTGTAGGGAGGTCAAAAGGCCTTCCATGTCTACCTGAACCCAATGATGGATTCCAACCTGACCCCTGCATGCCCAGCCCATACAGCTGCCAACTAGCAACTTTCCCCTGGGAGACAAAAATCCAGGCAGAAACTTTGAAGATCAGAATTTAAAAAAAGAGTCTTGCTTTCCTTCCTGATAAGGATCAGTGAGTATGGAGAGGGGCCACAGGAAAGCCCTGGCTTGCTCCTTATGCTGCCTTCTGCCCAATCCCCTCAGGCACCATGGGAAACCGCTTACAGAGGATCAAGGTGGAAAACACGGAGGAGAACCGCAGACAGTTCCGTGAAATCCTCTTCACGGTGGACAATTCCATCAACCAAAGCATCGGGGGAGTGATCCTTTTCCACGAGACCCTCTATCAGAAGGACAGCCAGGGAAAGCTGTTCAGAAACATCCTCAAGGAGAAGGGCATCGTCGTGGGCATCAAGGTGAATATCTCCATTCACACCTCACTCCTGTCACGAGACAAGCTCCCCGCATGCTGGGCAGGGCAGGGCCAACACCTCGCATTCTCAGCACCTTGTTTCTCATCTTTCCATCATGATTTTCTTCCCATGGAGAATCAGATCCTCTCCTAGACTTTTCTGCCAGTGCCCTTGTCTTTCAATTGCTTTTTCTACAAGGTACTTAATCTGTCTGCATCTCTATGTCCTCATTTCTCAAAATGGGAGTATTCGTACCTACCACATAAAGTTCTTGTAAGGATGAAATGAGTTTTTAAAACAGTTTCTATCACATAACTGTTTGATTAATGGCACCTATTTTTATTAAAGTCCCTACTGTTCTATCTTCTAAGTAGGTTTTCTATTACTGCATGAATTTCTCCTGTGAAAATTAGCATTCATTCATTGGGTGCTTATAATTCCAAGCACTCATTTAACCCGCTGGGCAACCCCTGGAAATAGACTCATTTATTATCCTTATTTTAGAGATGAGGTGAGAAAACTGAACCACATGGGTAACATCATTTGCCCATATTCAGGCTATCTATAAAGAGTTTGTGGATTTAGCATCTGCTATTTCGATGCTTAGAGAAGAAACTGCTTCCTTTATCTCTACCTCCTGGCCAAATGCAGGGCCTGGGAGGTGCAAGTGTTCAATAAATGTCAGGATTGACATTCTCAGTCTGTTCCTTCTAGGTAACTTCCCTTCTTCAGTAGACTGAACTGGGTCTGTCCCCCAAACCCATTCCTGCTGTACACCTTCCCTATTTACTCCTTAGCTTGTGAAAGATGAGAACAGCACCAAAAGCCTTGCTTTATCGTTTGCTGACATTCAACACCTGCCAATTACTTGTTAATTATTTGTATCCACAGTTAGACCAAGGAGGTGCTCCCCTTGCAGGAACAAACAAAGAAACCTCCATTCAAGGTAAGGACATTACTTACCGATTTGAGTCATCTTCATAGAGACTAGAAATAAAGATGATTAAAGAAAGAAGCAAGGAAAAATGAAATATGAATATTATTCTAATTTTAGAGCCATTCACACCTGGCTTTTTAAAAAATATTTATTTTTTTAGTTTTAGGTAGACACAATATCTTTATTTTATTTTTATGTGGTGTTGAGGATCGAACCCAGCGACCCACGCATGCCAGGCAAACACGCTACCACTTGAGCCACATCCCCAGCCCAACACACCTGGCTTTTAATACCAGTTCCTCCATTTAATATTTGGGTGACCTTGGGCCAGTCATTGAAATGCTCTGAGCTTCAGTTCTCTTACCTTAAAAATGGGATAACAACATCTACTTTGCAGAGTAGTCATGGGGATTATATCAGACAGTGTACACCAAGTGGTCACCACAATGTATTGCATACTCTACCTGGAACTATTATTTTTTTTAAAAAAAATTCAGCAGTAATAGAGAGGAAAGTCCCCAAGTTTTGAGATCAGGCACACCTGGGTTTGAATCCTTGTTCCATCATAGGCTACATAGATAATTTTGCAAGGTACTTTACTGCCAAGTAGATAATTCTTAACCTCAGCCTTGGATTAGTTAAGCAGAATTTGAATCCCAGCTGTTACTTTTCAGCTGTTCCAACTGTATGGTAAAGTGACTTAACCACTTGGAGCCTCAGTTTCCACATTTGTAAAATGAATATAATATGAACTATTAGTTACCTCTATTCTACCTGTGGAGTGTCCAGGATCTACATTAAAAAAAAAAAATGTTCATTTGTTCTATGTCTTGTGGCCCAGTATTGTGATTAAAGCTTATTTGCCTGGGTGTTGCCAGTCCTCAAGCTCTGTGGCTTGAAAGCTAAGCCAAGAGAGAACTTGACTTTGTCAGTGGTCCCACGGATCAGATACAGAGGTTCAAAAAAGCTGTTCTCTCTTTTGTGACTTGCAGGGCTCGATGGCCTCTCAGAGCGCTGTGCTCAGTACAAGAAAGAAGGTGTTGACTTTGGGAAGTGGCGTGCTGTGCTAAGGATTGCTGACCAGTGCCCCTCCAGTCTTGCTATTCAAGAAAATGCCAATGCCCTGGCCCGCTACGCTAGCATCTGCCAGCAGGTGCTCTGCCTTCCCTGGGCTAAGAAACAGTAGGATAGACCTTTCATAGATTCTCTCTTTTCATTTTTACTATGACCACAAGGAGTTCCTCCTCTTCCCTCACTATATGCTAGTGGTATTTTTGGCTACTTTTGTTATAGCCAAGTGTATAGGGAAAGATTTGATCCCATAAGCTGGTAGAAGTCCCATTAAGCAAGGAGCTCAAAGGCCAGTGCCATCAACTTCTGCCCTCTGCCAAAGCTCCATAAACCAATTCTAAAAACAGTAATATTCTTGAGGCTAGGGTACTTGCTTATTTTTGGTTCATAATGCCAAGATATGACCCACTTAGATATGTAGCAAGGGGGTCATAGTTTAAATCTAGTCCCAATCTAAATAATTTTATGGAGAATGGTGGCTTGATGCTAAAGTTTTTAGCCAACATATGCTGAAGTATTTCCAGGGCAAAGTTAAGTTTGATTTGCTTCTGTGAGTACTGTGTTGGGGTTACTAAAGTTGCAGGCACCTGAAAATTCCCAGTTAGAAAACTCTGTACACTCTGCTTGAATGCCTCAATTAACTTATACCAGAGGCATCTTTCTTAGTAATTTAAACTTGACTGCCCTAAAAGGATGAAAAGTAGGTTCTGAGGTAGCTAGAATAATCTCTGGAGTAGGATACAGAAATTAAGGGTTTGTATTTATTTTTTAACCCTATTCCTGAAAAAGTTTTCTATAATTTCACAGCTCTTTTTTACCTAAGCCACAAATTCTCACTAGATACTCCATAAGTTTCTTTTCACCCACTTTAATTCACATATATGGTGGATTTTGTTTATACCAATTGAATCTGTTGAGTCTACTCCTAAGGAAGGGATCAATCACAGTGTACACAGCTTCACTTTTGACCACCCACAACTCCATTTTCCTTTTTAGAATGGACTGGTACCCATTGTTGAGCCAGAGGTAATTCCTGATGGAGACCATGACCTGGAACACTGCCAGTATGTGACAGAGAAGGTAGGTCTTAAATATATAGATCCCAATTCCAGTGAAAAATCTTGTTTTTAAGTAACTGCTGTTATTTACATATAACAGCTGTTATATTTGAAATAGCCTTTAGTTCAAAATCATTGTGTAACATAGAGAAGGTGAGGAGGTGCTTATCAGTACTTCCCCTTTTTGGTACATGGAAGAAGAAAAGATTTGCACACTAAGACTTGGGTTGGAGAATCCTCTTTCCCACTATGGAGCTTGGTTGGACAAGTCATATTATCTCTTTTGGATTTCATTAGTGTTTACACTAATACATTTTTAAATAAGGCCAGCATGATAAAATGTTTTTAGAAAGCATGTTGTTCACATTCTACTTTCTAAGTTAGTCATAGTAGTTCTGAAATAAGGTGATTTTTCTCATACACCAAGAAAGTAGAAGACATATTGTCATCTGAACTTGATTTTTCTCCTTCCAAAATTATGTGGACTGAAATGATATTTGAAAACACTTCTGTCTATACTTGGTTTTTAAGGGAATAAAGAGGGGAGGCCAGTTTAGATGTTTTCAACTAGTTTTATCAAAGCACTCTCATTAAAGGATGATATTGAATATTGACCAAGGGCATAATGGGAAGAAGTGAGTGAAAGGTCCCTAGGACGTAAACTCATGCCATATTTCACACAGTGTCACCACTGAAGTAGAGATGGTGAGCATGGTTGTGCTCAGTGGCTGCAGTTTGCAGTGCATTGCCAAGATGAGGCCTGGAGGCTGATTCAGAAGCTCTTGCCAGGCAAGACATGGGAATTCCTCCATCCTGCATCCTTGCACTATAGAAGTGCTGAAGTAGGGGACTCTAAAATTGACTTTGGTTCACCTGTGTGGTCTCCTTGTCCTGAAGGTCCTGGCTGCAGTCTACAAGGCCCTGAATGACCATCATGTTTACCTAGAGGGCACCCTGCTAAAGCCCAACATGGTGACTGCTGGACATGCCTGCACCAAGAAGTATACACCAGAGCAAGTGGCTATGGCCACCGTCACGGCTCTCCACCGCACTGTTCCTGCAGCTGTTCCTGGTAAGATCTTCTTTCTTCTCTAATTCAAGGTCTCAGCCCTCAAACTTTGAAAGAATGCCACAAGCATTTGGGTTTGTTGTGACATCTTCTACCCTTGAAACAGACCTCCAGCCTCACAGGCAACCAGCACTTCCCCTCCTGCTGTATGATATCAAGCATCCTATGTCAGTCCAATGGCTCACATCCATTTATTTCCTCAATATTTCAGTGCCCCATTTTACTTATTAAATTCTTTTTCTGCCTAGCCAACTAGTTTCAGCAAAGGCAAACTGATTTCCCTGACCCAGTCCCATGCAAGTCAAGCAGAGAAAAGATGGAGATAGTAGGTTATGTACCTTGAGCAGAATATATAAGCTGGATCTGATACAGTAGAGTCATGGCTTCTTTCCTGCAGGCATCTGCTTTTTGTCTGGTGGCATGAGTGAAGAGGATGCTACTCTTAATCTCAATGCCATCAACCTTTGCCCACTGCCAAAGCCCTGGAAACTGAGTTTCTCCTATGGACGGGCCCTGCAGGCCAGTGCATTGGATGCCTGGAATGGCAAGGCTGCAAACAAGAAGGCAACCCAGGAGGCCTTCATGAAGCGGGCTGTGGTAAGATGCTTCTACCTCTTATCTACCTGATTAAGTTGATACTAGAGGCCTAATGTTCTTGCAATGGTGAAGCATCATTTTCTCCAGGCAATGAAGATTTCTATATACGGTGCCTCATAGGTATTTGAAAATGTGGCATGAGAGCTCAGTAGGAAGACTGGGGCTAGAAAGAGTTCTGAATTATTCATGCTGGTAGTAGCACTGATGACAGTAGATTGAAGGTTCTTTGTTTTCAAAGAGGCACTTCAGAGGGAAGAAAATAGGAGAACCAAAGTCTGAATTTGAGTCAACTTTCATTTTGGGAAGATGAACAAGAGAAGCCACCAAGAAAATCAGTGATTATATAATAGGATGAACCAAGGATTCTGGGAACAATCATAAAGAGTTTAAAGGGGTCAGTAACTACATGCTGCAGAGAGATTCAAAACAAAGACTGAGGAAAGCACCTAGATTAGCATTTAGGAACACATCAGTGACTCTCAACATTTTCAGTAGACAGAGAAAGGGGAAAGGTGCCTCTTCAAGAAGTTTGTCTAGAAAAGACCAGGAAAAGTTATCAGGAGAAATGAGACCAAATAAGACAGAGACAGAGAGAGAGAGAGAGAGAGAGAGAGAGAGAGAGAGAGAGAGAGAGAGAGAGAAGGGGAGGGGAGGGGAGGGGAGGGGAGGGGAGGGGAGGGGAGGGGAGGGGAGGGGAGGGAAGAGGGGAGGGGAGGGGAAAGGAGAGGAGGGGAGGAGAGGGAGGAAAACAAAAGAAAAGAAAGTTAACTAGAAACCATTACTTTAAAAATACTCTCTATGAGTCAAGTACTGAAGTGAACAAGTCATACATAACCACTGCTCTCAGGCAGCTTAGAGTTTAGTGACATAGGAGAGAGGTTGGCTTTGTGAAATGTAAAGCAAAAGGAATATGAGGATAGATAAACATTAGGTATTGGGAATAACTGAGAGAAGAAGGACTTACAGAATATGTATTAAATATGGATGGCATCATTGGTCTCAGACAAAAAGGAGAGACAAAAAAGAAGAGAGAACAGGTTTGGATTCAGCTTGGTAGAGTTGAGATGGAGCATTTGATCACTCATTGAACTTGCTGAAAATGTAAAGAAATTAGATTTCATTCTTGACAGTGGGGAAGGTTAGAAGCTGTTGAAGCATTCTGCTAGGAAACTGACCAGACATTACAGCCAGACATAGCCAAACATCAAATAAGGTACACATGCAACTGAAATGAGAGTGAGTTTGTAGTACATTAGCTTAGTTCCTAATTTTTCCTAATGATATTCTAAGGCCTGCAGGGAGATTCAGACAAACTTGAATGGGAAGTAGCAGGATAAAAGAGTAAGTTTAGTAGAGAGAGAGGAGTGTCTCATTTTAGTGATAGACTCATTTCCTTGCTAACCATAAAGGAGGCTGGGCAAGGAATCAAGTTAGTCAGAAGTTTGGAAAGGAGGCCCTAAAGGAAAGGAAGCCCCCACCCACACCGTAAAAAGTTGAAAAACCATCTCTGGGATTGGAAGGAAACATAAAAGCACCTTGATGATGGAAGGCAGGGAATGGAAGTGCTGGCATGTGGCTGATGGGATGGGGAGGTGGATCTCACAGGATGGAGGGATTATGAAAAGTATGGATGAGAAGTGTCATCCACACAGAGCAAGAGAAGTTGAGTTTATCACCCAAGATGGTGGTTCTTCGCTTGACTGTGCATCCTAATGACCTGAGGGCTGGCTGAAATGCAGGCTGCTGGGCCCCATATACTGAATTTCTAACTTAGTAGGTGTGGGGTGAAGTCAGTGTGTCCATTTCTAATAGAATCCTAAATGATGCTGATAGTCCATGAAAGACTCTTGGAGAACCAAGGATGTAAGATATCCAAATCTTGGAGAGTCCTGGAGAGAACATACAATAGCAACAATGACTGACAGAAGAAATGACACCAAATATTATTATAAAAGTTTTGTTATTCTGAATTTACCTTTAATTGGAATGTACACAAGCAATCAAATGATAATATGATAACAACTATATCAAACTTACATATTCTTGTGGATAAATATAGGTAGAACACAGAAAAAGATGTAAACACTTCTTTTTTGATTATAGTATACTATACTAGTGAGAAGTTTCTCAACTTCAATTTCTAGTACTGTCATTGCAGTATGATTGATACTATGAAGAAACTTTCCCAGGAACTGACACAAACCTCAGCTTACCAAAGAAATGATCAGAAAACTGGGTCAAAAAGGAAGATAATAGGAAAAAAAGGAGGGGGGTTATATCAGCTTCAATATTTAGCAGTAGCATTGCAAGGAGAAAAAAAAATCCAGCTGAAGGTGTAGCTTGTGTCCAGTGAGTGGTCACTCCCAGTGTTGCATTTTCTCTAACTCAGTGTCCTCTCCTATGCTTGTGTTTTAGGCTAACTCCCAGGCAGCTAAAGGACAGTATGTTCACACAGGCTCCTCTGGTGCTGCTTCTACCCAGTCACTCTTCACTGCCTGTTATACCTACTAGGCCCTGATGCCCACCAGCCTGGCTCCAGCTCTTCTAGGTGTCTGGGTAGGAGAGTCGACAGGGAACAATCTTTCAATCAGTCCTGGAAATTAGAAAAAATTAGATTGGAAACTTCTGGAAAAACAATATGTGCTAAATTTCAGACACAGGGGAGAAACTAACTCAGTTGCTAAAATATAAATATGAATATCAAAGATCTGATGACTTTCACACAATAGTTTCCTTACACTTCCAGCTCCCCAGGCTCAAGAGTATTCATCCAAGAAAAGAACAGTCAAAAAAAAAAAAAAAAACAAAACAGTTCTCCTTCCAAATAACAACTACAGAGTAAAACATCTCAAAAGCTGAAGGGAAAGCAGATCTTATGAAAAACCTTAGCACTGGAAGGTTATGAAGGAGACAACTGCAACCTAAAAATAAATAAAATGTTCTGTAACTCTTCTGTTGGTATTGGGTTTGATTTTCTGATGTTGTTGTCAGACTCAGTTTATTTCATTGTCTTTGACTCTTCTAGACATGACTGGCATTAATGGTCAGGGGCCTCAGCTTTGGCTACTCATTGGAGTCAAATGGTAGATGCTCAGGATACACCTTAGCCCAATTAAATCAGAAACTCTAGAGGTGTACTCCTCAAATTATCACATTTTTTAAAAGCTCTCTTGGTGATTTGAATGTGCAGCCAAGTTTGAGAATGTTGTAAAATTAAAGCCTTGCATAGTGTGAAGCCAACTAAAATGCAAAATGATTTCCAGTAACTTGTGATAGATGTGACTTTGATGCTTGGAACATTCCTCTTCAAGTGCCCAGGTTGGTGACACAGGACTACATTTCCCTCTGCATGGTCAACCACATTCCCTAGTTTTGCAGTAAATAATATTCAAGTAATTAGAATATGTTGACTTTCAATGCTCAGGATTAATCTATAGAGAAAGCATGTGAGAAAAATCATACTTATAAAAGAGAATTTGAACATTATAACTTTGGACAATACTGAAATAATTTAACTGACAGAGGGTGGGACATATAAGGGTATAAAGAAGTAGAGGACAGCAAAGGGAGTCAGGAATATTATGTAAAACTGATGGGTTAAGAAATAGTGCTGTAAGTCTATCTAGGTGATAAAGGAAATAAGATAAATCCCCCAAATTCACATATGTATAATTAAAATATAGAAGAGGGAAGAAAACTTAATTCCTTATCTTGAACAGTACAAAGATGAAAGATAGTGCTTTGAGTAAATAAATTTAAAAATAGAGCCATAAACATATTATCTAGACTAAAATAGACAGAATTGGTCCAAAGAGGCTTGAGGAAAAAGACCTAGGAATAAGGTAAAGGAAAAATTACTTTTTCTTACTTTATACCCTCTATAACATTTGACTATTTATTGCCATATACTTGACATTAGTTTTTTCTTAAAAAAAGTATTTACTTAAGCAATTCAGTCCTTCCTCAGAGGTCATTTAGCCAAGAGTTTCATTTGACACACGAGAATACCAAACCTAGAGCAGTTAAATTACATGCCAAGGGTCACACAGTTAAAATTTTTATCCAGACACAACTAAATCTGTTCTGTAAAGACATTTCTTAGATTCCCATTTAGTGGTTGAGCATAGATTTTTAACTAATGTTGAGTTATTTATATCTTAGGCTAAGATATAAATATGAATTTGTTTCACTGGGAATGAAGATTTATATAATACATTTTCTGTAGCTCCCATCTGAAATTCTTGCCTACTAAAGGACTACAGTTACTTTGAAATCTCAATTCCAGTAATTTCCTATATTCAGGGTAATATGAAGACAAGTCTTATGAAGCTTCAGATTTCAAAGATCAACTCTGTGATCACTAAATACATTGGTGGCTTCCTAGCTTTACCTACTTTGTCAGGTTTATTCTAGGGGTGACTGAACACATACCAAAAATAAAATCTGGTACTAGATATAGATAGGAATCAGTAGAAGTTTCATCTTTAGGGCAGCCATATCTGCATTCCAAATGAGCTTACATTGCTCAGCAAGACACACACAAGCTGTTGTTGACTAGGGGTGGGTTACTGGGGAGGAGAGTCTAATCAGATGGCTGGATGTAACAAAGCAGGAGATGGCATATGGATTAGCTATCACAGGATGATGCAAGGAAGGAGAACTGCCTTTGTGCAAGAAAACATTTTGATAAGTCACTAGAATATGATACTTTCAGGGTATGAATATTATGAATATCAAAAGCTAAGGCCACAAAAAAATGACTAAATGCCGAAAGGAACAAAAACAGGAAACTGTTTTTGCTCTAAAGAGGGAGAAGGAGAGAAAGGACAGAATGGGCAGAGAAATGAGGGAAGAAAGGGAGAAAAGAAAAAGAAGGAAAAGGAGACAGGAAGATGTTAGGGCAATATGTAATTTAGGGGACATGACTAAAGGACTTTGAATAAGAGAAACTTTTAATAATCCAAAGATATTTGTCTTCTTGAGATGAAAAGCTTAGTTTTACATATGAGTCTGCATTATGCAAGATACTGAGACGAGTTGTTAACAATTCATAACGTGAATGAATTCAGCAGAAACAGAAGCTAACTGTGACAGAATATGGACCTAAGAAACTTACAGAAATCTTGGGGCAGGCTTTAGGCAAAGTAAGAATGGGTCCATTTGATTTAGCCCTCTCAGGGAAAAGACACCTACTGACATACAGATATCGCTCACAGCAACAGAGGAAATGGCTCCAGTGTGCTAAGGAAGTTGTCCAGAGTCACATAACCAGTTAGTAAGACTTGGGCCAGTGTGATGTGTAAAGGCCTCTTGGAAGGGTGTTCTCATGATTGTTCAAAGCAGAGTTCTGGAGTTAGCCTAAATTCAAATGCTGGCTCTGCCATTTATTAGCTCTGTGACCTTAGGCAAACAACCTTCCTATGGTTCAGTTTCTTAATCTCCAAAATAACTAAAAGTATATTTTCACATTTTATTGAGACAGTAAATGAGTCACCAACACATCTCAGTAATAGGTTCACAATCTCTTATGATATCCAAAAAGCTCTGAAAACCAGTTTGCAAGGAATTTTTCAGTGGCAAAATCTGAGTCTATCCATTATTATTCCACTTGATGTGATGCAGAATATTAGTGTGATCGATAGTAGGTGCTGCCTGAGACGCTGTAGAGAGGGTTATAAAAAATTCTGATTTCCCAAACACGAGTAGTCTCAAGGTTTTTTGGATAATGAATTGTAGACCTTTCCTTTGTACAATATCTGCCACACTTTGAGAATAGCAGATAAACTGCCCATGTTCAATAGACCCTGGGGGGCTCCTGCAATGTTACCAAGTCTCTAAGTCCATATCTAGAAAAGATGAATTAAGAGACAGTAGTAATGTAAAGCTCAACACAGCCAGTCATAGCTCTTTCCATTACTCAAAAATGATTTTCTGGCTGCAACACATTCTGTCCTAGGCTTCTTGAAATAGTGTAACCACTCAGTACTGGAAATCAAATACACATGAATATACATAGAAGTCAGTCAACAAATATTCACTCAGCTCCTACTGTATGTTCAGTGCTATAAAGATACTGCAGGGTCCTTACAAGCTCACTATTGAGATGAGGAAGACAAGGATACGGTTAAGAAACAAAGTGGCATACAATAGCGTGCTAAATTCTGGTGACACAGTCTAGCTGCCAAGATCCAATGGGAAGGTATTCTTTATAGAGGCAAGATAATGAGCTGCAGGCAGTTGATTACAGGTTATATGATCTTGGTAAAGTCTCTTTGAGCCTCAGTTTCTGTATCCGTAAAACTGTGGTTTTGAGGGCTAGCAATAGTTAATATACAATGCCCCATACACAAGTAGTGATTAAATACTAGTTATATTTTTTCCTGTCAGCCAGCTCTTGAACAATAGTCGCTTAAGTGGGAATGAATGTGAACTGTGTGTCCTGACTAGAGTACAGACTATATCTGTTGACGGAATTGCAGGAGATCATTCCAGAATGTTGAGGCCAAATGCAGTGGCATTGGAGATGGTGGGTTGTGGGTTGGTAAAGGATATTTTGAAAACTTTTGAAGTGATGAGAAATAGAGAACTATGGATGATATTTAAGGAAAAAAATGACATGAGTATTCCTGAAAATTACTTTCAGAAAGTACTGGATCAGGAAGAAAATAAGAGCCAGGTAAATGTCTTTAACAATCCAGCAAGGGCCTGGACTGTCTGTGGTGGGGTGGGTGAGTAGACATGGCATCTTCAGACTGGGAAAACAATTAACTCTCCTTATGTAGCAGTCATTTGCCACCCTAATAAAGTCTCTGTTTGCACCCTGATAGACAAAGCACTGGGGACAAATAAAAGCTCAAGAGGCTGGGGTTGTGGCTCAGTGGTAGAGCACTTGCCTCACATGGATGAAGCACTGAGTTTGATCCTGTGCACCACATATAAATAAATGAATAAAATAAAAAGTCATCAACACTAAGAAAACAAAACAAAACAAAATAAAAAGAGAATTAACCTAACTTTAAAAAAATAAATCAATAAAAGCTCAAAGTTCATCTTTACAGAGTTTTCAAAAAGGGACTCAATTACACGCACAGCCCTTTGAATACTGTGGCACATGAAAAACAGGGCATGTTCTAAACATAGCACAAATTCTGGCAGTTTAAGACAGTCAGGGCTAGGCTGTAGCTTAAGGTCTCAGGTGTCAAGAGAAATCCATGCTGCCTTCTTGAGATCTTAAAACACAAGGCATATTTCTGCAGCCACTTCCAACTTTTCTTTATCCTGCCCATTTCTCCCTTGGGGAATTTACCAAAGAAGTCAGAGTACACCTCTTGGTTCCAGGGATGCAGTGACTGTCATGTGATATGGAGGTTTACCTTAGCTGTTGGACCAACATGAGAAACCTGTCCTTTAAAGCTTGGCTCCTGGATAGGAAACAACACAGGCAGAGGTGCACACCATATTTCATTTGTGCAAGATGTATAGCTAACCAAAACTCAGTGTTTAGGAAATTTAGGTGATTTTTCTCCAGTCTTTTACTGTATGTATTATGTATAGCACTATTCATTCTGCAAGTCTCCTTGAGGACAAAGAGCTGCCAATACAACTGGGCATTTGATACTTACAGAAAATACATAGCATATGGCAGGTAGTTTAGAACTACATGATAGCTGAACTTATAATACCTTTGAACTAAACATGCTCACATCTTAGTTCTAAAAATGACTTAATAAAAAAGAAAACAATCAACCAACCCCCACCAAGACCACTTCTAAAGGAAGTAAAGAAGGAACATCACAGGTAGCACATGAAAAATGGGGTATTTAAGTTTTGGAACAGTAACTTTAAAATGACTGGACTATCTGAACTAGATTTTAAAAGTTGAAATTTATTCTGCAAGCAAATACTGTGCTGAAATGGGTATGTTGCATATGCCTCTAGACTGGCTAGTAATATACTCCTTTAGGAAGATAGATGAATGTATTGCTAATAAAAAGTACAGATAAATGGATAATTATAGTGGTTTACAGTATTTGCCACCAGGCTCCTTTTACCTGCTCATATAAAAATAATTTGTTTCATTTACTTAAACCCTAATTTCCTTTCAAAATTGTTCCATGTTAATTCCCAGAAAGAATTTGAGTAATTCCATCAAGTTCATAGTCTTGTACTTCAGCTGGGCTCTATACAAAACCCCAGGCCCTCCCAAGTTTTTGCTTTCTCTTCCATGCTCCCCAGCTGCTCCTTCAAACCTTTAATTTTGACAAGGCCCAACTCTGTCCCAAATCACATCCAGCTTTCCACTTCCCTCAGTCTCCAAACATAAACTCGCTTATGTTTTTTTAATGGATCACCTCAGGTGAATTCAATTTTTTCATCTCCTGAACAAGACAGTAAATCTGTCCTCTTCCCTTTTCTCCCAAATTGGAGGAAGATGGTCTCCAAATGCTAGGACCATTAATGCTAGAATTCAATTATCCTTCTGATCTTCCTTATCCTAAACTCTCCTTCAACTGGCTATCTTTTCAGAACATAAAAATGTCAATTTTTCCTTAATCTCAATCTACAGCCCTCTTTGTAAATTTAATTTTTAATTGACAAATAATAATCATATACATTTATGGAGTACAGTATGATAAAGCCCTCTTTATTTTCACACACTAGTCATCTACTTTTTTTTGCTTTTTATAGACCAGTAACATGCTTAAAAAGAATTACAAATAATGGGTTACCATTTGCTCTTTCATCTAGGATATATATTAAAAATGTATCCTCCCATCACTATTATTCATAAAAAGGACTTATTTTATACAGGGCATAATTTTAGAATAAAGGTCTTTAACCACTTCAGCTTTACAAAGATACTATCTTTTTCTTACTTTTACCACTTGAATGTAGTAAAATTTTTGTCTGAATTGGCAGATTTAGGAACTGATGACCTATACTCTCCAGATACCATTTCACCCTCTGAAATGGTTTTTCCCAGCTCTAGAAGCTGCTCTTATAGAAACTCATTACTTCCTAATGAACAAGTCCAGAGGACACTCTTTAGCTCTTCCTCTGCCTTGCTGCAGCACTTTTCCAGGTCACTTTCCTAAGGCAGTCATTACTACATGTTGGACTTCCACGCTTCTGCTGCCCCTCCCTCAGATCCCTTTGTATCTTGCACATGGGATTCATGCACTCTGGACTTTTCTAGTTTTATTCTTTCCTTGAAATTTAAATCTGCCTCTTTCCAGTTCTGGTAAATTGCTACATCAAACCCAGTCTCTTCTGCAAGCACCATATCCTTATGTCCAATTGCCTCTCAACATCTTAACTGTCTCATGGGCAGACCAAGTTCAAAACAACTTCAGCAATCACCTGTTTCTATATTGTGCCACCCACCCCATTTTAGCAGTTAAGAGCATTAACACCCCCCTACACTCAAAACTTCTAATTCTTTACCTTTCTCTTTCAATTACCAACTGCAGAAAAATACTTCTCAAATCTGTCTCCTCATGTTCCCATTGGCTTAGGTGAAGCATCATAATCTCTCAAATGTTTTATAAGGACCTATTTAGCTTCTTCACATGGAAACCATAAATTCTTAGAACAATTATTTTGCATGTCCTGTTTTCTGAGTAAGACCCATCGATCCAAGAAAGGTCAAGTAGTATGAACCTAGACCTTTTCCCTCCCATTCACTTCCATAATGCCTGGTGAGTCCTTCATAATGACTGAGGAGTTAAAATGGAGAACAATCTCCTGAGCAGAACTCTCTCCATCTGCCTTCTTTAAGCTCTGCCTCTCCTCCCTTTCACATTCCTGACTAAGCCCCTAGGCTACCACTCTGTACTCTGTAGCTTCCAGGTTATCTCAGACACTACTTGTTATCTTCACTAGTACTCATCTTTCAGTCTCATCCCAATGGACTCCTTTCAAATGACTTAACTTTTTCCTTCCCTTCTAGGATCTTCATTTTCCTCTGCATTCATCTATCATTTTCATGGGAAACAAAATAACTTTAAAAAAATCATTTTTGGCTGTTTTTTTATTGTTTTGTTTTTTGAGATGATCTTGCCATGAGTGCAATTGATCCTCCCATCTCACCTGGCCATTGGCTGTTTTTAAAAAAGCAATGAGTTGTACATATAGTCAAAAACTGTCCACTGCTACAGGAGTTTTGTCACTCCAGATTCATATCCAAGGATGTTAAAAATTATTCAATTCTAGTAGGAGTATCTCATACAACCATGGCCAAGAATTATCATGAGGAAAATATAAACAGCTAGGGGTTATATATAATTCCAGTGAAAAAGTAAAGTTGTTTGTGTGCCTTCCATTGAAGGTTTGTACTAGGTTTTTAAAAATACTGAGCACAGGTCTAAGAACCTCATAATTAGTTGAGATCTCATTATTAGCCTGGGAACCACTGGTATAAAGAAAATTGACTATCCAGGAAAGAAGGGTAATTCTGTGGACTCAGGTGCAGTCTGTTATTTTTCATACTTTCCATTGGGTGACAAGTATTCGTTTTGAAATCTTAACTTAAATCTTAAAATATAAGTACCTAACTTAAATAGATATATTTCTACACATGTATAATTGCCAAATTTATATGCATATGCATACATGAACACATGTGCTATTCACAATGAGAAGATGAAAAATTGGAGGTTAAGGGAAAGGGAGAGAAAAGGGAAATTGCATGGAAATGGAGGGAGATCCTCATTGCTATACAAAATTACATATAAGAGGTTGTGAGGGGAATGGGAAAATAAACAAGGAGAGTAATGAATTACAGTAGATGGGGTAGAGAGAGAAGATGGGAGGGGAGGGGAGGGGGGATAGTAGGGGATAGGAAAGGTAGCAGAATACAACAATTACTAATTGGGCATTATGTAAAATTGTGGATGTGCAACCAACGTGATTCTGCAATCTGCATTTGGGGTAAAATTGGGAGTTCATAATCCACTTCAATCTAGTGTATGAAATATGATATGTCAAGAGCTTTGTAATGTTGTGAACAACCAATAAAAAAAATTAAAAAAATAAAAAATAAAAAATAAAAAAAAGAAAAATTGGAAGTTATTTTTTAAATGGCTGTGGTATAGGAAAAAGGGTGTTTGCTCAAACTGTTAGGAAGTTAGAATTAGGGAGTTCTGATAATTTGGAATTCTATATTCAGAAATTAGAGAATCTAGACTTAAGCTTATTTTGATCTAATCTAGAAAAAATTAACTAGCCATAGGCAGAATGAGTTCCTTCAAATCCTTGATTTTAATTTTAAAAACACAGTAATGTAGTTGATAGGACTGGTTTTAACAAAAAACTCCTACATGAAGCAAAAAAAGACAAAAACAAAACTGGTTTTAATTGATTCAAATGATGACTTAACAGGTTTATAAAACAACCATTATCTAAAGGAAGCCCTAGAACCAGAAATAAAAAATTTAAAATTGCATGCAAAATCTAGTTACTATAAAACCCAAAGCAATACCAAAATATCTCAAGCTTCCTAGCATAAACTCCAAGTCTTTTTATTTCCAATTCTTGGTAACCAAAATATGTACACTTTCACATGCTCCTTGGTTGTGCAGGAATAAGCTTATTCGTATAGTATTACAAATATCTTTCACAGATGGGACAGCACAAAAGAACAGTTATCTTCTACTTTTTTAGGCCCATCTTGGGGGGAAAAAGGCACTCCCAAAGATTGCTTGGTAACACCTTTGCTAGGCGAGGTTTGTTAATTACTCACATGATCTTTACATGTAAACTTAATGGTTCACTCATTTCACTGATCTGGGAATAACCAGGCACTGGAACTGCCTTTTATTAACTCGCATGCCGAACAGTTAACTTTCTTAAATAAATGACAAAAACTTTGAATACTGATTTCAAAAACAACTGAGCTTTGTTTGACAACTTACATATGGTTAATCACTAGGCTTTGGCATGCACAGCCAAACGTAATGGAATTGAAAGGACCACCATGAAGATGGTGGCAGAAGATTCTCTGAATCATTATTCTCAGTTTTCTAACTCAGCTGCTCCCAGTTTCCTTGCACTAATTCAACTTTGTCCTTTAGAGCACTTCCATGTTCTACACCTGGGTTCAACTTCTCTGCTGAAAGATTTGTTAAAAGACACTTAAATTAGTAAGTCTTTGTCCATGATCATGAAAACAGAGTAATTAGAAGTCAACTGGCCATGGACATGTGTCCACTATTCACAGGATCTTTAGAAACCATTTGCCTGAAGCCAAGGACAATTTGCTTTACCAGAAAATTTGACTCATATTGAGCCAGACTAAAACTGCACTTGGGTAGATAATCTCAAATTAAACTGAGCCTACTTATTTCTCTACACTTACTGCATCCATGCAGTATGCAATTTTTGATGCTGAATAAGAGATATATGGCAATTGAAGGCTTCACCGCAAGCATCACATTCATGGGTTTCTTGAGTTTTCACCTCTGCATGGATCTTCTGATGGTTGACAAGGCTGCGCTGTTGACTGAAACTTTTGTCACATTTCTCACACTTGTAAGGTTTCTCTCCTGTGTGTATTCTCTGGTGTTGAATAAGACCTGAGTTCCGGCTAAAGGCCTTCCCACATTCCTCACATTTATGGGGCTTATTACCTGTGTGAACACCCTGATGTCGAATGAGATTACAAAGCTGACTGAAGCTTTTGCCACACTGTCTGCAGAGATAGGGTCTCTCACCAGTGTGGATTCTCTGATGTTCTATGAGAAATGAACTCCGACTAAAGCTTTTCCCACAAACAGTACACAGATAGGGCTTTTCGCCAGTGTGGATTCTTTGATGCTGTACAAGATGAGCACTAACACTAAAAGTTTTCCCACATTCATCACATTTGTAAGACTTTTCCTTAGGGTAGATCTCCTGCTGTATAACAAGACTGCAATTTGGATCAAAAGTGTCCTTAGTTTCACTGTATGGATAAGTCTTCTCCCTGGTGTGGATTCTCTGATGCTGAATAAGACCTGAGCTTCTACTAAAGGCTTTTCCACATTCCTCACATTTATGAGGTTTGTCTCCTGTGTGAATTCTCTGATGACGAGTAAGATTGCAAAGCTGACTAAAACTTTTCCCGCACTCTTTGCACTGATAAGGCCTTTCACCGGTATGGATCCTCTGATGTTCAATAAGGAATGAGCTCCTACTAAAGCTTTTTCCACATTCTATACAAAGGAAAGGTTTCTCACCAGTGTGAATTTTTTGGTGTTGTATAAGGTACGTACTTAATCTAAAGGCTTTCCCACATTCACCACATTTGTGGGGTCTTTCCCCAGTGTGGATTCTCTGATGTTCAACGAGCAATGAATTTCGGCTAAAGCTTTTCTTACATTTGGTACAGTGATAGGGTTTCTCATCAGTGTGAGTTCTCTGATGCTGAATAAGGTGTGACTTCCAACTGAAGGCTTTCCCACAGTCACTACATTTATGGGGTTTCTCACCTGTATGGATCCTTTGATGTTTAACAAGGCTCCTTCTCTGACTGAAGCTTTGTTTGCATTGATTACACTGGTAGGGTCTTTCTCCAGTGTGGATTCTCTGGTGTCTAATAAGGGTTGAGCTCACACTAAAGGTTTTTCCACAGTAATTACACTCATAGGGCCTTTCCCCAGTGTGAATTCTCTGATGTTCAATAACGAATGAACTGCGACTGAAACTCTTCCCACATTCATTGCACTGAAAAGGTTTCTCACCAGTATGGACCCTTTGATGTTGAATGAAATGGGCCTTGCGGACAAAACCTTTTCCACATTCTTCACATTTATGGCATTTTTCTTCTGAGTTTTGTTTCTTATGAATAACGTTAGTGTTTCCTCTGAATATTTTCTGCTCCTGGGTCAAAGATTCCCGTGGTATTTCCCATAAGAAGATACCTCTCTGTTTATCTAATCTACCAACAAGTTCAAAGGTTTCTCTACCCATGGGATCCTGGTCAATCTCACTTTTGATTCTTGTAACTATTACACTCTGTGGCTCCACTTCTTCCTCAATTTCCTCAATTTCTTGTTTTACAGTTGGTTCTTCATCCTTATCTCTGTTCAAAACATCTGGAATAAATAATAAATATAATCCAAACATCAGCCAAGCTCTTCAAAGGCAAGAAGAAACTATTAGAAAAATAAGGTAATTGAGGGGTTGGAGATGTGGCTCAAGTGGTAGTGCGCTTGCCTGGCATGCGTGAGGCACTGAGTTCGATCCTCAGCACCACATTAAAAAAGATATTGTGTCCACCTGAAACTAAAAAATAAATATTGGGAAAAAAAAAAAGAAAAATAAGGTAATTGAGCTGGATATGGTGGTGCACGTCTGTAATCTCAGCTACTAGGGAAGAAGCCATGGCAGGAGGATTAAAAGTCTGAGGCGTCAGCCTGAGCAACTTAGTGAGACTGTCTCTAAATAAAAAATAAAAAAGTATTGGGGTTGTGGTTGTTATAAAGTGCTCCTGGGTTCAATCCCCAGAACAACAACAAAAAAAAGGCTACTATACTTAAAAAAATTTATTACCTCAGAATGGTACTGTGAAGATTAAATTATATAAATATTACTTCTTCTAATTATTTTTAAGAGGTAAGATCTTGTTTAAGGCTGGCCTTAACTCCTGGGCTCAAGAGATCCTCTTGCCTCAGCCTCCCAAATAGCTGGGATGATAGGCATGTAACACTGAGCCTGACCTAATATTATTATTCAATGTAAGTTATCTGATGAAATAAACTGGCTTTTTTGGAAAAGGGTATCAAGATTGCTCAGGAGGCAGAGAATGAGATAGTAGGAGCAAGTAGAGCTGGGGTGAAGAGCTATCAAATCAATACTGATACAAAGTAAGATGGATAAACAAAGAAAGAAAACAAGTAGGTGGGATTAACTGATCTAACAAAGAAAGGATATTATGGAACAAAAACAGTAAGGTCAGAAAAATTTAGGATGAGAAAGCATTACTGGAATCTGGGCAGAATAAATAGACCACTTCATAGAAGGAACACATAAGAGGATCCTGGGACAGATTTTAAAAAGAAGAAGAAGGAGGAGGAGAAGCAGCAGCAGCAGCAGCAGCAGTAGCAGCAGGGAAAGGTACAATTTATTCATTAATAAGAATTTATTCATTGGCCCGATGAAGTAAGCCAGGATTCAAAGATAAGTCATAAAGCCCCGTATCAGATGAAATGGATATTTATTAAAAATGGGGAAATAAAATAATAAACACAATGTTAAGAAATAAAAGTAGCTCCTATGTTGATAAATGGGTCTTTAAAAAAAAAAGGTTGAAGTGTCATGAAGTGTTTTGTTTATTTTTTAAAAGTCTATGGTCTAGAAAGAAGAAATAAAATAAGTATAAAGGAACATGGTCAGAGAAATGGAAGAAATGAAAAAAGTCTGCAGCAGTTTATGACTTCACTTACCACAAATCATAATACATTCTTCAAGTACAAATGATTCTCAACCTTCTGAATATATAAGACCCAAGGTTCATCACCTTTTTTCAGCTGACAATCTGTATTACATCTGAGAAATAAAAACCCTGCAGATGTTGAAGAAAAGATAGCATAATAATCTAATAACACAGTGGTCTATAGGACAATTAAGACTTCTTTCCTGATTTTCCATCTCTCTTGACACCTCATAATCCACAAGAAGATTTAATCACTATGAAATTTATTTTTGGCCTTAATTCTTTTCATAATCTTCTTCTCTCAATGTTCTTATATTTTAAATGTGACGTTAACTATGAATTTTCTTTTGACTTACTTCAAACCAGTTAAGCTATTTTATTAAAAGTAAAACAAACTTACTTCTCTTATTCTCCTAAGCAACTACTAGAACCTCAACTTCTTCTTAGGGTACTTACAATATCCCCTCTGGAATTCACTTTCAGTGGACACTAAAGTCTTAGATTTCTCCTGCTTTCTTATTATTAATCAATCACCAAAATCATGAAATCCTTTCTAGTATCTACAGTCTCCTTTTAACTCTCACAATCATGCAGCTATCTAATAATCTGTGGCCCTGATCTTTCTTTAGGCTGCCCTCACATTATATTTGCTTGATTCCAGAGATGTTTAGAAAATGGAATTCTATTCATGTTATCACTTATAGATTCAGCAGCAACATATCATTTTAAGATCAAATCAAAGCTCTTTATTATGACACTCAGAACTCTTCATGACATGGTCTCTAATTCCCAACTCAATCCTCCTACCTACTTATCATACTTTATGCAGGTAACCTGCTTGTGTTAGTCCTTCATGCCCTATCCTTGCACTTTCTATTTATAACAAGTGTCCCTCTGCATTGCTTACTAGGCAACTCTTGGTTCTTTAAGACTTAGTTCAAAGCAATAGTTCCTCTACAAAGACTTTGCTAAGTCCACTAGACAGATTTAGGTGTTCTAATTTTCTTATTACCAATTCTGTATTACTGTCCATAACCCCACAGTGTTGCCAATAGATGCCATTATTAACATTTTTAACTGTTATGTGTTGTCTCTTTCATTGGATCAAAAAGTCATTGTGGGAAAGAAAGTCTCTATAATGTTAACCCAGTGGGTATTGTACTGGGTAAAATTACTCGAAGAAATAAGACAAAGTTAACATCACTTAAAGGTGATATGAAGTCTACTTAAAACTTTCTGAGTCAAATGAAAATATAAATAGTAAAAACAAGATTAAAAAAATTAGTTCTTATTACAAATAAAACCGGTCAGTAAATACTAGAGAAAAATAAAATGTTCTTCACAGTAGTAACAAAAAATATAAAACCTAAGGAATAAATACAGCAAGAAATGTTCTAGTGAGTTTTAGTGAGGCATGGTGGCATACCTCTGTAGACCCAGGAACTCAGGAGGCTGAAGCGAGAGGACTACTTGAGCCCAGGAGTTTGGGGCCATCCTGGGCAACACAGACTATACCTCAAAAAGAAAACAAAAATTAAATAAAATGTACAAGACCTGTAAAAATAACCTGTAGAATTTTTCTGAAAGAAAAAAACACAGTTAAACAGTCAACCAACTGGCTAAAGAGATTCAATATTATAAAGACTGTGATTCTTCCCAAACTAATCTATGAAACTAATAATATTACAATCAAAATCACATGAATCAATTAAAAAAATCTAAATTTCAACTGAGAGAATGTATGCAACTAACTTGTTAAGTACATCCTGAAAAAGAATATTGAAGACTGACTTATCTTAAGAAACATAAAATATAATATATTGTTAAAGTAAAGGAAATGACAACACTGGCATAAAAAACAAATAGGTTAACAGGATAGGAAGATGAATAAAATAAGTGTAGGCTTCCATACAAAGTAGACCTGAAATGATTATCTATTACATCCAGCTTGGTGATTATGTTCGATGTTTATATATCTCCCATCCTATGGTCATTGCTCCTTTATTCATAGTATGCATCTGACTCAATGTGGATGTGTCTCCAGGAATGTGGAAACTGAAATTAAAATAGCTAGTTAATCTAAATGTGATTAGAACTGTAAACTATCAACTCAGAAGCAAAAAGGGCAGAAGTATTTGGGCATAAGGACTGAAAACTAATCTGCCAAGGGGGAAAAAGTAAAGCAAAATAAAAAAAGAGTGTTATGGATTAAATGGTGTATCCCTTTTGAAAATTTAAATGTTGAAACCCTAAGCCCCAATGTAATAATATTTGGAGGTGAAGCCTTTGGTGGGTAATTAGGTTTAGATGAGGTCATGAGGGTAGAGTCCCCATCATGGGGTTATAATGCCACCCAGTCTACTGTATTTTGTTACAGCAGCCTAAGCTAAGACAAAATAATTTTTCAGTTCTTGAGATTGATTCAATTTCTGTTTTCAGTCTTTTTCAGATATTCAACTATAATCATGCTCATATATTATATAAGACATTCCATATATCTTTATAATAATTCCTTTGTTGGTTTATGCTAGTTAATTTTAATGTTTTTTAACTCAATAGTTCTAATACTATGTATGGTAGCTGAGGGGAGAGAAAGAGAAGGTAAGGAGATGGTAAGTGGACAAACTTTAAGTCAGAAGACAGGTTGGTGTACTTTTCTTGTAAAGCACCAGGACAATAGATATTTTTCATTTTGTGAAGGATATGGTCTCTGCTATTGTAATAATTAAAGTAATTAAAGAATGTCTGTGTCAAAAATAGGCCACAGGTCAAATATGACCTGTGGGCCATATTTGCCAACCTTACTATCCAACGGAGTATAAAACAAACAGTTTTCCTGGTTAACAAAATGGGAGAATGAGGAAGAACTGGAATTTCTAGGGCCTAGCACAGGTTCAATAACAAGTAATTGAATTAATATTTTAAGAAATAATTGAAGAAAGAATATAAGAAAAAAAATAGCGTGAGACAATTAAAGATTAAAGTATTATGCAGGAAATAACAGAGGAAACATGAAAACTAGACAAAAACTATATTAGAGAGATCCTAGAAATGGTAAGAAATTAAGATTTTTGTATTGTTAGCTATCAGGAACCATCAAAAGTTTTAAGCATAAAATCACTTTGGTAGCAATACATAAAATATATTTTTAAAAAGAGATTGAGGGCCAGGGACTAGTTTAAGGCTACGGCAACAATCCAATCAAGAGATGCTGAGTCTTAAATGAACTGGACTTATTCAGTTTCACAAATATTTAAGAAGCATATAACATAGGCCTGCCTCTGTGGTAAGTGCTGAAGAAATCAAATGAAAAAGGTAAAATTATTGTCCTTGTGATAATCAGTGTGGTTAGAGAAATAACAAATAAAGAATGTTTATGGGACAGTAATGTTAAATAGTAGAAATACAGAGAAAGTACAGAGAAAGAAATGTTTGACTCTGAAAAGAAGGTCTGTGAGATCTTAAAGGATTATCTGAGACTTGCCAGCTAACTTATCTACATGGTCTTCAAAATACAGAAAAAATGATGACGAGAATAACATTCAATACTCATACTGTGCTTCCTACATGATAATCAATGTCCTAAGTGCTTCATACATATACTATCTCAGTAAATATTCACAATAACCTTAAAAGGTAGGTGCTATTATTATTTACATTTTATTAAAAAAAAAAAAGAACTGAGGCACATAGATGTAAAGTAAGTCATCCATAGTCATAAGTCTAGTAAGTGGTAGAAACAGGATTTGAACCCAGGCAGTTAGGTTCCAACTTACTTTTCCTAGGTGGAGATAAAGACTGGAAACTTACCATCACATAATGGCAGCTGATGGCCTGAGGGCCTGAGGGCCTGTGGGCCATATAGTGTAGATAAGATTATCCAAGCAAAGTGTTCAGAGAGGAAGTCAGAATATAAGATAATGGAGGCAAGCAATAAAGAATTTCAAATATTCATAACGAGGTGGAATAAAATAAGGCCCAGAAAAGAGCCTATTTCATTTGACAATGAGGTTATTATAAATTCCCGGTACACAACTTAAAGGACATACTAGAGGCAAGACAAAAGGTGTACAGATAATGAAAGGTAAAGTAGTACAGAATAGACATTAACTACTCTTAAAAAACTTGCCTATGAAGAGGATCAGTAGTAAGTTATAGGGAGCAGTAAAAAGGAAACTCTGGTTCAAAGATTTTTTTCTTTCTCCTCACTTCTTCCTCAATTGAAAAAGCCATGAACAGACCTATCATGAGAATAAAGGTACCAAGAGAGAAGGACTAGAAACTGAAGGCTATTAGAGAATATGAGGGTTCAGGCTTAGTGGCTTCTATTTTCTCTGTGAAATAGAAGGTAAGATCCAGAGAAGGATGGGAAACTCTTAACTTTTTGAAGTAGTCACCAAAAGGATCAGGGAACCAGGCCTGTTGAGGACAACAACAACAAAACCCCCCAAAAACAAAAACAGAAAAACCAAAACAAACCAATCAACCCTGTGGAAACTAAGGGAGGAAAAAGCTGTTTGTGTGTGTGTGCATGTGTACACACACATACATATATACATACACATACAAACACACATCATACCCAAACACAAGACATCCATCCTTTTGTTAAAGACTGTTCCCTTCAGTTTAGTAACTCAAGTAGAAGAGGGGTAAAAAGTAGATTTTTGTAACAACAGGATTTAAAAATGTTCAATGGACATAATTTATTATGCAGGTGGTAAGAGAGCATGCTGTTAATTAGATGAGTAAGTAGTAAGGAGAGAACTTACATACACCTTGGTAAAGAAAAGGACACATAAGGGGACAGGAAATACTGCTAATAATGAAAAGATATAGATAGGAGAGATAGAAGGAAAGAAGTTGCAATGAGCTCCACCAGGACATGTGTTTTAGTCACCATTGTTTAGCCCCAGTCAATACACATCTATTGTCTTGAATAAGTGATCAGAAAATAGGATGTTGGGGTTTAGTACTTGTCTGTCACAAAAAATTTAAGGGTATGAGTTGGGTAAATGTGGAAAGCAGGGTCTCTAGAGTCAACTGGTCAAGATCCACTGAGGTTCAAGTATTGACTGGGTCACCAATGGTGTGGGTTAAGTACAGAAGACTGAAATAGGTGATAAAGTTATGTGTGAAGAACCAAAGAAAATGCTGACAGATGATGATGGAAAGAAATTCAGTGGTTAGGACAAGAGTGCTGAGTCCTCAAAGGAGAGTTTGTTTGAAGGTAGAAAGCTATTGCTTTGGGAACAGCATTGAAAAGCAGGAAGAACACTAACTTCTCCCTTGCAGACTTGAAACAAAGGATTGGGAAGGAGAAGTGGGAGAATAAGCAGCCCTCACTCAAAGGACTGCCAAAGAAGTGGTGTCCTTGGGAAAATGCCAGGTTTCAGTTAAGGCAGGGAGGGGTAAGGAACATTATGTGAAGAAGAACAGGGACTCCAGAAGGCCAGTGAAAAGGGGTGGGAGGAAAGCAGTGGGAGGATGAGCCAGGAGGGAATGTACAAAGCAATATCGGAATAAGATTATGAAGTCAGGAAGCCAGAAAAGCTTGCATTTTGGTCACTGCAAGGAAGTTAAGAATAAGTGCCATGGAAACAACTAATGATTGAAAGGTTTGAAATCAGAACTTTAGAACAAAGCAGTTTTGGTACTGGTTCAAACATTCTGAGTCTGATTACCAGTGCCTTCTTGGATATTTTAGTTACAGAAACAACAGATTCTTACCCAGTGAGACCAGGTTTCCATAATTCTCCATCATGACATCTTTATAGAGGCTTCTCTGAGCTGGGTCCAGATAATCCCACTCCTCCTGGGTAAAAAACACAGCCACATCCTCAAATGACAGCAACCCCTGAAATAGTATGATTTCTGTTGTCAGCTCCTATTGTCTCAAGGACAATTCTGCCAGTGAAAGTGGCAGAAGCTATTACTTATCAGGGCCAGGTGCTCTAGAATGAACACGGTAACTAAGAATGCCCAAAGGTGCCCAATTCCGGGAACTGACTGCAACAGACAGACCCCTCGGATTAGAGGGAAAGCAGGCTGGAATCTTGACCTCAGAAGTGAAGGAACTAAGGATAAGGCATTTTCTGGTTTAATAACTATACCTTAATATTTTAATTTAGAAAACTGCCCCAAGGTCTGTCCAAGCTTCCCTTACCTCACTGTCCCGCTCCAATTCTCTATTCGCATTCGCTTGTGACCCTATTCAATTCAATTCCATCAGGTTCTTTAAGCATCTACTTTGGGTCCAGGCATCATGCCAGGCGCAGAAGACACAGAAGAAGGTCAAAAATGGTGCCTTACCTATAAAAACTCAAAAATGAGAGAGCTAGCTAGGAGCATTCCTAATTTTCTCCAGCCGACTTATTAAGTTGCCCAAGAAAGAAAAGGAGCCAGTGGGCAGATTTTAAGTGAACCGCACCCCAGAGCATCGGCGGGGCCTGGGGGGTTCCTCGCACGGCAATGGCGGTCAGAAAGTTGTAGGGGGTGGAGGCCCAGCTGGGGTACCGGCGAGACAACGGGAATCCCTGGAAAAGGGTGACTTACCTTTGGCTCCAGCGGGGAGCTCGGGGAGGCCATTCTCTCCAGAGAAGAGCGGCGGCCACACGGAAAGGCTCTGGTGAGGCCTAGCCAACTGCTGGAAATTAGGCCCAAACAAGACGAGTTTCCCTGGCTGGGTCCGGCCAGGCCAGGTCCTGCTTTGGTCCCCGAGCGGTCACGTCCCCAGCGGCATATCAGACTCGCTCCCTGGCTGTCCCCCAACCTCGAATCCCCTCCCCTGCCAGGCTGCTCAGTCTTTCAGATCTCGATAGAGCCTCCTCTCGGTTGTCAATTCCTATGCCTTACAGCCAAGCAGCTCTGTGACCGTCCGCCCCCGGACCAGAAGGCGTCACCCGGAAACCTTCCCGGGACGCCCCGCAACTACAACTCCCATCATGCTCCGAGACTCGTCGCGGCCCAGCCTCCTACTTCCACGCTACCTGACTACATTTCCCGGCGTGCAAAAGGAGAGGGCAACGACGGGGTGGGAGGGGGAAGGAAACACCTGCCACTAAGCTTTCATCCGATTGGCTGGTCTGTGTGCGTCAGTTCGGTTGAGAGAAGAATTTAGGTCACCAGCACTTTTCGAAAATGGCGATGATGTGTGTGTCCGGCATTGCTAGAAGAGGCTTGGCGTGGATAGCCTTAGGGACGAAGCGCAGAGAATTTTGGTCTCGACCCAGGTAAAACTGAAGTTTGGACGGTGGGTGGCGTTTATGAAAAGTAAGGAAAGAAACCGAGGAGAATTAGGGGACGAGTTCAGAAGGCAGTGCCATGCCATTAAGACGGGACCCTGTTCTGAGCCGCATCAGAGGAAGAACAAGAAGGGCGTTAGGATTCTGAGTTCAGAAGCTTCAGTGAAGGTCTCCGCGAGTGCTAGGCCCAGTCACTTCCCCTCTCTGTCTTGATTTTCCAATAACGGAAATTTCGTCCCTTTTCCCTTCCAACTCACTTATGAGTTAAGCAGAGTTTTAAGCGCGAGTGCCGGGCACCGAGTATGGTGTCAGAAAACCAATGGCTCATTTGGAATATCCACTTCCACGCGAACGTGAAAGTCGGTATGTATCTAATGGAAATTAAACCCCACCTAAAACATGAACATGAAAGTACTTGGTAAACTAAAATCATATGTTGCTTCACAGATTCAGAAACGAAGTGCATGCTCCTGTTTTGTTCGTTTGTTGATTCATTGATGAATTCAATAAATAGTTATTAAATTCCTTTCCTGGGCCGGCATTTCTCTAAGCTTGTAGGATATAGCAGCAGAAGCAAATTTCCTTCTCCGCGCCAAAGCACTTGAGGTAGTCGAGGCCCACAAAGAGGAATTATTTTTCCCACAATCACAAACCAAATTAATGGCAGAGTTGGATCTAGAAACCTGGTCTCCTAACTGTCCCTCTGCTGTTTTTTCCTACTGCACCGTGTGGAATCCGCCGACGGTAAATCTGTTTGACCTACATCATGTTTAGGGCATCAAAATTTAAGGTGGTGCCCTCCATGGTGTCCAACTCCTGTAATTCCAGTGACTCAGGAGGCTGAGGAAGGAGGATTGCAAGTTGTCTGTTAATGGAGTCTTTGGAGTTTTCTACTTACAAGATTGTGTCATCTGCAAACAAAGGCAATTTTACTTCTTTTTGATTTGGATGTCGTCTATTTCTTTTTCTTCCCTAATAGCTCTTGGTAGGATTTCCAGTACTATGTTTAATATAAGTGGAAAGTACTATGTTAAAAAGAAGAGTAAGCATTCTTGCTTTGTACTAAAATCTTAGAGGGGGAAAAAAACCCTTATTTTTTCTATTGTTTATAATGTTAACTGTGGTCTTCTCTAAATGATGTCTTTTATGTCAGGGTAGGTTCCAACTAAATTTTTAGAGTTTTTATCATAGGACTATGTCAGATGGTTTTTCTGCATCTATTGAGAAGACCATGTGGTTTTATATTTTTCATTCTGTTAATGCGCTGTATCTAGTGATTTGAACATGTTGAACGAACTTTTCATTCTAGAGGTAAATCCTACTTTGTCATAGTGTAGTCTTTGATATGATGTTGAATTTGATTTGTTAGCATTTTATTCTGATTTTTTTCATCTATATTCATAGAGGTATTGTCTTGTAGTCCCCCCCCACACACTTATACTTGTCTGGTAGTATCTTTGGTTGGCTTTCATATCTTATTTTCATAAAATAAATTTGGAAGCATTTTATATTTTAACTTTTGCAAAAGTTAAGAAGGGTTAGTAGTTGAACTTGGTGGCTCATGTCTATAATCCCAGTAACTCAGAGGATGAAACAGCGGAATCAAGTTTGAGCAACTTAGCAAGACCCTATCTAAAAATAAAAAGGGCTGAGGATGTATCTCAATGGTAGAGCAAACCTGGGCTCAACTCCTTGTAACAAAAAGAAGAAGGTAGGTACTAATTTTTCTTCTTTGAATATTTGGTAGAATTAACCCAGGAAGCCATCTGGCTCCAGGCTTTTTATTTGTTGGGAGTTTTTTGATTACTAGTTTAATCTCCTCATTGGTTTATTGGTCTGCTTAGGCTTTCAATTCTTTCTAGACTTAGTTTTGGTGGGTTGCATGTTTCTAGGAACATATACATTTCTTCTGGATTATCCACTTTGTTAACATGTAATTGTTTATAATGGTCCCATATGATACTTTCTGTTTCTGAGGCGTCTATTATCATATCTCCTCTTAAATTTTTGATTTTACATAGGTGAGTCTTCTCTCTCTGGCCTTGTCTCTCTCTCTTTTTCCATTAGTAAGGGTTTTTCAGGTTTTGTATTTTCAAAACACTAACTCTTAGTTTCTTGTTAATGTTAGGTTGTTTGAAATCTTTTTTAATATTGGCATTTATTGCTGTAAACTTCTGTCTTAGTAGTACTTTTTTGCGGCTTATAACTTTTGTTGTGTCATGTTTCATTTTCATTTATTTTGAGAGTTAAAAAAAATTCTTATTGATTTACTCATTGACCCACTGGTTGTTCAGGAGTATCTTGCTCACTTTCCACAAATTTGTGGAATTTTTGTTTGCTGATTTCTAGTTTTATTCAGTTGTGGTCAGAAAGGATAGTTGGTATTTTGATCTTAAATTTGTTGAGACTTTGTGACCTAACAGAATGAAAATTTTAAAACCACATGATCTTCTCAATAGATGCAGAAAATCCATCTGACATAGTTCTAACATTCATTTATGATAAAAGCTCTAATACTAAATAATGTTCTGTGTGTAATTGAGCAAAATGTGTACTTTTCTGGTGTTAAATAGAAAGTTTGGCATGTGTCTGTAGATCTATTTGGCATATAGTATTATTCAGGTTTTTTCTTTATTGATTTTCTGTATGGATGTTCTATCCATTATTGAAAGTAGGTTATTGAATTCTTCCATTGTTTTGTGGTCACTTTCTTTCAGGACTGCTAATATTTGCTTTATATACTTAGGTGCTCTAATGTTCAATGCATATAAGTTGTTGTATCTTCCTGTTGAATTGACCATTTTATCATTATATAATGACTTTATTTATCTATAAAGAAAGTTTTTGGCTTTAAGGTTAATTTTGTCTGATAGAAATATAGCCATGCCTGCTTTCTTTTGGTTTTCAGCTGTATAGAATATTTTTTTTCTATCCCTTCACTTTCAGACTGTATGTGTCCTTGAATCTAAAATGAGTTTCTTATAGAGAGCATATAGTTGGGTCTTGATTTTAAATCCATTTAGACACTTAGTCCTTTTAATTTTTTATTTTTTTGGCAATAAAATTTATGTTTTTACTTACATAAATACAAAGTTTTGTATTTGCAGAAAAGTTAGGAGATATTACAGAGACATCTATATAGTCAATTGTTTTTCCTACTAACAACTTATATAATTATTTTACTATTATTAATGAACCAATATTAATATTATTAGTGTATAGATTGCATATTTTATTCATATTTCTTTCAGTGCTACCTAATGTCCTTTTAGTCTTCTTGTAGTGACAGTTTCTCAGACTCTTCTTGTTTTTGATTATCTTCACTATGTCTTTTGATTGGGCTATTTAGTCCATTCACCTGAACTGCATTTCATTCTGGGTGTGATAATGTGTGGCCAGAGTGATTTAAGGACAATATGAGAGCTGAGAGGACAGAGACTAAGTATCGACAACTCTTTGAAAATTTTTGTTGAAAAGTTGAATGGTAGCTGGAGAACAATATGGAGTCTACGGTGAATTTTTTCTTTAAAAGTGTAGGATATTATATCATATTTTTTACTCTGGAATTACTTTAGTAGGGCCTTAGTTCATCTTCTGATGCTGAGAGTGGGTGGGTAATTGATGAAGAATAGAAGTTGATTTGAATCATGGTTCTGGATGCTGGCAAGTCATCATCAGCCCAGCAACTGGCAAGGGCCTTCTTGCTGCCTCATAACATGGCAGAGGGCATCACATGGCAAGACAAAGCAAGTGTCCTACCTTGGATCTCTCTTCTTTCATAAAGCTATTAATGTCATCATGGAATCCTCTACCCTCATGACCTCATCTAATCCTAATTACCTTCCAGTACCTTCCAAAGGTCCCCATATCCAAATATCATTAATATATGGGGATTCAGCGTTGGGAACTTCAGGGAACCTACTTTAAATAGAAAGTAGGTAGTGAGAGGTTGATGAACAATTATGTAGAAAGAGGGATTAGTTGCTGGAAGAAAGTCTTTTAAGTAGGCAAGGAGGAATTACATTAAAAACCACATTCTTGGCCAGACACCATTTTGTTTCTCGTGCTTCCATTTTCTGTGGGGATCAATCCCAATCAGATGCTAATTCCATGAGAATTAAATTCCCTAGGTAGTTCACAAACAAGTCTTACATTAAGCATGTAAATGGTATGTCAGGCACATTCACTTCCATTGACCTGTTTACTCAGTACTTATTTAAGTAGCTATTATGTTTCAAGGAACCCCCAAATCAATTAAATAGATAATCTATTGAGAAATTTATGATTTGATATGGTGATTCTCAACCAGGACAATGTTGCCACCTGGGGACACATGGCAGTATCTTTGGTTGTCATGACTGGGGGGCAAGGATACTACTAAAAATCCTACAATGAACAGGATTCATGTTCCCCCACCCGCAACAACAAAGAATTACCTAGTCCAAAATGTAAATATATTTGAGGCTGGGAAACCCTTAGAAAAGTAGAATATAAATAAAATTAAAACTTATTAGAGTGTGATATACTCTTGAGAGTAATATAAGATGCTGAGAAGATGAGAGGAACTTAATTCTATTTGGAAAAATCGAGTTAAAGTTTCTTAGAAGACAACAGTTTTGCCCCAGAACTTATATGATAAGTAAAATTTCTGCAAGTAAAGCATTTAGGAAGGGATATAACTTGAGCTAACACATGATTTTGAAAAGTCAGATTGTATTAAATTTGAGATTAATGGGAGGTAAGGTTAGAGAGGTAGATTGAGGTTAGATTTTCGAGGACTAGGAATCCCAGATAGAATGATTTACCTTACTTCTTTACCCATCCCTAGGAATTTTTACAGTATGTAAAAACATAGTTTTTGTTTTCTGTTTATGCCAACTCATTCACCTATAAGCATTCTTAGGGTAGGAACTTATTCTTTTGTGGTCTTCACCATGCCCAGAAAGTAGTAAGTATGCAAATTACTTGTTGAGTTTGATTGGTGAACAAGATTCAGTCAGGTATTTGTTAACTTCATTAATGCAGTGAACCAAAGATTCACATATTTGTTTTTGATCATTCCAGAAAAGAAAAAGAACCAGTGGAGACTGAGACGATAGAAGAAGTAAAAAAAGAGCCTATTCTAGTGTGTCCTCCCTTACGAAGCCGAACATACATACCTCCTGAAGATCTTCAGAGTCGTTTGGAATCTCATATGAAAGAAGTTTTTGGTTCATCCCTTCCTAGTAATTGGCAGGATATCTCCCTGGAAGATTGTCATATGAAGTTTAATCTCTTGGCACATTTGGCTGATGACTTGGGCCATGCAGTGCCTAACTCCAGGCTTCACCAGATGTGCAGGGTCAGAGATGTTCTTGATTTCTATAATGTCCCTGTTCAAGATCGATCTAAATTTGATGAACTTAATGCCAATGATTTGCCTCCCAATTTGAAAATCACTTGGAGTTACTGAGCAGTTCAGAAGATAAACACATGGAAGTCATTTTTGTTGCCCTGAGCAAAGGGGATATTTTAGACTTTTTGATACTTTACCTATCAGAACACTGCTCCAAATCTATTTTTTCCATAGAGGAATGCAATATCTCTTTTTTTCCTCTTATATCATGAATTGACAAAGAAATAGCAGGATTTTCTATTTTCACATTTGCTGAAACCATTCTCTTTTTTTTTAAATGGAATCAGGTCATTAAGAATTTACGGACAGTTTCTTCAGAGGACCCTATAATGAGTTTAAGATTGGAGGTCATTACAAGTTCAGATGTGGTCTTTACCCTTCTTAGGCATAAAGCAATAGTTGCAAGAAGATGTTCTAATCCTATTAGGACTCTTAAATCTATGCTGTAATGATCATATGTAGAATATATAAGTAAGGAAACTTTTATTACATATAGAAAGTTGTTACTTTCACTCTTTCACTGCATGAGTAGAAACAAAATATACAGTGCATTCTGGATTAATCTTTTTTGGAATTAAAGTAGATTTCTTAAAGTGTGTGGTGTCTTTAAACTTTTTTAAGTGAAATTTGCTTTTTTTTTTTTTGCCTTATCATTCCCTTAAAATAAATATTATAACTTTGAAAAATTAGAACATGTGGCAACTATTATAAAGTGTTGTGACTTTTTAAAATAAGAGATATGCCAGATTCTATATTTAGTTGCATATTCTCTTTAGAGGAGATGATACTTATTTTAAACCTCTTATCTTTTCTGTAACTTTTAAAACTGGGCATTATAGTAAGAATCCACTAGTGTGGCAAATCTTTGCACTTTTATGTACTTAGTTTGTGGAAAATACTCAAATAGAAGATTCCCAGGTGGTTCTGAGTGACATAATTAAATGATTAGGAATTGTTTTCAGACTGTAGATAGGATTAAAGAAGATTGAGGCAAGAAGAAGAAATTTCTTGTATTGTTTTATTTTGACTAATGACAATTCTGAAAGAAAAGTGATAGAAAGGTTTTAAGCAAAGGAAATTGCATTTATTCTCTCCCTGAATGACTTCTTTGAAGAGGGAAATAATCAGTTGGGTATATAAATTTTAGTATATTCATTTGAAAAATTATTTTAACAGTATAGTGTCGTGCCTATAAAATCTCTGTAGCACTGGCACTATGGTTTTCAAGAACATCGAAAGTGTCATTGTCTGGACCCTGACATTAGACATTATAGCTGATATAATTGTGTCCTCTCTGCTTCAGATATATGTGAAAGAGGGATTCAGCATGGAAACATTTGAAATTTATATACAGGATTTGATTGTGTTTCCCATACAATGACATGATAGAAATAAGGGATTAGGAGATCAGTGGGGAGGCACTGTTGATTACAAATGGAGAAGTGTTTGCATAAACCAGAGTTCATGTTATTGTTAAGACAGAAAAAAATTACTCATTTGTAGTATGGAGCAGAGCTCAAAATTTCAATTGTATCTGAGTCATCTGGGAATCTTTTGAAAATGCAAATTATTATTTAGTAAAAGTGAACGTGTTGGGAGCTTTTGCATGTCTCCAAAGCTTATAGGAGCTGTGCATGGAGGTACAAGCTTGTAATTCCAGTGACTTGGGAGGCTGAAGCAGGAGGAGTACAAATTCAAGGTCAGCTTCAACAAGTTAGTGAGGCCCTCAGCAATTTAGACTTTGTCTTAGAATGAAAATTAAAAGGGCTGGGAATGTAGCTTAGTGGTAAGTCCCGGGTTTAATCCCTAGTACCAAAAAAGGAAAAGACTCATAGATGATGCTGATGATGTTTTGAATAACATGACTCTAGAGAAGACATTAGTATCATTCCTTGAAACAGTTCTGGTAAATTTAGCCATCCAGGAAGATAAGTTTCACATCTATCAGTATTTGTAGAGGGCATTACTGGTATATAGGTCAGTACAATGACTGTTCAAGAGTAATAGCCTTTAGTTTTCCTGGAAAGAAAAACATTTGCTACATTGTTTACTGAGTTAACCAAATATATATAATAGTTTTACATTTTAAAAAAATTATTGATTGCTATTTAAAAGAGCTATCAGTTCACTAATTTTAGAGAGTGTCAATAGAAATGATCTTACGTAAACTATTTCAAGTAGTGAAAAACTGCTCCCATTTAATTTTGACTTTGTTTTTTTTTTGATTATAGAAGTAGTGTGTTGTGAGCCATCCATGGGCTGTATGTGTGAACTATGTGCATTTGAGCACATGAGGGGACTGGTTTGATGTTGCGTGCTGATTGGGCTGTGCAACGCAAGTGTACCTTTCTTCCCTCTCTGCATGTGGTCCCACACAACATCTGAGATGGGTGTGACTTGCCAAGATGTCAATGAGTCTACTGACCATAAGAAATCACCAAGCAAGATTCCACCTTTTGAAACCCCATCTCTTGCCTTATTTGGGTAGAATATTCTATTGAATGTCTTTTCCCCAATAAAAACGGGAGTTTCAGGTGTGCACTCACTTCTTCTCTCTTGCTTTTTCCAGCGCTGCCCAGTGTGCAGCTGACCCATGGGGACACAGAGCAGTCCCACCCTTGAAACTCAGGTTTGTGTGTTTTGTAGTTTCTTCACCATTTTCTTAGTTATTGCTGCATCCAGCTCCTTTTAACCCAGCCTATTTTGTCAGCCTGGCCAGCTGGTGACAGTAGTGTATTTTTTTAGAAAATTGGGAAAAACAACAACAACAAAAAATTGTCACTGTCCTCTACTCAGATAATCATTTAACATTATGGCATATTTCCAAATGGAAAAATAAATATTTGTTAGGGTAGCTGGTGCAAATATCTACATGACACATACCTCTGAGTCAAGCAAAGGTTTATTGACAGAGAATATCTGCCAGGCTCTCCTGTAAGCTGTTGCAAAAAACTTCTTAACTATATAGTCATGTGCAATTAAGTAGTTAAGAAGTGACCCATCAGGTCCTTTGATTGTTACTTGGCATCTTTGTTGTGATTTTGATAGTCATGCCTGGGCAGGCTTCTTAAGATGGCAGGTGCTGATTTTCAAAGTGGAGGACCTAACTATTTCATGTAATTTATAATTCCTGTAGCATCATGTCCTTCACATTATGGGCTTTTCCCCTTAGCATTAAATAGTCTTTAAGAAAAAAAATTTTTTTTAAATATGTTAATAGCATATTATTTTATACTTGGATATTATCCAACCAATTGTCTATTATTGCATATTTAAATTATCCTGATTTTTATTTTTTTATGGATTTTTTAAAAATCTGGCTTTTCTAGCTTTTTAAGAATTGGTCTGCCATAAAATTTCTTTCTACTCAAAAGCTATTTCTTTACCTACTCAGAAATAGATACTAAATTTCTTGACCCTAACCTAGGCATGGACAACTTGATCCCTGGTTCTGTGACTCTTAATCCCATTAGCAAGTATTCTATGAATCCTAAAGTACAAGATAGTAGGTAGCTTAAAAATGCATGAACTTAGTCTTAGCCAAAATTACTTTCCTATCATTCATTTTTTCATTTGCTTATTTCACAGTACAAAAGTACTAGTTTTTACTTGAATGACTTGCAAATTTACAAGTAGTTTCTAACTTTGGATTCCACAGAATTCTGATGTAGAATTTTACAGAACTCGGCAGCTTTTTTCCATCATGAAATATCAAATTCAAAATATTTAATACTGATTAAACAGTAGTCAGACATCATCCACATTGAAATTTTACAATGTCCCAGTAATGACCTTTATAGCAATTTGTTACAGCTTAGATCTTAAATGTCCCCCAAAGGCCATGTATTGAATGCTTGGTTGCTAGCTTTTGGCACTGTTGGGAATTTGTGGAACCTTTAGGATGCAGGGACTAGTGTAAGAAAGTTAGGTCCACTGGAGGTGTGTGCTTGAAGGAGATGTTAGGAATCCAGCCCCTTCTCTGCTTCCTGGCTATTCCACTATATGATATTCTACCTCACCATAGGTTCATAAACAAAAGAGCCAACTGACCATGGACTCATACCTCTGAAACCATAAGCCAAAATAAAATCTTTTCCCCTTTTAAATTGATTATCTCAGTTATTTTGTGATATCAACGGAGAGCTAACAATTTTAACCCTGATCCAGGATTCAGTACTGGTTCATTTATTTGTTCATTAATAACCAATTCATTAGTTATGCTATTTTATCTCCTTTCCTTTGAAACAGTTTTTCAATGAAATTTTTTCAAGTACTGTATTTATCTAAATTAACATGAAGGTGTCATAGTAGTCTTTAACTTCCTATTGATGTCTATTGGAGCAATGAAGATAAGCTCTCTTTCATTTTGTGTATTTGTTATTTGTCTACGGTCTTGTTTTTTTTGGATTAGTCCAGCTTAGAGTTTGCTAATTGTCTTTTCAAAGAACAAAACTTTGTCTTGTTTTCTTTCTACTGTTTATTTTCTGTTTCATTAATGATGCTTTTATTATTTTCTGCTTCCTTTGAATTTATTGTGCTCTTCATTTTCTAGTATTTGGAGGTAATGTGTTAGGCCATTGATTTTAGACTTTTATAATTCTCAAATATAGGCCATTAAAATTACAAACTTCCCCTTTTCAACTTTAGTTTTATCCTGACTTTTTATATTGTATCATTTTCATTTATTTTGATATATTTTATAATTTCCAGTGTGATTTCTTCTGTGACCCATGGATTATTAGAACATGTTTAATTTTCAAACATTAGAGGATTTTCTAGGCATTTTATTGTTATTTCAGATGTCATTGTGGTCAAAAGATATGCTGAATGATTTCAACATTTTACTTTCATTCAGATTCATTTTATGGCCCAACTTATGACATGTCTTATTGTATTACTACCTGTGCTTGAAGGTGTTGGGTTTACTGTTCTGTGAATAGCAAGCAATTAGGTCAAGATTGTTGCTAGTATTATTTAAATATATGCCTTTAATGAATTTTGTCAAGTTATTTTATCAGTTACTGAAAAAGATATGCTAAAAATTTTAGCTAATTGCTTGAAAAATTGTCTGTTACTTTAATTTTGTTAGTTTTTTGGTTCATGTATTTGAATCCATTACAAGATCTTAAGATTTTTTTTTATCATCTTGTCACATGAAATTTTAATATTTATGATCATATCATTATCTTTTGTCTCTAAAAAAGTCCACTTGGTCTTGAAATCTACTTACTCTGACATTAGTATTGCCACTTTAGAGGGTTTGTGAATCTGTGTCTCTATGTGTGTGTGTGTGAGAGAGTATGGTGCCAGGGAATCAGGTTGCTTATGCTTGCTGTTGCATGGTATATATTTTTTCTCACACATTTACCTATTAGTTTTAACTACATTCATAAATTGTCATACAGTATGATTCTGGGTAATCCTTTTTGGCTGCTTTTGTTTAAAGATTTATCCCAAAAGTATGCTGTATAGTTTCATTTGAGTACATATAATTTTGTAAGATTCAATTGCATGTATACATTTATGACTCTTCTAAGCTCATGTTTGTAAGATTCATCAAGATTGTTGTTTATACTTGTGATTCTTTTCATTACTTATATTATTCTACTGTATAAATTTGCCACAATTCATTCATTTTATTGCTTATAGATATTTGTTTCCAGTTTGTTAATATCTTGAAAAACGCTGTTATGAACATTATTGTACGTATTTCATGGTGTGCTATCAAACACATTTCTGCTGAGTTTATCTATAGAGAGAATTGCTGGACTATTTATTAGATAATGCCAAATTGCTTTCAAAGTGAAAGTACCTATGTATATTCCCCTAGCAGGTTTGAGTCTTGGTGATTTATTTCCTAATCCTTATTTTCAGAATTTTTAATTTTTGCTAATCCTATAGTTGTGAAATATATACCCCATGATTTTAATTTGTGGGTTTTTTTTTCTGAAAACAATTGAGATTTAGATTTCTTTCCATACTTATATATTTGTTTCCTCTTTTGTAAAGTGCCCTTTTCAGTCTTTTTTTTTTCCCATATAATATGTATCAAGGGCATAGACTCCTCACTTTCACCTACAAATGTCTGATTATTGGCTAAAAGCAGGAATAAAGATTTGGTATCTCTGTTTCCATTTTGCATCCAACTCTTTTCCTCTAAGTCACCTTGGATTCCAGGAACAAGGTCTGATTCTATAACCATCTTGTGATGAGTTGAAGTTACCCTCCAGGCAACAGTAACTTTCTTAATTGAGAACAAGGCCTTGTCTGACCAATCCTGAGGTAGTGATGGACTAGGCCATACCTAGTCAAGATCACATGCTTTTGGCCACTTTGAAAAGCACCCAACTATACAAATCCTAACCCTTGCCTTGTCTTAATTCCTCTTTCTAGGAAACCTCAAAATCACTGACAGACCTTGGAAGTTAAATTTCTTTTCATGCTTTTCACCTTTCCTGTTTGGCTTTTGGGCAAGTGGCTGAATCTGATTTGTTGGATTCCCAGAGTGAGGCCTTTACCCTAAGACACCAGTAACAAATATTTGTTTGATATTTTTATAATTTTTTTGGGGGGGACATGTTTATATATTCTAGCTAATAATTCTTCACCAGTATTTTGTGTAGCATAATTTGGTTGCAAATTTGTAGCTTGTGTTTCCAGGTTTTTTAAAGGAATATTTGGCTGATTAGAAGTCCTTAAGTAGACAGGCACGGTGGTGCATGCCTTTAATCCCAGTGGCTTTGGAGGCTGAGGCAGGACTATTACAAGTTCAAAGCCATCCTCAGCAAAAGTGAGACACTAAGCAACTCAGTGAGACCCTGTCTCTAAATAAAATACAAAATAGGGATAGGGATATGGCTCAGTGACTGAGTGCCCCTGAGTTCAATCCCTGATACCCCCCCCCAAAAAAAAAGTACTTAAAGAAGTTAAATTTACTAATTGTTTCCTTTCAGTTTGTACTTTAAAAATGCGGTCCATCACCTCATATAAGACCCACTACTGTGTGTGTGTGTGTGTAGTTGTGGATTAACCTTTATTTTTATTTATTTATTTATATGTCGTGCTGAGGATTGAACCCAGTGCCTTACACATGCTAGGCCCTACCACTGAGCCACAACCCTAGCCCCAAGACCCAATACTTTAATGGAGTTTATCCTTATATTTTGTTGTTATTTCACTAGCTGCCTCAAAAGTCTCTGAATTAGATGAGGAAGGAGAAAGAACTTGGAAATTTGGTGTTCCCCAAATTCTGAAAGTTTTAATGAAGACTTAGAAAAAGTATTTTGCTCCCCATTACTGTGGCCACATTTGTAGTTCCCCACTAGTATGGCCTTGGGAAAGAAAGTCTTTGCAAATTCAGAATTATTCAGTAGTTCTTTATTTGTAGAGGACAGGTATGCCCAAAGAATGTCAGTAGAGGTAAACTAACAAAAACTGTCTATAAAGAAAATTAATATGTGAATAAAATGTGGAGTCTATCCCTAAGACTAAGAGATTTCAAGAGAATATAAAAAGAAAAGAGGGCAAAGGGAGGGGGCTAGGTTCACTAAAGTTTAAAAATTAATAAGAAACTAGAATCAGGTGGTAGATAAGCTGATGATGTTAGCTCTTGCAAAACACAGTTGAGATTTTGGCCTTCAGGGCAACTGGGTAACTGTGCTTTTCCTTTACTGCTGGAAAAGAAGGCTCAAGAGGAAGGGGAAAAAAAAGGTATTTTGCTTTGGATTTAGGAGTGTTTCTTCTGGGCTGATGGGAAATAGGTCAAAATCTCAGCTTGAATTAGAAATACAAATCAGGTTATTTGTTCCAGTGTTTGGAATTTAGGAGTTTATGAGGACAAATAGTCTCTCTGCTCCTTTTATAATCTCAGAGAGCTGTGGAGTTACCCAAGAGTGCTCAGTAAGAGTGTCTTCAGTCAAGATTTTTCTTAGAAAGAATGTAAATACAAAATTGCTATGAATGAGGATACTCAGAGTATATTTTTAAGGAAATAAAAAGTTATCAGAAATCACTTTATCTTTTCTGTCCCCATCAATATTTCTCCCTCTTTTTAACAAGTATTTTCTAGAACATAGAAGAAACCATTATAGTCTAGAAAACTAAATCGTGGTCCTATTTATAAATATTTTGATAGAAAGGTGACTTCTTCCTTTCTTCCTTTCTTTCTCCCTTCCCTTCCCTTCCCTTCCCTCCCCTCCCCTGCCCTCCCCTCCCCTCCCCTCCCCTCCCCTGCCCTCTCCTCCCCTGCCCTCCCCTCCCCTCCCCTCCCCTCCCCTCCCCTCCCCTCCCCTCCCCTCCTAACCCAGGGCCTTGTGCACACGAAGCAAATGTTCTCCACATCCCCAGTCAGCAATTTTATTTTAGTGAGTGACATGTTAGAATTACATTTTGTGAAAATATATGTTACATCTATTTATACAACTCAGAAATGCTTTCCGGTAGCTAAGGGTAATCATCATGATTAAAAACATATCAAGAAAACAAGTATGAGTTAATTTCTGTTTGGGTACACGAGACGACATATAATATTTAAATAGAAGCTTAATGGGTGATATATGGAAGGAAATACTAGACCTTAAGCTTAGTTAAAACAGGACTGTACCTAATCTTTCAGTGACTATCAAATATAGATCCTTGATAAATTTTTGTTGATCTGTTAATCAATTTGGCTAAGAGTAGGAGATATGAATTCCATTCCTGGCTTTGCCATGTATTATTGTGTGAACATGTTTTTTCTTGAATATTTTTTCTTGAATATTTTCTTGAATATTGTAACAAATGCAATATGATTCTTTTGAGCTATAAACTTGTTGTAACCTCAGGAAACAGAAGCAATGTTTTATTCATTCAATTCTTATTCTCAGCTCTTCTGTCTCAATATGCTCATCCTTACTAGCATTTTTTCATGTCTGTCTATTTATCTGTCCCTCCATCCATCTATCCACACACATACACACGGCCCTCAGCTGATCAATTTTTGGTTCTCCCCTCTCTACTAATATTTCCTAGAATCCCTTAAAAATAAACTACTGGTTCTTGAGTTGTTCAATCAAGGTCAGCTTCTGGAGAAACCCAGAATAACATACACAGTAAGTTCTTCCTTGACCCACCCTTCAGCCTTCAGTGTCTCATTCTTGAACAACTCAGATATCATATTCATTCCTCAAACCTGCTATACCCAGATTCTGCCTTCCCTTCACCATATTTTTTCTCGAAAAGATCACAAGGATGAACAACATACAGCATATCCAGTGGTGGTTTCAGAACTGAACTTGCTTGAAATATCAATTGATAGTAAATAAATGACCTTTCCTTTAGCCTCCTCATCCCTCTAATATAGGCTTTGATCTTATACAAGTCATTGTAGGAACTGGTTTAACAGTCTGAAAGACCGTTATCTTTGCATCTGATATTGGAGTTTTGGAGCTTGAAGTATTCCAGGCAATTTTGAAGGAAGGGTGGATGGAGAAGAGAGAGAGGGAAGGCTTTTGTCCACAAAGCATGAGTTTTGGAGCTTAAAGTATTCTTGCTGCCCCTGGCCTTGTGAATAAGTGCCTGCAAGAGGGGGTTGTACCCTTCCTCACAGAACTAAATTTGTAAGACTTTTAATATATTTTGTTTTCAATATCATTCTGTTAAAAGTATCTTCCCATTTTCTAGTTATTTCTTCTTTGACCCATGCATTGTTTAGGGCAGTCATTTTAAGTGCTCAGTAATCAGAGATTCAAACACTTTGTTAGGTCATTTTCTACATTCAGTGTCCTACGTTCTAAGTTTCTACGTCCAGTCCTCTACATTCTAAGCAAAAATCAGTACGCTGGTTTCTTTAGAAAGAGTTAATATTCTGAAGTTTTGAGGTATAGTGTTTTATAAGTGTCAATTAGATAAAGTTGGTTGCAAGTGTTTAAATCTTCTGTATTGTACTAATTTTTTTTTAAAAAAATGAGCTTAAATTACTGAGTGTTAAAATCTTCAATTATGTGAATATTTTTTGGTGCATGCATTTTGAAACTCTTTGTTATTGCAGAGTACATATGTGTTTAGAATATTTTGGATAAACTGTTTCTTATGAAACATCCTTCATTTTCTCCAACTATCTTAATATATAGCTTGAGATATATTAATAAATATGTAATTATATAAAACATTATCTAAGTCGCTAAATATAGCCCCACTAGTTTCTTTTGCTCAATGTTTGTGTTGCATGAATTTTCTTCCCTTTTACTTTTATCTGTAAATCTTTACAATGTGTTTCTGGTTTTTGAACTGGTCTGACAACATGTGTCCTCAAATTGGAGTTTTTAGTACACATATATTTAATGAAATTATTAATATAATCGGGTTTAAATCTCCAGTGTTGGTATTTTGTTTTCTAGTAACCTTATTTATTATTTATTCCTTTATTCCTCCTTTCTTGTTGTGGCAGATTGTATTTCCAAAGATTGCAAATGGCAGCACAAATACGCATCTCATCCCACATCCTTTTTTTATTTCACAAAATGTGACTAATATTTGTCCCACTGCTTGTAGAAGCCTATGTCCTTCCACTTGAATTTTAATGGTGGCTTCTGACTTCTCCAGCCAATATAAAATGACAGAGATTATACTTTTACCTGGCTCTATCTTTCTTGAAATATTTGCCCTTATAACACACCATCCTGTGAGGAAACTCAAACTAACCTCTGTAGAAAGATCACAGTGAGGCTCACATATAATGAAAATTATGTGAAAGAACTCCCAAATAGGTAAAAGAATGATTCTCAGATGATTTTATTCCCTTGCCTTTGAGTCTTGCAGTGGAAATACCAGACATTGTGACACAGTGAGCGATAAAATGACCTCATGATAAGCCAGCACATTGCAATTTCTGAAAAGAGTTGTTGTCAGACTCAGGTCCACAATGCTCTTCACATTTTTGCATTTCTAGCTCAGGGGCTTCTATTTTTAGGCCTCTTTTCAGACTTTTGATCAAGTCCAATTTCCAAGTTTTGTCAGGCACCTCTGCTGAGGCCTCCATATGCCCTGAGGAAGGGGAAAATTTATTTTCCCAATTCCTAAACCTTCCCCTCCACTTCCTTGCCCCAGGGGGTCTATAAAATTTCCAGAGCCTTTTATTTGGTACTCCCTCCACCTTGAGATGGCCTCTGATTCTGGGCTGATCCCTTGACCTTCTTCCTGCATTGCCTGAGCACTTTCTCTAGTTCAGACTTTTGCTATGATTGATGGCTTAATCCTTTTGGTTTTAGCTTGTTGCTTTAATTGGCTGCTGGACAGAGGAGCAGGCAGCTTAGCTCTCCCTTTCTTTCCTAGCTCAGCTGAACTTCTGACAGGTCTTTTAAGTTATCATAGTCTACCTGCAAATAATTTTTTTAAACTTGAAAAAACAGTGAAAGAAGATTCTTACCACAAGAGAATTCTACTAATCCCACTTTCACCTTTTTGTCATTTCTACATCTTATACTCTTTTATTATTTTAATGTTAAACAATCTTTTAATTACATTTAAATACACACATGCATACACATATGAGGAAATTTTGAAAAAGGACTTTCATATTTGCTCAGATAACTACATTTTTGGCTCTTTATTTTCATCTTTCCCAAACAGATTAAGTTCTCTATCTGGGATAATTCCCTGCAATATTTGAGCATTTCTTGAAGTGCAGGTTGCCTACATAATTTCTCAGAGGTTTCCTGTAAATAACTTTAGTTTCCCTTCATTTTTGAAATATATTTTTGTTAGATAAGGCATTTGAGTGTTTTAAGTTCTTTAAAATTTCTTGTCTTCTGGCTTTTCATTGTTTCAAATATTATTTATATTAGTCATTCTCATAAATGTAATGATTCTATTTTTCTCAGCTGCTTTTAAAATTTGTTCTTTATATTACCAGTTTGACTGTAATGTAATTGTTGTGGTTTTCTTGGCTTTTGTCCTCTATCAAATTGCTTGCAACTGTGGCATGGTGTTTTTCAACAAATTGGGGGGAATTTCAGCCATTGTTTTTTCAAGTGTGTCTTCTGTATCTCTCTTCTGTGTCTAATTAGTGTTTAATATCGTCCCACACATCTCAAGTGTTCTGGTCTTCTTTTACACTCTTCTTTTTCTCTCTCTCTTTGTACTTTAGTTTTGCTACTTTCAATTGTGTTGTCTTACTTTGATTGGTCCTTTACTCTTTCATTTTCTGTCTCATAATTCCAATATCTGGGCCATTTCTGTTTCTACTCTACTGATTGTTTTCTCTTATAATCATGAGTTGATTTTAAAACTTCTTTTGTTCCTCATAATTTTTAAAGAATTGACTCCTGGATATTTTGCATAAAAATAATGACTGAGAGAAGCACACACTTGTAATATATCTACTCTGAGGCTGAGGCAGAGGATCACAAGTTCAAGGCCAGCCTTGGCAATTTAGGCATAGCCTGTCTGAAATTAAAAGGTATGGGAATGTAGCCCAGTGGTAGAGTGTTTGCCTAGCATTCCCTTCCCCAAATCTGAATTCTCAGCACTGAAAAAATAATAATGATGACTAAAAATAAATAAATAAATAAAGACTTTCCTCCAGGAAAGGATTTTTGTTTGTTTGTTTTTATTTATTCTGTCAGGAAGTGAAAATTAGGGGCTAAAACAGGTTGATCTGTAGTTGAGCTGAATCTGGGCTTTGTGTGGTCCAGTGCACCATTGGTTTCTAAAGTTTTCATTGTGGATTGAATTTTTCTCATCAGAAGAGCCTGGGGTCTCAGCATGAAGGAACATCTGGATATATCTTTGTGCTTTATGGCCATGCTAGCTTTTCAAACTAGGGAATTCTGATTTGCAGTTCTTCTGGAAGAAGAGTCACTAGGGGTTTTTTGTTGCAGTTATGCTTCCTGAGTGTGGGGACATCTATCTCTGTCCTTCTCCCCTCAACCTTTGGAGTGCAGCAGCCTTAACTTATACAAAGGCCTGCATTGCCTCAGAGTTTATCTCAGCTCCCAGCTTGCCTCCCTGCACTCAGTCTTTGATGCTCTGTCCTTGAGCATGTGATGCAGTCCTACAGAAAGTCAGCAGATGGAGAAAGTCTGTGGTTAGAGTTTCTCAGAATTTTAATCTGTCAAACTAGCCTCCACATATTCATTAAAAGTCCATTAAATGTTCTGTTGATTTCTCACTTTTCTCCATGGGGTTTCTTTCTTTCTGCTTTATCATAATTGAAAATCAGCATGTAGGAGAGAAAATTTCTTATCTCCTATGAGTAGTGCGTCACTTGCTGGTGTTCACTTCATTTGGATTCTTGGCATTCTCAGCAATCCAATGAGTTAAAATGAAACAAAGTCAAAAACTAAATGAACTTTGGTTTTTTAGTTTATTCAGCTAGTTATAATTAATAGAGAGAGAAGAGTGGTCACTCTTGTGGCTTTCTCCAAATTAACCAAAAGATTAATTTTTAAAAGTGAGATGGTAAAAAGTTCAGTAAGACCTCTGTGTCCCTGAACGTCTTGTCAGCTTCTAGTTTCGCTTAAGAACTGCTAAATCCTAAATACAAAGTGGTAGATATTTTTACTCTAGGAAAAAATACACACATCAGCTTTGTTTTTGAAAGATTTTACTGTAGTTTGAAAAGGTCCTCCATTTTTTAGTGCAATTATAGGTAAATTCTTCGATGTTAGACATTCTGTTTACAGGGTTTGGAGAGAGGATTTGTAATGGAGCCAGCTGTTCTATTTAGAGACATATTCAATAAATCATTCTGTTTTCAATGCTGCCTCTCAGTTTTATAATCCATTATACCTTATTTTTCAAGAGTTCCCACACGACAAATTGTGATATGTCCTTGAAGTACTGACATCATTCATGTGCATTTGGACTGCTGCTTCCTCAACCCTGATTCATTATTATAAAACTTATCGTCTTGCTTTTTGTCTTTTAGAAATTTGTTGAAAGCCCTCAGGTATTTTGCATTAGAAGATTACAATAGGATATGCTAAACCACTGGAGACTTAAAACTGAATCCTAAGAGGTCGGACTCCAGGTCTAGTTCACCATTCATTAACTTTATTAACTTATTTTATTCCTTCTTTTTTCTTTCAGTTTTGAGGTTTTGTTGAAGATTTTCCTAAAGAATTATCTGAAATTGCCACATAGCAGAAATGGTTCAGCTGACAGGTACTCCTCTAAGTGCACTTGTTGATGAGCCGGTGCGTATCCGGATTACAGGCCTGACTCCTTTTCAGATTGTGACTCTTCAGGCATCACTGAAAGATGAGAAGGAGAACATGTTTTATTCTCATGCCTACTATAGGGCCAATAAAGTTGGTGAGGTGGACTTGGAACATGATTCTGCGCTTGGAGGTGACTATGTGGGAGTCCATCCTATGGGTCTCTTCTGGTCCTTGAAACCTGAAAAGCTATCAACTAGACTATTGAAAAGAGATGTGATGAATAGCCCTTTCCAGGTCCAAATAAAACTTTGTGACCTAATGTTACCACTAGAAAATCAAGTTACTAGTACCTCAAAGGTCAGCCTGACTTTGGAAAGGTGGTATGTGGCACCTGGTGTCACACGGATCCAGGTGGAGGAAGGCCGACTTCGAGGAGCCCTCTTTCTACCTTCTGGTGAGTTGAATTACTGTTGTTATTATCCTTGCACTTCTTCTTTTGAATACTTAATCCTTCTAGCAATTTAGTTTTGATGTGGATAATACATAGAGCTCTCCTTGCCTTCCTTAGAATCAGAGTTAACTTTAGGACATCAAAACAAGAATGTGCTAATATTACACTCCAACTCTGAGCCTGGAGCTTGTCTAAGGATATGACTAATATAGTTAATGGAATCCCTACATTGTGGGGGTTTCCAAAGTTTTGGATTTATACTAAATTTATCTGCATTATAGCCTGACTATTCTGAAGACTCTTATCTTGATGTCACAGAAACTGTGTCCCAGCACCTTTGGGGGCTCTATCATGTTGCATTTCAGTTTAATGTTATTGCATTATTGTCACAATAAGCTGGTGATGTGATGGATTGAAAGACTGCAACAAATGAATATGATGCAAAGAAACTTTATTCCCATTAGTCCATAAATATTGCATATTTATAAAATATTCCATAAATCAGATAATATAACATTCTTCCTAATGGCCATAAAACTTACCAGAATACAAATTATTTCCCACAGTGATCTCCTCATACCAGTAAACAGTTTTAAATATCTGTTGGTCAGAGTTTATTTTGACTCTGAATGAAGCAAAGATAGTTCCCAGAAGACTTCACCAGACTGAGGTTTCTGATCTGTTTGAGGCCTACTGCCTCAAACAAGTGCTTTTATTTGGGACATAGCCATCACCTCATCAGAATATGTTGCCTTTATTTAATCTTTATAGAACTGAGATGGTGTTTTAGTCAGCTTTTTCTCTGCTATGACCAAAAGACCTGAATAGAACAATTTTAGAGGAGGAAGAGCTGGTTTAGGGCTCAGAGGTCTCAGTTCATAGATGGCCAATCCCATTGTTCTGGACCTGAGATAACGTAGAACATTAACACAGAAGGGCATGATGGGGGACAGCATCTCAGGACAAGGCACTAGGAAGAAACAAGCAACAGCTCCACTCTCCAGGACAAAATATATATATACCCTAAAGTTATGTCCCCAGTGACCCACCTCCTTCAGCACACTCTACCTGTCTACAGTTACCATCCAGTTAATCCTTATCAGGGGATTAATGCACTGCTTAGATTAAGGCTTTCATAGTCCAATCATTTCACCTCTAAACTTTCTCACACTAGAGTTTTTTGGGGACGCCTATTATCTAAACTATAACAGAGGGCTTGAGGACCCTTGATGTATTAAGGTTGATTTCTGGGAACATAGAGTTAGAGGTAGAGTAGAAGGAATAAATCTTCCCTTTTCAAATTTGCCATGACCCATGTACTTGTTTGGATAAATTGGAATTTTATATAGCCAGTAATTAGCATATAGATCACTTTATTGTATACAGGACCAGGAAGTAAGTAGCACAAAATTTTGTTTCTTTAGCACTCCACCCCTGTTAAAAATTTGTGTATTGATACAGTTCTGCCATGTTGGGATGGTGTGCTGGTTCAGGATGTACTGTTTGTGAACCCTTTAGACATTGAATAATACTAGATTTTCCACTTGAGGTGTTTGTTCTATGGGAACACTGAAGGGTGAGTTGTGTGGGCCATAAAAAGATTGAGTTGGGTCTCAAAAACATTTCTCAACTGCAACATTCTTTCTAGATAAGGTACTCAGTACTATTAATAGTTCTTCCCTTTCCTTCCAAGCAGAATATGAAAGAAAACATCCTTATTCATCTACTCAAATGGCATTTTAAAACCAAGCGATATTAAGTTATCATTTCTTTCTTTCTCAAAGTGAATATAGTAATTTTTAAAAATTCCTAATACTCATTTAAATCAAATCACTCCTTTTAAATGTGTATGGTACCTGTCTTCCATAGCTAAAATCCTATATCTAACAATAGAATTCTCCCAGTAAATGCACTATAAATTTCTTTTAATGTATGGACTCCCTCAGAAAGGGAGTGTAGAATGATTCTCTTACCATGTCTCCTTTTTACCAAGTGTTAGGGAGTGGGGAATAATGAGCATTACTTAGTGAAAGAGTTCGTCATTTACATCTGCTTAGGTGGGAGATTTCATTACTAAGTAGCAGATTAGTGTAACTGAGCAGTATCAAGCCAGGATGGTAGCAAAAGTAATCTTTAACAAAAAATATTTTTGAGTCATGTGCTTCCTTGAGAACCCAGTTAAATCTCTGGATTCTCATGTTAGTTAGCTTTTCATTACTATAATAATATACCTGACATGGTAAATGTATAAAGAAAAGAGTTTTATTTTAGGTTTCAGTCCCTAATCGATTGGTCCTGTTGTTCTGGGCAAAGCAGCACATTCTGGCTGGAATATATGGTGGAGAAAAACTGCTCACCATGTGGGAAGCAAAAGACAAAGAAAGGAAGGAGCTGGGGTCCCTTCAAAGGCATGCCCTCAATGACCTGAAGACCTCCTGTTATTCCATCTTGTCAAGTTTCTACCATCTCCCAATACCATCACTCTTGGATCAAGCCTTTACCACATGCTTGTCTAAACTATAACATTTCTCATCAGTAAAATGCACACTTAAACATATATTCTACTTTTGCATATAATTTTAGGACCTTCTAAATTTTCCTGAGGTCTGGAAAACTTGTACCTTTTATGTACCTTTTATGGATTAAGAAGTACTGGCCCAATTTTCTGGTTTTCTTTACTCTAAGACTATGCAAATGGTTCCCTTATCAATAGGCCATAATTCAGTCCCAGTTACAAGGCTGAAAATTGGGGGATTCAATTTAAAAATTTATACATTAATTTCAAAATTTCTATTGCATTTCTCCCTTATGGGTTCATATTTTTATTATCTTTTCCTCATCCTTCATACACAAACATGTTTTGTTTTATTTTATTTTATTTCTTTTTCAGGAGAGGGCCCTTTCCCAGGAGTAATTGATTTGTTTGGAGGTTTTGGTGGACTATTGGAACACCGGTCCAGTCTCCTTGCCAGTCGTGGCTTTGCCTCATTGGCCTTGGCTTACTGGGGCTATAAAGACCTGCCTTCCCAACTACAGAAAATAGATTTAGAGTATTTTGAAGAAGCTTCCAACTTTCTCCTGAGACATCCTAAGGTAATTTTATCTCTTTAGTAAGTTTTAGTCCTAGTTTTTTTAAATAACCATAATATTCTGTTGCTTCTCTTAACTTCCTATTAAGATTCTCCCTCAGTGAATCCCAAATTCTGTTACTTGCCCATATTATTCACTTGACTTCTCATTCAGTTTATTTTGCTCAGAAAAACAAAATGCGTAGGAAGTTATCCTGTGTCCAAAAGGCATTGGCTTTGAAGTTAGACAGAAATAAGTTATATTTCTAGCTTTGTCTCATTTGGTTCAGGGAATTTGTGTAAGTTACTTAGTGTTTCTTGACCTGTTAAATAATCTTATAATGATACTACTTTATAAAGCTATAGTGAAATTTAAAGGCTATTATCGAAAACAGGGTTCTTATTATAAAGTACTTGATAATGTAGCATTGTAGTCAATATAGTATTATAGTACTTGACAGTACTAAATACTCAATTATTATTGTTATAATTTTCTCATCACCATTTTTACCTAGACAACTACTATGCATTTTTTTGAAAAATGGGTCTGAGTCTTTATTACTTGAGAGGACTTGAACATAATACTTTAGTACTAGTACTCTGATTGTAGTCCAATCTACATACCATCTTGGAATCTTAAAATTTATACTTTGCTACTATAATAAGGGTGGCACTTATTATTCCTTGTGGATTGCCTACTATTTTTTTCTTTAATAAGAATTAAACTAAAATTAAATGTAACTAGTATATAGTTTTCATGTAAAGATCACCAATATAGAATCAGGTTTGCAATAATAAGATAAGCAACAATTACTGATAATTTACTAATGTACTGAAATTTTAAATGGCTATTTTTGATGCATTAAATGGAATTGTCCTTGAACTACCAGATAGGCAATGTTATCATTATGCCAGCCCTTTGCTTGACTTGGATGAGAAATAAAGAGATTATATGATTCTGATTTTCCACTTCCTTAGTCTGGTTCCCCTTATACTTGCTACATGACTTTGCTGTTTTGACATTGCTGTTTTTGCAATGTCAAAAAGATAGCTAGTTATGACTATTAATCTAGGCCTAGAAACCAAACTTTGTTCCTAGGCCCTGAGTGCTTCCATTAATGCTGCTTTACAATATCTCTTCTGCTAAATGATAAATCAGAGACCTTTCAATTCCTGATAGGAATTGTTGATTTTAAGTGACTTTTGAAAACTTGAAATTCCCTGATCCCAAATTGGTGACAGAAGTTTTAGCAAGAATTACTGTTCTTCCAGGGATCAGAAAAAAAGTAGATAAAGTCTGCATATATTTGAGTCACATTTTTTAGTTCGAGTATGTTATAATTGCTTTTGGTTTATCTTCGATGGCCAAATGCATTGAGTTCCCATCTCTCCTTGCCATAACTGTGACTATCTTCCATATTAAGACATAGAATTTCAGAAAGGAGGAGCCCAGATTGGGAAAATGGAAAGTTTAGTAAAGGATATTGAGTTTCAGTAAGAAAAAAGAATAAATTCTGGTGTCTATTGTATAGTTAATAATGCATTGCATATTTCAAAATTGCTAAAGGAATAGATTTTAAATGTTCTCAACACACAGAAAGATAAGTTTGTGAAGTTGTGAAGTGATGAATATGTTAACTACCCGAATCTGCTCTTTCCAACTGTACCTCATAAATGTATATAATTGTTATGTGTCAATTAAAAATGAAAATTAAAAAAGGATTTCAAATCTTTGAGATATCCTTTAACTGATTCAAACCACTTTTTTAGTGTGTGACATGGGAAATAGGGAGAATACATTCCTCATTCTGTTTTTTTTGGTTTTTTTCCCCCTTATCTTATTTCTCACATTTCTATCAGCTGGCCACAAGTGGTATTTTTATTCATGTTTTTCTAAATAGTGGGAAACCCCAAACATTTAATTGATAAAATTTCCTGAAAATTCAGAAGACCAATTAAGAAGAGAAAGATAAAAAGATGTTTCTCTTTGAAACTCTGCAAGCAGCCAGGGCTCAAACACAATCAAGGCTGTATTTTGTGCCACAAAGAACTATCTTGCCTTGAGCTCCTTCTTTGCACTCCTGTACCTAGCCAATGATTGAGAGCTAGCTATACATTCTACACTTTTAAATAACTTGGAACCATGTAGTTTCCTTTTCATTTCCACCGGTGTCCCCTTTTGTTCAGACACCATCACTTCTTGCCTATGCTATTGTAGTAAGTTTTAGTTTTTCTGCCTCTATTTTTTTCAAATTAAAGTTGCAAGATTAGCCTTTTGAGAGCACAACTGTTTGCCAGGCTTCCTAGCATTGTTAGACAAACTTTCTATGCTCTGAATTCTGCATATTTCTTCAGCTCTACCTTATGCTCATCTGTAAAACCTGGCCTAATACTGCTCTTTAGTTAGGAAAAGAGTCAAGGCTTGCTGGGCACTTCTTTCAGAAGTACTCACTGTCATGTTGCTATTTTCTTTTTCAGACTTATTCTGATTTTTTCCCACCTTATTCTCTAAATTCAAGTAATGAAGAACTACCCTGTGGTTCCCTACATTCATTGCTCTTTGTTGCCTCTGAGTTCTCACATGTGTTCCTGTCATGGAAAATCTGTTTGGGCTACATTTCCCAGAAAAGTGGCTGTTGGTGGCCTAATAATATCAACATAAAGAATTTTATTCTCTCATTTAACAGATCAGAAGAGAGGTGATTCAAATCAGTGAAGTGATCAAGGAAACTGAAATGATTTTTCTGTAATTTTCTTACCTTACTCTCTGGGTCACAAAGTGACTGTGGCAGTTTTAGGCATACTTAATGCCTAAACATGCCAGCATCGTAAGATGGAAAGAATGGTCAGAAACACAGGCTTTCAAATCATGATTATGTATCATTTTACATGGGGATAAAAAAAGCCCTTAGGTATAATATATTGGCCTTACAACAGAGGCTGAAAAAGGATGTAGCAAAGAGCAATAAGTTCAAACACATTAGAATTTATCTCTTGGGACTGGATACATTGCTATGCCACACAAAATCAAGGCAGCATTAGCTCTGAAACTGTAGTGAATGATTCTGGTATAGGTAACCTAATGATGCCTGCTACACTCAGCATGGAATTCTACTCCTTTTTGGCTCTCATTTTTTTTTTTTTTTTACATGAAGACTCAATGCATAGTCCATTTCCTCTGAAAGTCTTTCTTTGATCCTGCAGGGAGTTCCTTGGTGGCAAGAGATTGAGCCTTTTCTCCCTGGGGCCCTCACTGTTTGGCATAGGGTGGATGATCTAAAAATGCTTGTTTGATAATTGATAAGGAAAAAGAAAACTGAGCCAAACTCATTTGTGAAATTTTTTTGCAAACAAAGCAAGCTAGAGTCCTTGGTTCAAATTTCATGCTTTATCCTACTGACCCATCCTCTTTCTCAGTCTCTTCCTCTAGGATGCCCATTCTTTTGAACTTTTAGAATTGGTACAACAAAGTTTATTAATCAATTATACCCTGATTCATATTATTCACAATAGTACATGCATTTTACTTATTTTCCCTAAGACATTGATATTTCTTTTTTTTTAAAGATAGAGGAGAGAGAGAGAGAGAGAGAGAGAGAGAGAGAGAGAGAGAGAGAGAGAGAGAGAGAGAGAATTTTTAATATTTATTTTTTAGTTCTCGGTGGACACCACATCTTTTGTTGGTATGTGGTGCTGAGGATCGAACCCGGGCCGCATGCCAGGCGAGCGCGCTACCGCTTGAGCCACATCCCCAGCCCCATTGATATTTCTTGAGGGCATTTTAAACTCAGAATCAAACACAATGCTGAATCCATAGTATTTAGTCAGTAAAGCTCAATACGTTTTTAAAGGAGTATCTCCTTGAATGCACATTCTATCTTACAGAACTCTACACATGAGGTGTGAGTATATTTGCTTTGTTTGCATTGGTCACTGAAGCTCTTTGGTTGTCTAAGATGATGGGTTTTCCTAAATGAAGGGTAGAATAACATCTCATTTTTGTTATTTTCAGATCTTTGGCCCAGGCATTGGGGTAATTGCTACATCCAAAGGAGCAGAGATTGCACTGTCTATGGCTGTTCACCTAAAACAAGTCACAGCCACCATACTTATAAATGGGCCAAGCTCCATTTATGGCTTTCCACATGTATACCATGGTCATACCTATCAGCCTATACCCTATTCTATACAGTTTCTATCCACCAATGCTTTGGGGTTTATAGAGTTTCATGGCATTTATAAGGAAATTGGAGTTGAGCCTAGCCAGTCTTTTCTTCCCATTGAAAAGGCCCATGGGCACTTCCTCTTCATTGTGGGAGAAGATGATAAAAATACCAATAGCAAAGAACATGCAAAAAAAGCCACAGAATGGTTAAAAAGACATGGGAAGAACAACTGGACCCTGCTATCTTATTCTGGGGCAGGCCATTTGATAGAGCCTCCCTACTCTCCCCTGTGCTGGGCGTCAAAGATACCCAATGTTTCCACACCTCTCCACTGGGGAGGAGATGTTATTGCACATGCAGCTGCACAGGAACATTCTTGGAAGGAGATCCAGAAATTTCTCAGGAGGCACCTCATTCCAATGGTGACCAGTCAACTCTGAGAAGACTACATATTCCTGGGAAATAGAGAAGAAAATCTCTTCATGAGCATCTCTTGATTTTCATTGAGGAAGACCTTTGATCTCTTACTGTTAAGAGGGAAGTTGTAACAAAAAAAGGGCAGGAGGAGTGGGAATGGTAAAGTCTTAATTTTTGAAAGGGAAATGGTTTCCACTGAACCAAATATTATACACTGAGAATCTCTTATTTGTAGAAATAATCTATGCCTCTACCTGCCCTGAAATAGTCATCATTTTAGCAATTCTCAATCATAGAAATTGTCAAGGGAAAATTTACCAACAATGAACCATAGACATGAAGAACAGATATGAAGAATCAGATGCTGACATCTATTTCCTAAAACTCAAATATTTGTAGATCCCTCATAGCTCATTAAAAATATACTCATAGCTCATTGTTGCTTTGTTGTTATTGGGAGGCTCGAGCCAGATAAAGAATGTGTTATTTTAAGGCAATGTGAAAGTTTATTATGGATGTAAGATCATTGAATCAGTCTACAATAAAAAATTCAACAAAAATTAATGAAATTAAATAAAATTATTTTTATGTCTGAACATGTACAGCATGTTGGCATTCTCAACAATGAGAAAGCAGAAATTTGAGATTCATAGACTTGCAATTCAGGGAGGTAGCCATAATAATGGGGATTGTGTGTCTCTAGATTAGGGTCTGGCAGACTTTTCCTGTAAAGTAACCAGATGGTAAATATCTTCAGCTTTGTGAACCATAAGGTCTCTGATACTACTCCTTAGCTCTATTACAGCACAAAAGCTGTAATAGCCATAGGTAACTGTGTAATGAATGATGGTGACTGTTCCAATTCAACTTTATTTATGGACATTGAAATTTGTGTTTCTTATCATTTGTACATATTGCAAAGTAGCAATTTTCTTTTTATTCTTTTCTCCAAGCACTTATAGATGCGAAAACCATTCTTAAATCCAGCAGCACCACACAAATAGGCTGTGGGCCACATATAACTCCCAGGACATAATTGGATGACCCTGGGTATAGTGCAGTCCAAATGACCTTGTCCAGGGTCAGATTTGCTGTGTGTTCTCTAAAGGGAAAACCATAGTTCCACTATTCCCAAGCTACCTAATTGCAGTGAATAGAAGGTGATTGGTGGCTAATCAAAGCGAATATGACCAAGCAGAAATGTATCTTAGATGATTTTGTAGGTATGATGAGTAGCAATGAGAAATTAGAATAATAGAAGTAAAATGAGGATGCTTTAGTTGTGTCTGTCTAAACTCCTTTCCATTTGTGTGCTTTCTGATACTTTCTTTATTTAGAATAAAATAATCCTATTTGGTTTAAGTAGAACAAATAGCTCCTTCCTCTTTCACTCAGAGAAGTGGTCACATCTCACATATTTGAAAACTTCATATTGAGTATGATAATCGTGCAGTTGCATATGAAATAGCTTACATGACTCTTAAATTTGTGCATTTGTATGTTCAGATAAATAGGTGTGAACTCTGATGCCAATTCTTTACGTAAGGGTATTGATGTTGATATCACTTTGACAGTGACATCATAATGTTATTGATAGCAATTTATATGAAGAAATTAAATAATTTCTGTAATAATGATAATTTCTCAAAAACTATTTTATAAATTTCGACTTATTACTAATTTAAGTATTACTTTAAGAAATGGACTGGGCATGATGGTGCATGCCTATAATCCCAGATTGTGGAGCCTGAGGCAAGAGGATCGAAAGTTCAAAGCTGGCCTCATCAACTTAGTGAGGCCCCAAACAACTCAGCGAGATCCTGTCTTTAAATAAAATATTTTAAAAGGCTGGGGATGTGGCTCAGTGGTTAAGCACCCCTGGGTTCAAGCCCCAGTATCTTCCACACCCCCCCCCCAAAATTAGAGATTTGATTTATTCATTTTAATTTGGAGCAATTTTGCTTTGAAGAGGACAAAGAAATTGAAATAACAAATAAACACATTTCTTTGTGTGCATGTAGACAAATAAACACAAAGAAATGTGTTTATTTGTTATTTCAATTTCTTTGTCCTCTTCAAAGCAAAATTGCTCCAAATTAAAATGAATAAATCAAATCTCTAATGATCCATTGAAAGATGTCTGTTGAGAGAACAGAAATTATGTGAAAATCTTGGTCATAACTACACAATCAGTGATTTTGCTAAATGATGCCACAGGATGAATATGTAATGATTTATTAATTATGAGTGTCTTTATTACTTATTTGAAACACTACTGGCCTGTCAAAAGAATACCTAGACATGTACTATAATAATACTATGGTGTTATTTTTTGATATTTTAAGATCTGGTGATAGAAATATTATAATTTACAAATAATTTTTTTTTGTCATTATGAAGGTGTATTTCAGGTAGGAAGATAGAACATATTTTACTGAATTGTTTGTTCTTTTGGCTTATTCATGTTAAATAGGTATAATACTGTATGTAGATCTTCATTTTTACTTTTGCTCCACAAATGTAGGGAACGGATTTATACATTACATATGCCTATTGCTGTGGAGTCTCCCTAAAATTCATATGTTGAAATCCATCCTCCATGGTTCAGAGATGGGGCATTTGGGGAAGTGATTAAGTCGTGCCCTCACAGTGGGATTAATGCTTTATAAAAGAGGTTGAAGGGAGCTGTATTGCCTCTTCTACCACATGAGGATGCAGCTACAAAATGTGTCTATGCATTCATCTATGAATGACCCCTTGTCAGTCACCAAATCTGCCAGCACCTCAGTCTTATACCTCCCAATCTCCAGAACTGTGAGCAATATATTTCTATTATTTATAAATTACCCATTGTAAGGTATTTTATTATAGTAGCAAGAATAGACTAAGACAGACATCGGTAGCAAGAAGTAGAGCATTATCAGAACAAATACCTAAAAATGTGTAAGTAGCTTTGGAACAAAGTAATGGGTAAAGGCTGGAATAGTTTGAGGTACAATGCCATGAAAGGGACTTTACAGGTGATTCTGGTGAAGGCTCAGCAAAGAAGAGAGCTATAGGGACTGCTTCAATTTTAGAAATTACCTGAGAGCTCATAGTTAGAGCGTAATTGGAAATATGGATGATAAAAATCATTCCGATGAGGTTTCACATGGAAATGAGGAATATGTTATTGGAAACTAGAAGAAAGGCAATCCATGTTTTAAAATGGCAAAGAACTTGACTGAATTGTGTTCAGTTTATAAGTGATGAAAATAGATATTTGATAGAAGAAATCTCTAAGCAAAGTGCCAAGGGTGTGGCATTGTTTTTCTTGACTGCCTACAGTAATATGTGAGAGGAGATAAATAAATGGAAGGTAGAATTTATAATTGGAAGAGAAGCAAAACTTAAAGATTTGGAAAATCCTCAATGTGGCTGTGTTCTAAAGCCTGAAAAAGCAGCCCAGGAGAGAACACCAGGCTGTGGCTAAGTAATTGTTTGACAAGGAGATATGTTTGAGTCAATTTTTTTTTTGCTGCTGTGATAAAAGGACCGAACCAGAACAACTGTAGAGGACAAAAGGTTTATGTAGGGGCTCACAGTTTCAGAGGTCTCAATCCATAGGCAGCAGGCTCAATTCCTCAGGGCTCGAAGTCAGACAGAACATCACAGTAAAAGGGTGTGGCAGAGGGGACCAGCTCATATGATATCAGGAAGCAGAAAGAGACTACTCTCCAAATATAAA